>NW_006921679.1:10117143-10164212 GCF_000298275.1 Orycteropus afer afer | reverse complement strand
TAGATTGCCCCATCTTCCTTCCGAGGAGTGGCTGGTGGGTTTGAACCGCCAGCCTTCTGGTTAGCAGTCAAGTGCCTTAGGCACTATGCTACCAGAGCTCATAGAATTTCTGATTAGAACATTTAAAAAGATTAGCACTATAAAAGAAGAAATACAAAACTCTTTTCTATAATATTAAAACCCGAGCCCTCTGCCTGAATTTCATATGTTCCCTATCCGATTAATGTTTAACACAGATTCTTGAGCCTCTGGGGTTCCCTTACTAGTCAGTTACCTCCCTTTCCAGCAGCGAGCTCTTGCTCAGGCTTCTTGGCAGATTGTCTTTTGTCCATGACCCCTAACCCTTGGAAGTCTACAGAGTGTGGTCCGCCACCACCTCTCCTATTTTTCACCCACGTGAATCTCATCCATCCTCATGTTCTTAAATCTCTCTTAGCTAAATTCCCTAATTTACATCTCCAGTCAATTCTTTGGCTTAAGCACTAGTTTCAGATACCCTACTGACCTCTCATATCATTAGCATCCCAAACAGAAAAGAATAAACTACAGCTCATGTGATCAGCCACCACTGAAGAGTTTGATCAGAGATTCTACAGCAGAATCGTGATCAAAAGGGGCAAAACACAGAATTTGAAATTCTCATGGACTCCAGAGTTTGCAGTCATGGAGGCCGAATGAACCCTGAAACTATTACCCTGAAACAGTCAGTAAACCTTAAACCAAAAATATCCCCTGAAACCTTAAGAGCAAATAATAGTTGAGCTTAACTAGTAAAGACTGTCTGCTTTCAGCACTGGCCTCTTTTAAGATCTATCTCTACGGAATCAAAGTGACAACAGTAACTTGAAAGATTAGATAGGACTTAGTGGCCAGAGAGTTATGTTAATGGAGGAGAAGCAACTCAGAAAAAGAGGGTGGCAACGGCTGCACAACTTTTAAGCCATGGCACTGAATTGTACACGTAAATATCGTTGAATTGGTGTATTTTCTGATATATATATATTACACACCCTCAGCAACAGCAACAAATAGAATAATTTAAATATATATGTTTATATTCATAAATACACACACACACACATACAGCTCAGGATTTCCTCTTCATTGCCCCTAACAAGTTCCTGTTCTTCCAAGCCATACACCATCTCTCACATAATGACACTACCACCATCAACTCAACTAATAAAGTCAGAAGCCTGAGAATAAGTCCCAAGATCCTCTCTCTCATAGGATTTAGTTAGAGAGGGAGATAGGGTGGACAGGGAGAGGAACACTATTACTGTCTAGTTAATACCTTTATATACTGTTCATATTTCTTTCCATGATCATTTCACTTAAAACTTTTTGAAAAATGTAACACAATCTGAGGATCATCGACTTTTAAAGGCAAAACAACCACGTCCAGCTTGAGCATAACTTGCTGCCCTTTTTTCAGGCTTACAGTACTGTAAAATCTCAGAGCTAGTAGAACCACACAGTCATCTAGTCCAAACGGCCACGTACTACTTGAATTTCCTCTACCACCTGTCCATGAATTCACTTAAACTATCTGTAGAAGAAAAGAATCCTCTGCCTTCCATTCCATATTTGGACAACTCTGTCTGTTACAAAGTGCCTCCTCTTGTTACAGTGCTAAACTGTATCCTCTTTTAGATGGAAACAACCTAAATGCCCGTCAACGGATGAGTGGATTACCAAATTATGGTGCATGCACACAATGGAATATTATGCTACATTAAAGAACAATGAGGGATAAGTGAATCATCTCACAATGCGGATGAGCCTGGAGGACATTATGCTGAGTGAAATAAGTCAATCGCAGAAGGACATATACTGTATGAGCCCGTTACTGTAAAAAGGCAAAGAAGGGTTTTCTTAAGAAAGGGAACTCACTTTGTAGGTTACCGGGGTGGGGAGGGAAGGGAAGGGACTAATTTTGGGCTAGTTGGGGCCCACACACTGATGTGGGTAGAGGGAGGGATATACGGAAAGAGTCTGTGACCACCATGATAACATTAGGAAAAGGGAGGACACCGAATTGTGCACATAAGAGATAGATGACAGATGCTAATACCAACCAGTGTGCCCACAATGCTGCATTACCATTAACACCAAACACCAGGGTACAGATAAACACATAAACATCTGAGTTCAGATGGGGTCAGTGAACAGTATACTCTAGACCAAGGATAGATTCTGGGGAGGCTAATCTTGCACAGATACCAGTGATACAAAATACCCACAATCCTTACAGAAACAACAGAAGACACAGAGTAATCCCTCACAGACACCCAGACACTGTGGGAGAGAGATCCAATAGATCTACCATGGTACTGGGGACACCAGACTCAACTGGCACAACAGAATACATAAAAGTCTTATTCCTTATCCTTCACTGGTGAGTAGAAACTGGAGTCTTAAAAGCTTTCAAGCAGCCATCTAAGATACAGCTAATGGTCTCCTATCGTTGGAAGCAAAGAAGAGTGCAAAAAAAAAAAAAAACCAAGCGCATTTGGAAGCAGTCAGCGGACACGATGGCCCTCGAGACCAGAAGAACTAGATGGTGCCCAGCTACCAATGCCAACCACTTGGGAAAGGATCAAATCTGGAGATCCTGGATAGAGTGGGAAGGAAAACGTGGAACAAAATCCAAAACCTCAGTAATGACCAGAATTATTGCTCGGATTGAATCTGGTGATACCCCCAACACCATGGTCCTGGGATACATTCTGCACCTGGAATAAAACTCACTCCCAGGGGCTGACTCTCAGCCCGATAATTAACAAGATGTACACGCAGACCACTCAACCCAGGGTGACGCACCCACGTACTCTATGGAAATGCATCCCTTGGAGCAATCGACCACGGGGCACCAGAGGGGTAACATTCGCACGAAGGAAATGCAGGACACACAGGAATGCATAACTATGAGGGGCACGGGGGGGGGGTACTGGACAGAGAGGGGAGGAGTCTGGGTTAGGCTAGAAGATAGTAAATGGGGAGTGAAAGTAAATGTACACGAAATGTTGAATGTACAACAAACTCTGCTCTGTAAACTTGCATCTCAAGCACAATAAAAAAAAAAATGTATCCTCTTTAGCTTTCAGTCATTGGTCATACACCTTGGGTGCACAAAGTTTTGTCCCTCATCCATATGACAGCCAATCAATGTGCTCATCCCCCTTGATTTAAACCTCAGAAGAGTGAGGACAGCCTTAAAAGACCTTAATTGCATTTGGTAACTAATTATGAACACACCACTCATGAATAGAAAGGTGAGTGGATGGCTTTATCAAACAGAAATTTATTTTCTCACAGTTTCGAAGGCTAACAGTCCTAATTCAGGGCACCGACTCTAGGGGCAGGCTCTTCTCTGGGGGAAGGTCCTGGTATCTTTTCAGCTACTGTTTGGGTTCCTTCCTGACCTTCATGTGTCATGGTCTCTTCCCCTATGAGCATCCTTGTTTCTGAGTCTAAGCTACTCTTTCTGTATCTCACAAGTGAGTGTAATGCACCCCCTCCACTGGCATGGCCTCATTAGGATAACAAAGAAAACCCTCTTCCCAAATGGAGTGACACCCCCAGGTACAGGGTTTAGGATTTACAACACATATTCAATCCATAATGTACAAACTTCTATGGGAATTGATTACATTTGCAGTTTCAAACTAAAGTTCCAATTTGAGCTTCCACTAATTGTCGTATTTCAACACTGGGAAAAGAAGAAGAGATAGCTCATCATCCTGATATTTAGGAACAAGTTCACGTCCAATTTTCCTGTACAGTCACAGTTTTCTAGACTTCAAATCTATCCTTTTCATTTTAGTTTATATACGTTAATACCTCCCCCTCAATCATTTTCTTTGCCTTTCCCCAAGTCTCCTCTAGTTTTTGTTTTCCTCTTACGTGACAACACTTGTCAAAAGGTAACAAAGGTAGTAGGATTTTGTACAATAGTAGGATTATATTTTCTACTTTGTTTTCAATGCTATAGTGAACCCATGTTCCATCTGTCCAACTGCCACTCCCACACACATGTGTTTCTAGAGATGCCTTCCCCATGTAATTTTCTGGGACCCATTCAAATGCTCATAGAAAGAACATCTTTTTCTTTTTTCTTTTCAATTTGAAAGCAGTTCGTGTTTTATTAACCAACCAGACTACAAAAATAGTCACAGCAGACACCTAAGTTCATCCTTCTAAATAAGCCTATTGATCTGGTCTTCCCTAGTGCCAGCATCTCCACCTTATACAAAATGGGGGGTCTTATTCTTCATTCCACCTCATGGAGAAGATCATTTGAAGGGCCACAGGAAGTTGTTTGCTTCTTTGAAGCATTTCCCAATGGTATTGATCGCATGAATCAGATCCTCCATGTGGTTGACGCCATATTTACCAAGACTGCATGCAATCAAAGGGTTATCTGTAAGGGCAATTCGTTTCTTATTGATTTTGCCATAACCACTTGTAGATCAGTTCATTCACTAACTTCAGATTTGGATACCTCCATGCAATATACGGCTCCGCCATCCTCAGCATGTTAACTGAAGGCTTGTTGAGCTTCACAAAGGTGCCACTGAAGATCTGGGGAAGGCGGAGAAGCTGCAACTCCTCTTGAACCTTCGGGCTCACACCACTGACCCCTCTGATCCCGATGACAAATGCCAGTTTAGGTGCCCCAGGTTCACAGACGTTGCCAGCCTTCCTTGCCACTCTAGCCATTCGAATCTCAGCTCTGTACATCTGCCTGTATTCCTGGTGAAAGGGCTTAGCTTTGTCATAGATTACCTTCCTCCCTGCCTTTTGAAGCATCTTTTGGGCAAACTTCTTTCTCAGGCACCTGATCTTTAGTTCTGTGAAACTCCTTCGCTTTTTCTGGTACAGCAGGCACCTTCTTTTTCTTCTCTTTGTCACCCTCCATGGTTCCAACCCCACACATACACACACAAAAGAAGAATATCCATATTTATATTACTTAACCTTATGCAAAAGAGCTCTGGTGGTGTAATGGTTAAGACATCTGGCTCCTAACCAAAAGGTAGATGGTTCGAACCCACCAGCCACTACACAGAAAAAAAGGTGGTTTTCTTCCATAAAGAATTACAGCCTTGGTGCTTATGCACAGGGAGACAGCTCAGGGGGCAGGTGTGTATGGAGGGATGGACACTGGGAAGAGGTAACTATGGGGAGGAAGTGGGAGGGGAGCTGTTGCATTGTGGTAAACTGTGGTCAATGTCATGAGACAAAGTATATGTGAACCGCTGTATGGAAAGTGAATTTGCTCTGTAAATCTTCACCCAAATCACAATATAAATAAATAAAAGGGGGGAAAAAAAAAGAATTACAGCCTTGGAAACCCAATGGGGGTAGCTATGAGTTGGAACTGACTCAATGGCAGTGACTTTAGCTATGAGTTTAACCTTATCCAAAGGAGCTCTGGTGGTAAACTGGCTAAAGCATTTGGCTGCTAACCAAAAGGTTAGTACTTCAAACCCATCAGCAGCTCCATGGAAGAAACAGGTAGTCAGCTTCCTTCCAGATTTAGAGACTTGGAAACCCTAAGGTCACTATGAGTTAGAATCTATTCAATGGCAGTAGTTGGGTTGCTTTATAACCTCATCCAATAAGCACAGTTTCCTGGGTCAGGCTTAGGCACTTGCACCAAGCTGGGCCAATAACAATGAGTCTTGATATCTGAAAAAGGTTATCCAGCCTTCTGCAATCACCAAGTACTTACAGTACTTAATACTTACCCTGAACTTATAAATAGAGCCAAGTCTCTTATAGCATGAGTTTTCATAACATAGTGTGGACCCAGTAACTCATGGGAGAGGGATCAGCACACAAAAGCATTAGTATTATAATGCAAAAAGGAACCAGCACACAGTAAGTAGGAAAAACAACAGTTTCATGCAAAGAACAGACATACATAGTTGCTTTGTTTGAGTGTCTGGGTGTTCTCCTACAATAAAACTGTCTTGTTTGCCCAAGCATTCTTTTCTTGTGTTTACCATGGGTAGTTGGGAACAGTCCTGCAAGCAAAAGGGCATGGTCAGGCACCAAGGTGGCAGAGGAGGCTAAGAACTGTCTAAATGTGTGGGCAACAGGGCAGAGGATGAAGCATTTGCTTTGGGGTTTTGTTGTTTGTTTTGGTCAAAATTTATTAATTTTGTATAATTAACTATACAGATATTTTCATGTGCCAAATCTTGCAGAAACTCTCTGGATCCTTTCCTTCAATGAAACATTGTTTTTAATATGAGATTTTTCACAGTAAGAGATTTCCGAAAAACACAACCATGACACATGACAGCGCAGCAGAAGTGACTGCCGGTTGCAGGTACCTGTGAACAGATATGTTCTGGATAAACATCTACTAATCAGCATTTACATTCTTTAAAAATATGAACCAGTATATCTGAACACTGGAAAAATGAGGAATGATCATTGAGCAATCAAGACTAATTTTATAAATATATTAGCGTGCAGGTAACTTGTAAGGGCTTATTAGAGCTTGAAAAAAAAAATTTTATATTAATGTTACTGTATTATACGTAAGAATCCTGTGGGATGAATTCATTTCACAGATGAGCCATCCGAGACACTCAGAGGTTATATGAATTGCTCAAGCCCACAAAACTGGTATATCCCACATAGGTGCCAATCCTAAACTTAACAGTGTCATGAAAATAAAAATAAGTAGGAGAGAAACATTGCCATCGAAAGGCAAATATATCCCTAATGCTGTCATTACACAACATAATTAAAAAGTTACAGCCAATGCAATAACACTAGATTGTTTTTGCCTAAATACTAGAAAGAAATTAATTCTGTGTTTTACCTAAGAATCCTGCAGGATGAAAATTCATTTCACAGATGAGCTACCTGAGACATTCAAAGGTTAACTGCATTGTTCAAGCCCACAGAGCCAGGACACCCCACACAGGCATCAGTACTTGCGGATGATATGAATATCCACCCACAAAATCCAAGAGAATGAACCATAAAAGTGTTGGAACTAAATATAAATATATGTATAAATATGCGAAATTCCGTACCAGCAATAAAAAGACCAAAAAAAAAAAAAAACCTCACTGCCATCGAGTTGATTCCAACACACAGGGACCCCCATTGGTTTCCGAGGCTATAAATCTTTACGGAAGTAGATTGCCCCATTCTCCTTCCGAGGAACGGGTGGTGGGTTTGAACCACCAACCTTCTGGTTAGCAGTCAAACGCCTTAGGCACTGCACCACCAGCAGTAAGAATTTAGAAATTACAAAAGGTTAACAAAAGCAATGAAGAATATAACCTAGACAGAAGCAGTGGAAAGTTTAAGGTTCTTTGAGCTGCACGGTTGGTAGACGGTAATTCATTGAACTGTCTCCATTTTGGGGTACATTTTAAAAGTACCATAACAAACAGTTGAAAAAAAAATAGGGTTGCCAGATTTAATAAATAAAAATTCAAGTCACACAAATCAATTCCAATTTCAGATAAGTAACAATGAATAATTTTTAGTATAGCTCAAATACTGCATGAGATGTACTGATATAAAACCCTGTGCCCAAGACCAATGAATCAGCGACAGGTTGGACCTGCATACTAACTGAAAGGAGGGCACCGAAACCCATCCAGAGACTCCTCAGGAGCAACGCCTGGCAATCTGCCTCTGAAAGGTCACAGCCTTGAACGCCCTACACATGAGTTCCACTCTGCACCCATGGTGGCCAGGAGTCAGGATCGAATAGACGGCAACTAGAAACAGTAAGGACCTATATGGAAAGGAGTCTCTGGCAGCCCAAACTCCTAAGTCATTCAGGTGCGAACTGAAAGGCTGGGGGTTCATGTTGACACACAGGTCCCTCATCAGTCTACTTCCAAAAGAAATTATCCACTGACAACGCTACAGGGCACAGCTCTATTCGGAAACACACGCGGTTGCCATGAGTCAAAATCAACCTGATGCAAGGTCTATTATATTATCTTAACTAGGTTCCTAAGACAAAATTTGAAAGAATAAAAACCTGGTTCAAACCCACCAGCCACTCCTCGGAAGGAAGACTGGGTGATCTACTTCTGTAGAGCTACTGCCTCGGAAACCCAAGGAGGGGTCACTGTAAGCTGGATCTGACTCCACCACAGTGATATTTTGACTTTACTAACCTAAAGGCTGGTGGTTCAAACCCACCCAGTGGCACCACAAAAGAAAGTTCTGGCAATCTGCTTTCACAAAGATTACTGCCAAGCAAACCCTGCATCTCAGTTCTACTCCGTAACTGTAACACATGGGATCACCATGAATTGGAACCCGTCCCATGGCAATAGGTTTCGTTTTGTTTTGTGTTTCATAAGTATGGCTCCTGCTCATTATGAAAGAGATTACACATTGCTTCCAACTTTCTGGGAGAAAATTTGATTTTATGTATCACGAAGCTTCAAAACTGATCCACCAAGTCCATTTCTAGAAATGTTTCCTTAGGATAAAGCTATGGGTATCTACAAAGATGTAGCAACAAAATTTTAGTTACAATGAGAAACTGGAACTATGCCAATTAAAAAACCAAACCAAACCCACTGCCATTGAGTCCATTCTGACTCACAGTGACCTCCTTTGGGTTTCCAAGGCGGTAAATCTTTATGGAAGTAGATTGCCCAGTCTTCCTTCTGTGGAAGGACTAGTGGGTTTGAACTACCAACCCTCTGGTTAGCAGTCAAATGCCTTAGGCACTACACCACCAGAGCTCCTTGGAACTATGCTAAGTGCTTTAAAAAACATAAAAATAAAGGTACGAGTGCACAATACCATAAATACAGACATTAAAACTTACTCTATAGAAACAACAGAAAAACCATTACTGACATGAAATATAAACCATCAAGTGTTACAAGAAAGAAGTAAGTTTCAAAGCAACAGGTACAATGTAATTTGATTAGAAAACTTCCTGGAAAAAGTTGGTGATTAAGAGGAATTTTCTTTTCCTTCTTACATTTTATTTGCACTTTATGTAACTGATGGGTCCTTGGGTGGTGCAAATGGTTTGTGATCAACTAATAACCCAAAGGTTGGCGGTTCGAACCCACTGAATGGCACTGTGGAAGAAAGACTTAAGCTGATTCCAGCCAAGCAAATCCTATGACGCAGAACACATGGGGTTGCCATCACTCAGACTTGACTAGTAATGAGCTTATAACTGATACTTCTGCAATTTAAAAATACTGTACCTTTGCTTAGGAGCTCTGGTGGCGTAATGCCTAAGGCATCTGACTGCTAACCAGAAGGCTGGAGGTTCAAACCCATCAGCCACTCTTCAGAAGGAAGATTGGGCAATCTACTTCCGTAGTGATACCGCCCCGGAAACCCAAGGAAAGGTCACTATGAGTCGGGTCCGACTCCACGGCTGCGAGTTTGGTTTGGTTTTGGTCCCTTTGTTTGTTTCTAGGAGCTCTGGTGGTGCAGGGCCTAAGGCATTTGACTGCTAAGCAGAAGTTCAAACCCACCAGCTGCTCTGCAGAAGGAAGACAGGGCAATCTACTTTCATAAAGATTAACGGCCTCAGGAACCCAATGGGGTCACTATGAGTCACAGTCAACTCAATGGGAGTGATTTTAAAGAAACAGCTGACAAGAGGGTAAGGATAAAAGACAAATGACGTAGGAGGATGAACTCTAAAACCACAGCTATTTTGTACAGGAGCCAATACCAGATACATAAAAAGCACCCGGAAATAACACTACACAGTAAGTAGCTTTTTACAGTCATGATCTTGAATTACATAGAAGTTAAATTGTTTCCAGCACTTCACTTACATATGATGAAAAACTATGTAATACATTTTAGAATGATTTTTATCAACAATGATGATTCACCTAGAACCATACACACGTTAAGGATTGCTAAGTTGTCTCAGGTTACAATATATTAGAAAAGGGAAACGAAATAGCAGATCCAGTCATACATTTTATGAATTATTATTTTTTTATTTTTTGATAAGTCAATTTCGACTCACAGTGACCCCATATAAAAAAAAAAAAACGAAACCAAACTCACTGCCATCGAGTTGATTCTGACTCACAGCAACCCCTCATTGGGTTTCCAAGGTGGTAAATCTTTACGGAAGTGGAGTGCCCAGTCTTCCTTCCGCAGAGTGGCAGGTGGGTTTGAACTGCCAATCTCCTGGTTAGCAGTCAAATGCCTTAGGCACTACACCACCAGAGCTCCTTTAGGAGAGAACAGAACTGCCCCCTTAGGATTTCCAAGGCTGTAAATCTTTAGGGAAACAGATGGCCACATCTTTAGCCCATGACTAGTGGATTCGAAGGAGCTCTGGTAGCACAGTGCCTAAGGCACTAGACTGCTAACCAGAAGGCTGGCAGTTCAAACCCACCAGCCACTCCTGGGAAGGAAGATGGGGCAATCTACTTCCATAGTGATACTGCCTCGGAAACCCAAGGAGGAGTCGCATGAGTCGGGTCCGACTCGACGGCACATAACAACAACAACATTGGATTTAACCATTGACCTTTTGGTTAGCAGCTGAGCACTTAACCACTGTGCCACAAGGGCTCCTTCATGACCTACAGAATAGTCAAAACAATCTTGAAAAAAAAAAAATCGGAAGACTAACACTTCTCGACTCCAAAACTTACCACAAAGCTACATAATTAAGATAGTGTGAAACTGGCTTACGGACAGACAGGTATAAACAAATGGAACAGAATTGACAAGCCAGAAATAAATCCATATATTTATCAACTGAATTTCGAAAAGGGTGTCCAGCCAATACAAGGATGCTGGGACAACTGGATATCTAGCAGCAAAAAAATGAATTTGGCCCCCTATCTCATACAATGTATCATAGACCTAAACGTAAAAGCTGAAACAATAAAACTCTAAGGAAAAACATAGCAGTAAATCATTGTGACCTTGGGTTAGGCAATGGTTTTTCAGATAGGACACTAAAAACTCAAGTGACAAAATTAAAAACAGATAGACTGTCAAAATTAAAAGCAGATTACGAACAATACCAGCAAGAAGTGAAAAGACAACCTAAAGAACAGGAGGAATTATTTGCAAATCATTTATCTGGTAAAAGTCTAACACGTAGAATATAAAGAACTCTTACACTGAACTATAGAAAGACAACTCAATTTTCAAATGGGCAAAGGATCTGAATAAACGTTTTCCCATGAATATCTACAAATTGCCAATATACACATGAAAAGATGTTCAATATCACTGGTCATTAGCAAATGCAAATCAAAACCACAACGCTTCTCCACTTCATATTCACTAGGATGGCTAAAATAAGTAAGTCAGACTATAATAAGTGTTGACAAGAACATACAGAAACTGGAACCCTCATACACTGCTCTAAACCAAAAACCAAACTCATGGCCATCGAGTCGATTCTGACTCAGAATGACCCACTTCAGGTTTCTGAAGTGGTAAACCTTTCCAGAAGTAGATTGCCTAGTCTTCCTTCCACGGAGTGGCTGGGGGGTGTGAACCGCCAACCTTCTAGTTAGCAGTCAAACACCTTAGGCACTGCACCACCAGAGCTCCTATACACTGCTGTAGGGATGTAAAATGGTATAGCCACTGTAGAAAACAGTTCAGTAGCTCTTCAAAAAGTTAAACATGGACATACCATATGGCCTAGCAATTCCACTCCTAACTATATATCCAAGAGAACTGAAAATAACTCACTCAAACCAAACTCACTGTCATGGAGTCGATTCCGACTCAAAGTGACACCCCTCCCCACACCCTGGTGGGTTTCCAAGCCTGTAAATCCTTACAGAAGCAGACCACCCTATCTTTCTTCCACAGAGCAGCTGGTGGGTTAAAACCACCGACCTTTTGGATTACAGCCAAATACCTCAACCACTACACCACCAGAGCTCCCAAAAATCTGTATATGAACTCTTGTAACAGCCTTATTCAAGGAACCAAAAAGTGAAAACAACCCAAATGTCCATCTAACGGATGGATGGATAAACAAAATGTACTATACACACAAAATGGAATATTATTTATCAACAAAAAGGAATGAAGTACCAATACACGCTACAACATGGATGAACCTTGAAAACATCATGCTAAGTAAAAGAAGCCAGTGATTAAGGACAGCATGATGTGTGATCCCATTTATGTGAAATGTCCAGGACAGGCAAACTCAGAGACAGAAAGTAGATCGATGGTTACCTAGGGCTGGGGTGGTGGGGACAGTGGGGTAAATGGAGAAAGGCTGCTAACAGCTACGGCATAGTCCAAAATTAGGTTACTGCGATGTCTCCACAACCTTGTGAGTGTACTATGAAACACTGAACTGCACACTTCAAATGAGTGAAGTGGACAGTATGTGAATTATACCTCAAAAAAGATATTAAAAAACCTTATGAACTACAAACACAAAACTTCTTAGAAAGTATTACCTAATATTTTCTTTGGGAAGACAGTTGAGATTTAATTGTCCTATTTACTACACTGCAGCTAAATCAAAACTACTCTTTAAACTTAAACTTTTCATTACTTAAATAACTACTGCAAATGCTATTTTATATTCCAAAAGGTTTCAGGAATAATTGTTGTTCTTGCTGTTGTTATGTGCCATCGAGTTGGACCTTACTCATAGCAACCCCTCCTTAGGTTTCCAAGGCGGTATCACTAAGTAGATTGCCTAACCTTCCTTCCAAGGAGTAGCTGGTGGGTTTGAACCGCCAGCCTTCTGCTTAGCAATCAAATGCCTTAGGCACCATGCTACCAGAGGTCATAATTAGAGTACATAAATTCACAGAGGAAAACTGTAACGGTAGTGCATAGGAATTTGAAAACCTGCAAGTACACTTAAACTCAGTGAGTCCAGTTACACAAAGTACAAGTGAGACATTGATTGATGAAGGTGTGTGTGGGGGGGAAGTTACTTGATATGCAGACAGTAAAGGAAAAAAGTGGTATGGAGCATGCTTGCTTGGTTTTTTGGGTTTTTTTTTTTTTTGCTTGCATTGAAAACTTCAAATACTTAAGAATATCAAGCTGAATCACCTTTTAGAATCAAACTGCTCTGCCCTCCCCACCAAAAAAAAAAATCTAGAAGAGAAATAGATGAAGTATGAAAAGATGTGCTACTTCAATACATTTCATTATGTTTTTCACATTTATGGGAGCTCTGGAGGCGAAGTGCCTAAGGCATTTGACTGCTAACCAGAAGGCTGGCACTTCAAACCCACCAGCCACTCCTCGGAAGGAAGACTGGGCAATCTACTTCCGTAGTGATGGTGGTGTTGTTGTTATGTGCCATCGAGTCAGACCCACTCATAGCGACCCCTCCTTGGGTTTCCGAGGCGGTATCATTACGGAAGTAGATTGCTCCATCTTCCTTCCGAGGAGTGGCTGGTGGGTTTGAACCGCCAGCCTTCTGGTTAGCAGTCAAAGTGCCTTAGCCACTGTGCCACCAGAGCTCCTTCTGTAGTGACACTGCCTTAGAAACCCAAGGAGGAGACACTATGAGTCAGATCCGACTCCACAGCAGCAAGTTTGGTTTTTTGTTTTGTTTTGCCACTTCCAAGTCTTGGCTGAACCACTGCCACACTGACTTTCAGCTCGTGGATACTGGTTTAATGCTCAAGCAGAACTAGACTCATTTGTATAAAATCGATTCTCAGATTACAAAAATAAGTACCTGTGTACTTCTTTAGGTTTCTACCTGTAAGTGAGACTTCCCAATCTCTGTGGAGCAGGAATTATATCAATGAAGAATTATGTAACAGTACTTCCTTTAAATAAAAAAAAAAAAAGTCTCTATGAAATTAACAAAATACATCAGCGCTGCCTGTAGATAATCACCTGCCTGCTTACCTAGCATGAATAATTAATCACCGCTGCGGAACAAGCAATTTTACCGGCAGCAGAAGAGCCTCGAGTTTCCTGTTCTATGGAGGCAGGCCACTGAGAACCCTGGTCAAAGCCCAAAACAGTACAAAACAGAAAGAGCAACCCAAAGAGGGGAGACCAGCAATAAGAGGGTCAGTACAGGGCAGGGAATGAGGGCACAGCCAAAGCCAAGCCACAGGGCACAGACAGCGTGACAATCTAAGGACCAAGTACTAAGGGGCAAGGTCCCATCAAGGTGGATGGGGGCAGGATACATCACGAATATCAACCATGTGTGATGGGAACAAACCTTAGCAGCAGTATGATGTTGGAACAGAGATGAAAGCGAACAAAAGAGATTAAAAGAAAGAAAGAAAGAAAAATGCCTAGACTTGAAATATCCACATGGCTCTTGAATTTTTCATCCCAACTAGTACTGTATAATATTACACAGGCGCGTGTGTGTATGGGGAAAGGGAGTGACCCAAAGCTAAATTTCCAAAAGAATCATCTGAAACACTGACTTACAATGAATTTTACCCCGATGACTCAAAAAGCCATTATGGTATCTAGAGCCATTTCTTCTTTCTAAAAACTAAGAAGTTTTGATATGAATGTACGGCACCCCAGTGGTGCAGCTGTTAAGTGCTCGGCTGAGAACCAAAAGGTCGGCAGTCTGAAACCACCAGCCTCTCCGCAGGAGAAAGATGAGGCAGTCAGCTCCTCTAAAGACTGACAGCCTTGGAAACCCCGTGAGGCATTTCTCCTCTGTCCTATAGGGTATGCTGAGTCAGAATCGACTGGCATAACTCTTTTAGAGGATTAACCAGTGGACCTCAGATGAGCCTGTTAAGACCCATTCTCAGACAATCAGCCCGGTGATGGGCTGGGGTTGTTACCAGGAGGGATAAACGCCCTCCCTGTGGATACAGCTCCGCTTGCTTAATGGAAATGTCAGCTCCTCGCCAGTGGTGTCATCCACAGCAAATGTCCCCATGGAGAACTCTGGGGACTTGGGAAGCTCCCCCTCCATCGGAGAGCATGTTGCATGCAAAGACAGATGGAAAGGACATGTGTGCAGTACTGTTCTGATAACTGGGAAAATGAGCTGACCTAAATGGCCTATAGTTGACCAGTATATTACATTCTGCCCATAAAACAGAATGGCGAACTCTGTCTATCAGTAGTAGGAGATTCGGAATTGTACGTGTTGATTTGGATTTCCAAGATGCATAAGCTGAAAAACACACCGTACAGAATAACATATACAGTACAGGCATGCCTCAGAAACATTGAGGGATCATTCGGTTCCCGACCACCACAATAAAGAGAAGACACCGATAAAATGAGTCCCACGAATTATTTAGTTTCCCAGTGCATATAAAGTATCTTACACTATACTATGACCTATTAAGTGTGTGACAGAATGACGAAAAAGTTTAAAATACTGTGGGAATGACCAAAATGTGACACAGAGACATGAAGCGAGCACACGGTGTTGGAAAAATGGCACCGACAGACTTGCTGGCCACAGGCTGGCCACAAACCTTCAATTTATAAAACCACAATAAAGTGAAGCGCAGTAAAGCAAGGTGTGCCTGTTTCACACCGTCTGTGCTGAAAGAAGATAATACGAAGACCTTTCTAATTCTGACACAGAACCCAGCAGCCACTAGAGAGATGACAAATGGACCATCGCAAAAATATAAAAGTTGTGCGGGAAAAAGAAGACCATCAACAGCCAAAAGATAAACCACAAATGGAATTCATTCAAAAGAAACGGAGCAGTGGACAGACGGCTCTGAGGCCAGGCAAGGAGTGGCTGCATGAGGCGCACACAAGAAGCCCGACTGTTCACCCGTCACTGTATTTACATGTTTTTCCATATGCATGTATTATCTGTGCCCCATGAATAAGGCATAAGAATCAATTAAAGCCTGACCATGCATGTGTAAACCAGTACACCCACATACACAAGGAACCACTGACAATGTCAGCCCGAGAGCAGAACTAGAGCTGAGGCAGAAGGTTGGGGTGGGGCCTTAGATTTTCTTTTTGTACTGGATGAAATTTTCATTGTGTAACTGTATTAATTTTACAACCCAACCTTATTTTATAATAAAAATACAGCTGTTGGAAGTGCGTAACTTTTGGCCCTGAAGTTTGACTTCGGGGACTTGATACCACGTTGGGGAACTGCCAACGGCAGCTCTACAAGGTCTGTCCATCCATCCTAATTTTAACAGCGAAAATTTGGAGAATACTTAAATGCCTATCAATAAAGAACTGGTTAACTAAGCACATATTTCCAGGCACACATATCAATGTGACAGTCTGCAATAATTACAAGTGATGACACACAGCTATATTTACTGATGGGAAAAAGTATGTAATATTTTTTGACTGAAGTCATAGGTATTTTTTTAACTTTTTCTCTGGTGGCGTAGCAGATAAGGCATTTGGCTGCTAACCAGAAGGTCAGCGGTTCAAACCCACCAGCCGCTCCACAGAAGGAAGATGGGGCAATCTACTTCCATAATGATTTACAGCCTCAGAAACCCAGCGGGGGTCGCTATGAGTCTGGTTCGACTCGACGGCAGTGAGTTTGGTTTTTGGTTTATTGATTTGAGGGAACGTTTACAGAGCAAATTGGTCTGCTCGGTTCCTACACTGTTCATACACGTCTTCTTTCGTGACACCGAATGCAGTTTCCAACCGCTCTCTTCCCACTTCCTCCCATTTCCTTCATTCTTCTTTCTTGTCCCTTCTGCCTTCTCAGCCTTATCCGTGGGCAAGTGCTGCCCTTTGGTCTCATACGGCTGTTCTAAGAAGTGCTTACCCTCCTGGTGTTACTGTTCACCGGAACTCATACATTTTGATTGAAAAGGTACCTAATATTTTTGATCTAAGACTACAACAGATTTCATTAATCTATGTCTATATCCAGAGAGTTATCTGGAGAGACGATAATGAAAACACCAATTATCTCCCAGTAGTTGAGTCAGGGCTTTTCGTTTCTACGTATGTTTCTGAACTATTTGAATTTTTCTACAATGAAAATATGCCGTTTTTATAATCAGAGAAAAACAACATTATTTTCTTTAAAAAAAAAAAAAAACTATCTTGAATAGCATGGGATAAATACGTATGTATGTATGTACGTATGTATGCATGTACGTATGCATGCACATGTATGTAAGTAACAGGAGCTACAGGTTCAGCTTCAGTAAAACAGCCAAGGTCAAAGTGAAGACGGAAATGAAGCTTCTCTCTGCCTGGCTCTGAAGGTTAAGACTAACCATGCAGGCACTAAAACAGTGGGGATAAAACCTACAAAGTTTGTTATGATTTAAGCTTTGTTGTCCAAAATTCTTCCACTGAATTTTTCCCTTGTTTAAAATACCTGACTTAGCCCAGGCACTGAACCACCTGACGTGACCCATGCAGCACATGGCACTGCCAACCACTCCTTTTGGCAACACCCTGGCCGGCTGGTAGGAGTCTACCTACAAGGTCCTGGCTATTCTCAGAGTTGCCGAGTTTGGCCAATAAGCGGCACACAGCCCGGCTCCTGTTTTCCTCCTCCGTCCCTGGACTCAAACTCTTGGCCTCCCAGGCAGACATCTCCTTCTCTACACTCTGTCTGGGCCCTCTGCTCAAGCTACACGCTCTCCCTGGGGAACTGCATCTTCGCTGAAGCTCTTCCTTCAAGAACTTGGCACCTCGTGCGTCTTTTCCATCCAGATCTCTCTCTTAAGCACTAGACTCCTGAATCTGTCTGACGGACGTTTTCTCTTAGATGTTAACAGGCACCCAGAGTCACCGTATCAAAACCACACTCATCTTCCCTCCCAAACTTGCGCCCTTCCTGTTTTGGCTGAAATGTCCAGCGATGTCCAGGGCCCCAAGCCTGAAACCTGGGCTTTATCCTTGGTTCTCCACGCTCCTCCACATCTCACATCCCATAAATCAGGAAGTCCCACTGCTTCTACTTCCTCTCCCCTCCCCTCTGCCACTTCCCTCACCCAAGCCCCCAGCATCTCTCACCCAATTCCTCTTCCACTCTCCCAACTACGTCCAGTCTCACCACGTTGCCAAGCAATCTTTTTCAATGAGAAATTGGAACTTCTTATGACCTGCTCACGATCCTACCAATGGTCCCCACTGCCTTCAGAATAAAGTACAAAGTCCATAATACGATTTACAATATGTCCCCAGTTCTTCTCCAGCTTCACCTCTTACAAGTCCCACCCCACCCCTTCCTAAGCCAAACCCATTGTCTTCAAGTTGATTTCGGCTCCTATTGACTCTATAGGACAGAGTAGAACCTCCCTATAGGATTTCCAAGTCTGTAATCTTTACGCAAACAGACTGCCACATCTGTCTCCTGTGGAGCAGCTGGTGCGTGCGAACCACTAACCACTCAGTCAGCAGCTGAGCACTTAACCACTACGCCACCAGGGCCTCCGTATCCCTTATTCCTCTCAAAACTCTGGCACTGAAGTTCATTCAATTCCCTCGTCATGCTAGTTCCTTCACACCATAATCCTTCATGTCCATGTTACTCAATGTTACTCAATGCTGGCGCCAAAGGATGGCTGGAGGCAGCCTTACTCCTCTCCCCAACAAGCTCCCCCAAAATTCCTTCAAATGGACAATTCAAGTTAAAACTTGCTCGCTGTAGAACACCTACCCCAGGGAGATGCACCCAACCACACTAGGGAGATGCACCCCTTAGATCAATCAGCTGTGAGACACCAGAGGGAAGGCTGGACAGAGAGGAACACATGGACATGAAGGGCACAGGGAGGAGTAGTCATGGCTAGGAAAGAGGATGAGAGCTTTTCATGGTTGAGGATTGTAATTGGGGCCGTGAAATCAAATGTGCAAGAACTGTTGTGAGTAAAACGAATCTGCTTTGTAAATTTGCACCCAAAGCACGATAAAAATAAAATAAAATAGGAGAGACTGAAGAAGGAAGCTAAGAAGCAGTGATGGAGGAAGGGGGTGCCAAGCCACAGGAAGGCTGCCAGGAGCAGAAGCTGAGACGGACAAGGACCTTCCTCTTAACGCCTTCCCCTACTGTGAACACTTGGAAATTAGACATCCAGCCTCCTAAACCATAAGAAAATAAACTTGTTTGTTAAAGGCAAAAAAAAAAAAAAAAACCCACAACTTGCTTGTTATAAATCATCGAACCCCTACTGTACTCTTTTCAACCAGACTGCAACCCCCTCCAGTATAAAGACATTTTGAAAACTGGCCCATGGCTACTCTCGGCAGCCAGCCCCCACTCACACTTTCCTTGCTGCCCATTCATTTCACTTCTAATTATCTTTCAAGCCTCGACTGAAATATCATCCCTGAGCCCCCAAGAGTAGATTAGGAACCTCCATGGCAACCTATAATTCTCCCTATTGCATCCCTTAACACACTGTAATTGCCTATTGACTTGCCGATGGCCCCAAAAGTGTCTGAGTTCCCTTGGGACCCAGACCATGAGGTGCTGAATCACCCTGATCTGGCCCAGACCTGACGGATAAGAGACACTCAGGAAGGTTGATACACTCCTTGGAGAGAACAATCGTGGGAGAAAGAAGGGCTGTGTATGCACAGGGAGACAGCTCAGGGGGCAGGAGTGCATGGAGGGATGGACACAGGAAGAGGTAACTCTGGGGAGGAAGTGGGAGGGGAGCTGTTGCATTGTGGGAAATTAGGGTCAATGTCATGAGACAAAGTGTATGTGAACTACTGTATGGAAAGTGAATTTGCTCTGTAAATTTTCACCCAAATCACAAAAAAAAAGACACACTCAGGAAATAGTACCAAAAAAAACCTGTAGCTACAACAACGCTATCATGAAATGCCAATTAACTTCAATTATTTAGTGCTACATTTAAAAGATGGTGGCCGGCTACCACTGTCAACCAGCCGGAGGGGGATCTGTGTAGGATATCCTGGATAGAGTGGGCAAGTAGAACAAAACTCAAATTCATGAAAAAAAAAAAAAAAAAAGGAACAGGTTTGCTGGTCTGATAGAGCCTGGTGACACCCCTGAAAGTAAGGCCCCTAGCTGCCCTTCAGGTTTGGAACTAAACTCACTCCTGTGGCTTCCAGCCAAACAAAAGGCTTATGGGCTGAACATTTACATCAAGTAAACACACTCCTTGGAGAGATCAGTCATGGGAAAATAGAAGGGCAGTGTTTGCACAGGGAGATAGCTCAAGGGGTCAGGAGTACATGGGAGGGAAGGACACAGGTAAGAGGTAACTATGGGGAGAAAGTGGGAAGAGAGCTGTTACTTTGTGGGGAATTGCAGTCAATGTCATGAGACAAAACGTGTATGAACTGCTGTATGGAAAATCAATTTGCTCTGTAAACTTTCACCCAAATCACAACAAAACTATTAAAAAAAACAAGAACAACTTTCAATGTGAAGTTAGCATTAGAAAAGAAAATACAAGGATGCCTTCTTCTGTGTTTGACATTTCCTTTGGAATTATCCATAAAGTGAATTTCTATAAACTGAGTCACATGATAAACGTGCTGAGGGGGGCTCACTTACTTAAAGAGAATCTTTGATAAAGTGAAAAAACTCTAAACAAATGTATCTGCTCTATAGGAGCTTAAATGTTCAAATAATTTATTGGATTTCCTTAAAATAGAAGTCTTATAAAATAATGTACCAATATCCATTTCTTCTTTTCTCCAAAATATGACTTATTTATTATACCAAAAGCCAAACTCACTGCCATCAAGTCGATTCCAACTTCACAGCAACCCCCACTGGGTTTCCGAGGTGGTAAATCTTTATGGAAGTAGACTGCCCCACATCCTCCTTCCATGGAGTGGCTGGTGGGTTTGAACCGCCAACATTCTGGTTAGCAGTCAAATGTCTCAGGCACTGCACCAGCAGAGCTCCTTTATTTACTAAATGCCATAATGAAACCAACTGACAAATCAGTTTAATTCCTTTATTTCCTTAGACAACCTATTAATTGTAGTGTATCAAAACACCCAGAATGTGCCCATGAGTGGTGTCAAAACTTCTCTCCTTAGCATGCCTCTGTTAGAATTCTTAGTCTATAATAAAGTTACAGATTTTGAACGAGCTTGTCTAGACAACAGAATAGGTAGTGACTAAGCTACTGTGAGTAGTATTTGACTGAAATAATTTTTTATTCACATGACATAAGTAAAACGTCAAATACAAAACCATCATTCTACATAAACCAAGAGCTTAAAGAAAATTAAATGCCAGGTCTGGTTCAGAGACTAATTATATTCTCTTTCATTTTAGAAAAAAACAGATCTGGTGCCCATTTCAACTGATTAGTGTACAAGGGACACTTTGGAAACACTTTAGTTGTTGTTGTTGTTATGTGCCGTCGAGTCGGCCCCGACTCATAGCTACCCCTCCTTGGGTTTCCGAGGCAGTATCACTACGGAAGTAGATTGCCTCATCTTCCTTCCAAGGAGTGGCTGGTGGGTTTGAACCGCCAGCCTTCTGGTTAGCAGTCAAGTGCCTTAGGCACTGTGCCACCAGAGCTCCCTATCCTTTAGTTAGTCTCTGTATTTTCAAATGCCTGGGCCTTTCTTCCCCTTGGACTCATCCAGTCATCCAAGTTTGCCTCTGCTTTTGGCTTGTGATTTCATTCAGGGTAGTTTCTGGCAGCCAGTCCGTCAGACTTTGTTTCTCTGGTTATTTTCACAAGGTGTTCCTTTTCCACGTTCTTATAATATGCCTCAGGATTTCATGATCACATGTTTAGAAAGAAGAATTTCAAATATGAATTTCAGGTGCAGCAAAAAAAAAAAAAAAAAGATATTAAACACCTGTCAACGTTTGGCGATGTGCCAGGGGCTGAGGGGAACAGTCCTTGCCCTAGAGGAAATCTACACCACCTCCTGGAAACACTCACCAGAAATACCCAGAGGACTGTAACCATTAACCACACATACACTGAAGTACTTACATAATAAGTCTAGGAAGGAGCAGCTGGGTTTTCTGGGGTGATGAGTGAAGAGAGAATAACTGGGGTTGTACGTTAAGATAAGGAGCTCTGGTGGTGGCACAAGAGCTCCAGTGGGGCAGTGCCTAAAGCTTGTGACTGCTAACTGGAAGGTTGGAGGTTCAAACCCACCAGCTGCTCCACAGAAGGAAGACAAGACATCTACTTCCGTAAAGATTCACTGCCTTGGAAAACCAATGGGGGTCATTATGAGTCAGAACTAACTTGATGGCAGTGAGTTTTTTTTTTGGTTTGCTGGTGTAGTGGTTAAAGCATTTGGCTGCTAACCAGAAGGTCAGTGGTTCAAACCCACCAGCTGCTCCAGAAGAAAGATGGGGCAGCCTGCTTCCATAAAGATTTACAGCCTTGGAAACCCAATGGGGGTCGCTATGAGTCAGAACCAACTCGATGGTAGTGAGTGAGTATGTTCAGAGCTAGGATTCTGAAGTGTTAGAACCCCTTTTTCAGTGGAGGCAAAAAAAAAAAAAAAAAAAGTTCCAGCACAGGCATGGCCTGAGAAAAAGTCCAGAGTTGAGAGTGGTCTGATTTAACAGAAGAGGAACAGTTGTGTGACCCTGTATTTCAGAATCACGGGATAAGACTGTGGCGTAGGCATGTCTAAGAGGCCCTGTGCGCAGCAGTTAAGTACACAGATGTGAACCCATCAACTGCTCCACGGGAGAAAGGTGAGGCAGCCTGCTTCCACAAAGATTATCTAGCCCAGGAAATAATCTTATGGAACAGTTCTACTCAGACCTATTGTGTCACTAGGAATCAGACTTGACTCAACGGCAATGGGTTTAAGCAGTGTCTGGGAATAAGATAGGCTAGTCGAATCTGGTACACAAACAGTAAACATCTTAGCTCTAAACCAAAGTCAACGCAAAGCCACTGAAAAGTGGTTCTTAGTTCCCTTGGAAAAGTCTGTTAGTTCCTCAAAAAGCTCACCATGAGGTTACCATATGACTCAGCAATTCCACTCACAGGTACATCCCCAAGAGAACTGAAAACATGTCTACGTAAAACCTGCCTACAAATGCATATGGCAGCATTATTCATACGTAACAGCCAAAAAACAGAAACTCAAATGTTCACCAACTGATGGATGGGTAAACAAAATGTGGTACATCCAGACCAAGGAATATTATTCAGCCATAAAAAAGAATGGAAATACTGATACCTGCTACCACATGGATGAACCTATGCTGAGGGAAAGAATGTAGACACAAAAGTCCACATACGATTCCATTTACATGAAATTTTCAGAACAGGCAAACCCATAGAGACAGAATGCAGATTAGTGGTTACCAGACACTGGGCAGAAGCAAGAATGGAGAGTGACCGCTGACACTCTTTTTTGGGGTGAAGAAAATGTTCTGGAATTAGTGGTGGCTCCTGCACAGCCCTGTGAGTATACGAAAAACCAATGACTCGTACACTTTAAAAGGGTGCGTTTTATGGTGTGTCAATTATACCTCAATACAAGATAGTATTGTTTTTGCCCAACCTGTCTGAAGATCATCACATAATTCCATCTCACTGTATGAGTCAGGTTTGACCCGAGGAGGGGTCGCTATGAGTCAGGTTTGACTCGACAGCACATAACAACAACAACAACAACAACAAGAGGGACTGGTTATTAACAAGAACTGTACTAAAAAGCTAAGGAGGCCTGGTGGTACAGTGGGTAAGGCATTTGGCTGCTAACCAGAAGGTCAGCGGTTCAAAAACCCACCAGTTGCTCCACAGGAGGAAGATGAGGCAATCTACTTCCATAAAGATTTACAGCCTTGGAAACCCTATCAGGGTCAGAATCATTCATAGATCTTTTGTTTGTTTGTTACTAAAGAATGGTAAGAATCACAATACTTAAGAGTCTTCAAGTACTAGGGTCAAAACAACAGGTGAAAGCCACTTTCAGAAACATTCTGAAAACATTCAGAAATGTCTTGAGGTGATAAGAGATCAGAGAGACAAAAGTGAATGGTAGTTTCTAGTAACAAAGAGAGGCCAAGACCTACTTAAGGCTGGTATGAAGGAAAGGATTTACAAATTTGACTGCTGACTAGAACCAGGAGGTTCAAAACCACCAGCCACTCCTTGGAAGGGAGGTTGGGCAATCTCCTTCCACAGTGATATGGCCTCAGAAACCCAAGGGGGGGGTCACTATGAGGCCAACTGCAAAGCAGTGAGTTTCGTTTTTTTTTGTTTTCTTAAGGAGGAAAGGCAGTAGGAGTGTCATTCTCCAGCTAAGAACAGAAAAAAAAGAGAGAAAATGAGGACTGGATTCGACAATGAGAGGCACCACCAGGAAGATGAGACCAGCCACAGGGAATAATCTGTATTTGCCAACACTGACTTGGCATATACAGTTCCCAAAGTACAAACACATCACATTGACAATGTTTATCAATCAGAATTCTGAACGCATTTGCCCAGAGAAATAATTTTCTAATAATAATTTGCAAACAGCATTCAATAATTTATGACAGTTTCATTATTTCTTAGCACAGTATCTGTTTCCCACATTATCTGCTGCTTTCCAATACGTCCCATCTCTCCACACACCAGAGAGCCCCACATACCAGAGGGCCCCCACAAGACAAATGCCATGACTTCCTAAACTCTCACTGGGGGGAGAACTTTCTCCTCCCCTCTGTTGCCACTATCACCTCAGGAGCATAGAAAATTCTGGCTCCCTACTCCTCGAGGAGGCATGGCCAGTCATCATCTGCCATCCGGAGCAGCAACCCAAACGGACTTGTGCCGTGACACGTTTACCAACAAAAGAGATTCTCAGGGCAGCCATGTGGATCTCAGGGACAGCTTGTATTCTGAGTTCCCAACATCCGTGTGATGAAAAACAGCCACAGGTATGATGAAGAGAACTCACTGTGTCCAGCAGATACAATGGGACATTTGTGGGCATGTACACAATAGTGCACACACCGCACCAAACCCAACGCCATCCAGTTGATTCTGACTCACAGCGCCCCTAGAGGACAGAGTGGAACTGCCCCACAGGGTTTCCAAAGCTGTTAATCTTTACAGAAGCAAAGCCCAAACCACACCCACTGCCATAGAGTCAATTCTGACTCACAGCGCCCCTAGAGGACAGAGTGGAACTGCACCACAGGGTTTCCAAGGCTGTCAATCTTTACAGAAGCAAAGCCCAAACCACACCCACTGCTGTGGAGTCAATTCTCACAGCACCCCTAGAGGACAGAGTGGAACTGCCCCATAGGGTTTCCTAGGCTGTCAGTCTTTACAGAAGCAAAGCCCAAACCACACCCACTGCTGTAGAGTCGATTCTCACAGCGCCCCTAGAGGACAGAGTGGAACTGCCCCCACAGAGTTTCCAAGGCTATCATCTTTACAGAAACAGACTGCCTCATCTTTCTCTCATGGGAGCGGCTGGCGGGTTCGAACAGCGACCTTCTGACTAGCAGCTGAATGCCTTGACTACTGCAACCACCAGAGATCCTCTGAACATACAGTAGGAGCTCAAAATGAACTGCTAGCAGCTGAATGCCTTGACTACTGCAACCACCAGAGATCCTCTGAACATACAGTAGGAGCTCAAAATGAACTGCCAAGGAAAAAAGAGTGGGGAAGAAAGGAGTGGGAATTACCAACCCCACCAAATTTGGTGGCGTCTGCAGGAGGCACAATAAAAAGCACCACCCTTTGTCCCATTCCTTCCTGGAATGCCCTTTAGGATGAGATCATCCCCATCTTTTAAGATTCTGATCAAATGCTACCATCTTTGACGGGTTTTTCCGGAAAAGCCCAGGCAGGCGGGACGCTTCTTCCTTCTCTGTGTTCCCACATCACCTGGTACTAATTGTTATTGTACCTGTTCAATTGCTCCAATTTATCTGCATGTTTGTTTCCCTCAGTACATGCCTCCTTCAAATAATGGGATGTTTTGTTTATCTTCACATTTATGATACCTTGGACAGTACCAGTAAATATTAATAAATACTTAAATATTTGGAATGCAATATTTATTGCATGAAAGAGTGAAAAAATTTCTTCAAATGCTTGAAGGCACAGGAAAAGTAATAATTCACATGAACAAATCTCAAATGAATTAATATAATTCATCAGTCTTGCTGCCGAGAAAGAGGTTATGTAACCACAAAGAGGCCTAAACAGTGGATCTGAATGGACTAAACAGTCAAGGAGGATAACATTAACCGCAAGTAGATACCACGTACACAGTGAATACTGTCAGTCCGTCCCCCTCACGGTTTTGAGAGGTTGTAACAATTACTCCCTAGGGCTCCTACAAAATTCCCAGTGATGGAAAGTAACAACATGTAGCATCTGACATCTGTGACATTTCGAGAAATGTTTACATCCAACCGAACTTAAATACAGAGTCCAACAATATTCACAGGAAAAAAGGGCAGCGGGGTGCTGACTTCTTCCCATCAGACTTCTCTGGAGAGAGAAAGGGTTCCGACAAAGCTCTCATCACAGTGAAGGTAACGTAAGTGAGGGAAAGCTCCAATGCACACCGAATCCAAAGAGATCTCTGGTGCCGGCCCCCAAACGCAGAGATCACAGCAGTGGGGGCACCAGCCTAAAAACCCCAAACTTCTTCCAGATGAAGGGGGAGAAATGCCACAGTGCCCTAAGACATTCGTGAAATACCTGGTGGGTCTTTGGAGCTACCCAACTTCTTTCTGGAGGCTGATGAGAACGCATGTTAAAGCATGAGCCTAAGAAATACGAGAATGTGCCACTGGCTAAAGTAAAATGTTTGCCTTAGTGGATGTTTACCTCATCTTGCAAAAATATTCTATTCTACATTTTTAAGTTTTACTTACTCAAGTTACAATACAAGAAGATACAAGTGAAAAGACCCTAAGAATTATCTACTCAAACTTTTCAATCTTACAATTAAGGAAACCAAGGTCTAACAAGGGTAAAATGACTTGCTCGTATTGCTAATTTGAAACAAAAGCTGAATTCAAACTCGGATCCCTAGTCTCCTCCAGGTAGAGGTCTTTCCACTACGTAAAGAACTTTCATATCCCAGCATGCCTTTCCTTAGCATTTGGTGTCTTCCTGTCTCTCTCTCACACACACACACACATCTATACATACAGACACACGTATTTATTATCGGAATATACACAAGTAACCAGTTACAGTTGAATTGACTCCAACTCACGGAGACCATGTGTGTGTCAGAGTAGAACTGCACTCCACGGGATTGCAATGACTGAGTTTTTGGAACTAGACAGCCGGGCCTTTCCTCCAACATACCTGTAGACATGCCCATATATGTTCATTCCTACATTTCAGCACTGGAAGACAGACGTTCAGAAATGCACCCAAAAAATATACTAGTTTATTAAAAGAACAGTTAACAGTTCTGTGATAAGGCATTCACATTTTCTAAGCAAGCCACTAGAAATCAAATCTCCATGTCTATGTTGATTCTGATTTTAATATAGTAATTTTATGATGAGAGCTCTGATGGCGTAGTGCCTGAGGCATCTGACTGCTAGCCAGGAGGCTGGAGGTTCAAACCCACCAGCCACTCCTCAGAAGGAAGGCTGGGCAAGCTACTTTCATAGGGATACCGCCTCGGAAGCCCAAGGAGGGGTCGCTATGAGTCGGATCTGACTTGACAGCAGTGAGCTTTTTTTTTTTTTTAATTTTATAATGCATAATATTTAAGAGCATGGGCTCTGGAATAAGAAACCTGCATCAAGTCCTCTAATTTTCATCTCTAACATTTAATTAGCCACCAGTCTTTAGTGGTGGTGGTGGTAGCAGTGGTGGTGGTTGTTATTAAGTGCTATCCAGCCGTGTTTGACTCATAGCGACTCCCACAAACAGAACGAAACACTGCCTGGTCCTGTGCCAAACTCCCAGTCACTGTGCCCACTGAGATGGCTCTACCCATCTCATTAAGGGTCTTCCCTTTTTTGCTGACCCTCTACCAATCATACCAAATTTATGTGATCTTTCTGTGCCTCATCTGTAAAACTTCCCACCAGTAAAACTAAAAGATCCCAGGACTGACTTTATAGGGTTCTGGTGAGGATTAAACAGGTAACATATGTGAAGTACTTTGCCCAGGCCCTGGTATTTGAGAACTCAAAAATTTGGCTATTATCATCATCATCACTGCCTACTGTATCTCTGACTTTTCCACAAAAGTGCCCCAAGGAAGTTTCCTCTTTACTGACACCAAAATCCTAACTGTACATATTCTTTTGAACACAAAATATACCAATTAGGAACCCTACTGAAGAAAATTCCTTTTGCCTTTCTTTATTGGAGATAAAAGTCTTACCCCAAATTGGTTTCTAAATCCCGCCAATGCCCAGTACCTATTTTGAGAGTTTTGAATTAAAAAACACAAATTGTCTTCTGTCTTCCTACACTTTTCCATTCTTTACAACAAAATGCGTTTGGTTGCCTACACTGTGCAAAGAGGAAACACAACTGACTCAGAAGGAAAATTAATCCCCCTGCGTCCCACTGGGTCCCGTTTGGTGTTCAGACACAAAGGGTACTAACTCTCTGTCTCAGTTATAGTCACAGTGTTGTTGTTGTTGTTGTTGTTTGCCGTCGAGTCAGCCCCGACTCATAGCGACCCCTCCTTGGGTTTCTGAGGCAGTATCACTACGGAAGTAGGATTGCCCAACCTTCCTTCCGAGGAGTGGCTGGTGGGTTTGAACCGCCAGCCTTCTGGTTAGCAGTCAAGTGCCTTAGCCACTATGCTACCAGAGAACAAGTTAATTCCAAGATTTAGTGTGCATGTGTGTTTTAGCTCTACTAGAATCTGAAATGGCCCCGGAAACCCAAGGAGGGGTCGCTAGGAGCCTGAACTGACTCCAGGGCAGCGAGAGATTCTGAAATCAACACAACCATAAAATGTTCTTTTCCCTTTATGTACTCATGCCTCAACTAAAGTATTTCTCCCATTCCTACATTCCTTAAAATGCTGTTTATAAGGGTGGTACACTAGCAGGACAGTGTTACTAGTTCATTAAGTTAAATAAATGGTCTTGAGCTATTTTATTTTCTAAACCTTAACAATTTATAAAACCAACTCCTCTGGTCTAAATTCTTTCACCAATTCTTCAAGTTCTATCATGCTCACTGGACAACTGATACAATACTCACATACATTCATTTTAATCATGGAATCTAAGTAAAACTCTGTATCACTTCATTTTATTGTAAATATCAGGATTCTCTTTGAAGGTGTTATTACTGTCTGGGTTCTTAGAGCACTCTGAAATTTCAGTTACAGAATATATCACTTAATTTGAAAGTAAATCAATACTAAAAACAAATTATTTGGTCATAATCTTTTTACAAAAGATTTAACAGCCACAAATTTTATTTCACTAGGCCTCAAATATGTTAAATTACATTTCACTGACATAAGATCAAAACAAAACTAAACCCATTGACATCAGGTCAATTCCAACTCGCAGTGCCCAAGGCAACTGACTGCTAACCAGAAGGCTGGCAGTTCAAACCCACCAGCCACTCCTTGGAAGGAAGACGGCAACCTACTTCCATAATGATACCACCTCGGAAACCCAAGGAAGGGTTGCTATGAGTCTCAGCCCACTCCACAGCAATGTTTCTCTTAATGACCCTTACAGAACAAAGTAGAAGCGCCCTGAAGGGTTTCCAAGCTGCAATCTTTATGGAACGGCCCCAGTGGTGCAGTGGTTAAAACACTGGGCTGCTAACTGGCAGGTCGGTGGATAGGAACCAACAAGCTGCTGTTGCACTGCTGAGAAAGATGTGGCGGTCTGCTTCCATAAAGATTACAGCCTTGGAAACTCTCTGGGGCAGTTCTATTCTGCCCTATGGGTCTCTATGAGTCAGAATCTATTGACAGCAGTGGATTTGAATTTTTGGTTTAATTATACAAAAGCAGACTGCCACATCTTTCTCCCACGGAATGAGTGGTGGGTTCAAACTGCAGATCTTTCAGTTGGCATCTGAGCGCTTTATCCACTGTGCCATCAGGGCTCCTTATAAGAGCAAATCAAAAATCCAAAACCAAACCCATGGCCATGGAGTCGATTCCGACTCACAGCGCCCCTAGAGGACAGAGTGGAACTGCCCCAGAGGGTTTCCAAGGCTGTCAATCTTTACAGAAGCAAAGACCAAACCAAACCCACGGCCGCGGAGTCAGTTCTGACCCACAGCGCCCCTAGAGGACAGAGTGGAACTGCACCAGAGGGCTTAAAAGGCTGTCAGTCTTCAGGAAGCAGACTGCTTCATCTTTCTCCCCCAGAGCAGCTGGTGGGTTCACTGGTGGCTTGGAACCGCCAACCTTTTGCTTAGCATTCAAGTGCTTTAACCACTATGCCACCAGAGCTCCTTTATAAGATCAAAAGAACCTCATAAATACCATACTGCATTTTACCAGAGTGAGGTTACAAAAAGCCAAACCAAAAAAAAAAAAAAAAAATCCCTCTGGAAAACAAAAGTTGTTTTAAATAATTTTAAAACTCTCTTGACATTTAACTCATTTAAAAAAAAGAAAATCATCATATAAACAAAACTATTAAAGGCTGCTGAAAAACATGCACAAGGACTGTAAATCAAAAATTCTTTTTTTTCCAAAGCACAATGTTACTTTTTGGCTATCATAAATGACTAAGAAGTATTTATATACCATACATTCAGCTATGTTTAAATTCTTCTCAAATTATTCTATGCGTAATTCTTCTCCAATTACTAGCAGCCTAAATTAAAACTTGATCATGAGATATAAAATGTGCTTAAATGCACTTCCTGCCATTCTACAATATTACAGCTTTTTAATAAAATACAAAATTAAAAGTCATACAAATATGTATGTTTATTAGCATGAATTGTTAATGCACGAAAACAGAATTAGCTTCTCTCAGAGAGATTAACAATAATTTTAAAATCAACAGAACTTGGTCAAACAATGCCAGATTGGTGAAATGATAGTATCACGTCTAATCTCACGGATTGGGCATTTTACGAATATGCATAACATTACACAATGCACAGGGATGGGGAGATGGTTTAAGGCTTGTGAAAAATAATGTATGGGAAGTTAAGCGCAATTTTAAAAATACATGTCATTACAGTAGTACTTTAATGAGAAATCTCATTAGGCACGAGGAGCCGGCATTATCTCCAGACACTGATCTCTCAAATGTCACCAGACCATCTATTCTGCTAAAAAGTACTTTCAAATACATGCGGCACCCAGATATCAAGTTTTCAAATCCCTACCCTTTGCAGATATCGCTGTACTGCTTGGCCGCAGCCTAAACGCACTGAAATACACATTCCAAATTAATGAGCCTTACTATCTTCTTCCTGGGGTCCATTTTAAATGATTAAAAAAATAATAATAATAACTCAGTAAATCTTAAAAAAAGAAAAAGAAAAGAATATCCACTTCCTTTCCTATATTCTAAATACTAGAAATACGGCTTTTTCTCCCCATCTAAGGCAATGTAGTTCAGCTCTATGAATGGTTTCCTCTTTTTTTTTTTTTTTAAATGCTCAATGCCCATACCCTCCTACCTAATTTGAAAACAAAACAAAATTTAAACAGTAATTATTGTAAAGGGAAAAAAAAGCACCTGACCAAACAGTGATGCTATTTATTTGTTTCAAGTAACAATAAGCTCTGGCATTAGGTTCCCATGATTTCCTATAACCTTCAAGGCAACAGAGACAACATCCCTTTTTGCAAGAGGAAAGTAAAGCGTTAATCAAGTGTATTTTCTCCTTAACCTAAGAATTGCCTTCTCTTTTGTCAATATTACAAGACATTTGTCTACCGATGACAAAGGGGAAAAGAAACAGTTCACTTGCCTGTTTCAAAACTAAACCGAGAACATGACCAGTCATAGGTTTAATTATTTCTAGGGAAGAATGTTTAAAGCAAAAAGACTGTTTAAAGTTCACTGCCAGCTGCTAAATGTTAAGGGAGCAGCCTGAACAGCAGACCCCCTATTTGTCACTTGCCTTTTTCCCACCACCCACCCTGCACCAAACCCCCATTGTTCTATGTAAAAACTCACAGCTAATGACATACGAGGAGCCAGTCCTACATGTATGTGGCATATGATGAGGGTGAAGAACTCTGCACCCACCACATTTACTTCCCGCTTTTTCTTGCCCCCCAATAATATGCACATTTGCTAATAAACCGATTGCAAACTGGTGGAGGGAGGGCGGGGGGACCACAGCTTCCCTTCCAGAGCGATGTATGTTACTCCAGAGGCGGGGGGTGGAAACCCCAGGAGGTTATCATAATAAACCTACCCTGTCAAAAAAAAATAATCATTTACACTGACGTTTCATAACGAATATTTAAAAAAATAAAAAATAAAAATCCGGTACAGAAGCCCTTGGAAAGTATCGCCCACGGGCGATGGGCTGCTTTTCCCGATCAGCCACCGAGTGGCACGCAGGGTCGCCCGCGGTCGCCACTTCCTCCCGACCTGGCCCGCGGAGCCGACGCGGGGTCGAGGAAGTGCGAGCCGCGCACCGGCGCCGGCGCTCGGGCTCCCCGCCTCGGCCTGGGGCGACACGCACGCACACTCACTCACCCATCTTTCCTCTTGGCTTTGTAGACGTGACCGTAAGTGCCTCGGCCAACTTTGCAGCCCTCGTATTCAAACAGGTCCTCGACCCGCTCCCGCTCGCTGCTCAGCTTCACTTTAAAGTCATAGTCCATTGTCACAGCCTCGGAGGCCGGGGAGCGGGGCCGGGGGGCCAGGGGAGCAGGGGTGGGGACCGGGGAGGCACGGGCAGCCGCAGCCCCCGGGAACCCGCCCGCTCTACACCCGGCGGCGGCGGCACCAGCCCGACGGATGCAGCAGGAGGAGGCCCCGCGACAGCCCCGGGGACATCCAGGGGAACAGCGGGGCCGAAGCCGGCCGAGGTGGGGACCGGGAGGCCTCCCCGGCAGAGGAGAGAGGAGGGACGAGACTGGGGGAGGGGTGGGGAGCGGGTGTCGCTGCCCTTGTCCCCGCGGCTCCCTGGGTGCCGGTCTCCCTCCTCTCCAGCTGCGGAGGGAGCGCGGGGCTGCCGCGGCGGGCGCCTCTCTCCTGCTCGCACACACGCACTCACTCCTCGCACCCGCTCTCACACGCACACTCACACTCACTCACTCACTCACTCTCCATACACTCACACAGAAAGGCAGCGGCCGTACAACAGCCGGTACCTCCTCAGAGAGAGGAGGAGGGAGGGGACTCGCGGAACACGGCCCGGTTGTCGCAAAAACGTCGCGAAGGCTGAGGCTTCTTCGGGCCCTCCCACCACCCGCTCCTGCGGCGGCTGGCCGCCCCTCCAGTCGCCCGATGCTGAAGGACCGCGGGGAGAGAGCAAGGGAGCGACAGCCCAGAGCTGCAGCCAAGTACACCACGTGGGCCGTCCCGAATGCTGGCCTGAGCCCCAGACTACAATGCCCAGAATGCACCGGCGCCACTGTCACCGCCCCTTCCAGGACTCCACCCCACGCAGGGGTGATCTGGGGCAGTGGTGCATGATGGGATCGGTAGTCCATAATGACATGCGTTTCAATTACTTCTTGTTGGGTTCTGTCCAGTTGATTTCGACCCACAGAGTACATAGGGTTGTCTAGACTGTACTCTTTACGTTAGCAGATTTCCAGTCTTTCTCGCACAGAGCGACTGAGTGGGTTCGAACCACCAACCTTTCTGTTACCAAACAAGTGCTTAAGCATTACATCACCAGAGCTCCTTTACAATTACTTAGAGAATACTTTTATTTTGTTTATTTATTTATTTGAGGAACACCTTTTTTATTTTTCAATTTCTTTAGAGCCTACTTTGTCCATAAATTTGGCCAAGGAAAGTCACATGTGAGGGAGCCTGGTTCGTATTAGAATTCACGTTTGGTGCAAGTTGGCGATGACTCTCCCATAAGTTCTGCACGGTGATGTTGGCATAATGACACACGTTACAGACATCATGGAAAGTCAGTCAGTGACGAATGTCATGCTACTTCCAAATACTGTTACTTTTTTGATAGATGCCCATCCAAATGTTTCCTGTCCATTGAGAAGGAAGGTTAGGTTGGGTATGACCTTCCGTAGCACTGTGTATGGGACCACCAATTTTTAGCTGTAAGATTTAGTAATGGAACTAAACCAATTTACTGATAATATTGTTGCTGTTGCTGTTGCTGTTGCTGTTGCTGTTATGTGCCTTGGAGTCAAACCCAACTCATAGCGACCCCTCCTTGGGTTTCCAAGGCAGCATCACTACGGAAGTAGATTGCCCCATCTTCCTTCTGAGGAGTGGCTGGTGCTGATAATGTTAAGGTTGAAAAATCAAAAAAGGTGTCTGCTGGAGGAGTCCCAATATCTTGGCAATAATCTTTCATTTTGCCTTATCTCTTTTATCTGCACATCTAATTTCCAGCTTTACTTTCCATGCATTACCCAATCCACTCATGCACCCCACTGTCCAAACAGAATATGATCCCTCCCACTTTTAAATCCTCCATGACACATTTCTTTTTTTTGCCTGCCATATTGTACTCATCAAATTCTATTTTGTCTTTTCTTTCTCTCCCTTGATAGGTTATAAATTCCTGTAGGGAGTCATAGGAGCTCTGGTGCTGTAGTGCCTAAGGCATTTGACTGCTAACCAGAAGGCTGGTGGTTCAAACCCACCAGCCACTCCTCAGAAGGAAGGTTGGGCAATCTACTTCTGTAGTTATACCACCTCAGAAACCCAAGGAGGGGTCGCTATAACTCAGACCCAACATGCCAGCAGTGAGTTTGATTTTTTTTTTTTTTGCTTTGTAGGGAGTCATATTTGTATCTTCCATGACACCCAGCATCATGCCTTGATTATGGTACACAGTAAACATTTGTTGAACTGATGAATGAATAATGTGTTTATGTCAAAAACACCCACGCACAAATGATAGGGCCATTTTGTGAAAATCCTCAAAACAGCCTTTCTCTTTTATAAATTTACTTGGAGAAAATAGTGGATTTCACCACTGGTTTAAATCAAGTTGTTTTCACTTACCCACCCCACTGCCATCGAGTTGATTCCAACTCAGTGACCCTTCAAGGCAGAGTAGAACTGTCCCATAGGGTTTCCAAGGCTGTATATATTTACAGAAGCAGACCTTCTCCCATGGAGCAATTGATGGATTCGAACCATTGACCTATTGGTTAGCAGATGACTGCTTTAACCACTGTGCTACCAGAGCGCCATTGTTTTTACTTAGTGCATAAATACTGGACAACTGGACCAATAAGGAGTATCAGGATAATTGGAGAAAAGATTGACACTGTCAAAGATTTCATATTGCTTGTTTCTACAATCAACACCAATGGAAGCAGCAGTCAGGAAATCAGACGATGTATTGCATTGGAGAAATCTGTTCCAAAAGACTTTTTTAAAGTGCTGAAGAGCAAAGATGTCTCTTTGGAGACTAAGGTGCACCTACCCAAGCCATGGTATTTTCAACTGTCTCATGTGCATGTGAAAGCTGGACAATGAATAAGGAAGATCAAAGAAGAGTTGATGCTTTTGAGTTGCAGTGTTGGCAAAGAATATTCAAAATACCACAGACTGCCAGAAGAACCAATAAATCTGTCCTGGAAGAAGTGCAGCCGGAATGCTCCTTGGAAGCGAGAATGGCCAGACTTCGTCTCAGCTACTTTGGTCATGTTGTCAGAAGGGGCCATTCCCTGGAGAGGGACATCATGCTTGATAAGGTGGAGGGTCAGCAAAAAAGGGAAGGCCCTCAACGAGATGGATTGACACAGTGGCTGCAATGATGGGCTCAGGTGTAGCAAGGATTGTGAGGCTGGCACAGGACCAGGCAGTGGTTCATTCTGTTGTACATAAGGTCCCTATGAGTTGGCACTAACTTGATAGCACCTAACAACAACAACAACATAAATATTGAATTAAATATCCTGCTTTGCCTTGTATCAGCAATATGCCCTTCAACTAACTCTGAGCTTCAGTTTCTGTTTCTTTGCAAAATGGAAGTATGAAAGGCCCAACTTACAGTAAATACCCAATGAATACAAGCTTTTGTGAATAAGATGTTACATGTGTCTGATCAGTCATGTAATCTGGGTAACTTTCTAACAGGACTGTCTCTAACCTTTGTGTAGTGAAAGAATCCATTTTTTTCCCCCTAAGTATGGAGTTAGACTAGACTCTTCCTGAAATTTTATTTTGTGCTTTTTTGAGGGGTGTGTCTTTTTGTCCAAGTCTTCCCTGACAGATCTTGAGAAACAACGAAACCACCACACTGGAACTGCAGTGGGAACTCGGCCTGGCCCCCCACTGGATGCACCCCACCACCGCCACCACAGCCACCACCGCCACCCCCACCTGATAATCCTGAACACTGGCTGACTGTTCCTCTGTCTGGCTTCCTGGCTCTCGTTCTGCTGTGCATGGGGTCGCTATGAGTCGGAAACGACTCGACGGCACTTAACAACAACAACAACATCTCTTAAAGTGCCTGGCAAATCTTGCTTAATTCTATTTAATAAGAATGTGTTTAATTTGATTCATTTCTCTAAAGGTTGAAATAGACCTGAAGAAGAAGAATCAATTGGAATAGGCAATATTTCAAAGCCATTAACACCTTCTGTCAGTCTCCCCTTTGAAGGTATACTTTTTGCAGCACATGAAAGAACTTACTGCTTTGTGACATATTAATAAAAGAAGCCCAAGTGGGCCTTCTGATTGGTCATTTCCAGCCTCTATAGCTTTTAATTCATTTCTCATGCTCCGAATCAAAAAACATACTTTAAATGGGAAGTGTCTATCTTTCCATTCTTCAGATGGAATTTTCACGAAAAAGCACATTTTAAGAATCTACTTTTGAACAAGGTGATAGACACAAAAGAAAGTAAATTAGATCCGTCAAAACCCACTAATGTTTTGTCTGTCTGTTTTTTAATTTTTCAAAGACAGGATCAACTCAAAAGGTTTGTCCACTAACTCTAAGCACCTGGGACATAATTTAGACCTTGGGAACCACCAGAACCAAAAACATGACCAGAACATTCGCGTCGACCCTCCCTCATGAGACCATCATTGGCTCTTGCAGACTTATTTCCTCCACATGACTAGAAACATGACCACTGACAGTGGCTGAATTTTATATCAGGCAATGTCTATATGTTATATCAGTTGAATGTCATGCGAGAGGCATTGACTCCATTTCTCAATTCTAGTTCTAAAAATCCCAGGAAAGGCTACTGTTTAGCCAGGACTAGGGCCCATCCTAGACCAATGAAGTGCAGCCACAGGGGCAGGATCATGTAAAAACATGATGGCTCCTTCATTGGGAGGGGAGCTCTGGTAGCATAGTACCTAAGGTACATGACTGCTAACCAGAAGGCTGGCGGTTCAAACCCACCAGCCACTCCTCAGAAGGAAGGTTGGGCAATCTACTTCTGTAGTGATACTGCCTCAGAAACCCAAGGAGAGGTTGCTATGAGTCAGAGATGACTCAACAGCACTTAACAACAATAACAACAATCATTGTAATATCTAAGTTTTGTTGTTTTTTTCTTTTTCTTTTTTTTTTTTTCCGTTTGGCCCTTAAGAACTGTTTTTTCCTCTTAGTTGTGATAGCCAAAGGAGTTCTGGTGGCACAGTGCCTAAAGCATCTGACTGTTAACCAGAAGGCTGGAGGTTCAAACCTACCTGCCACTCCATGGAAGGAAGAATAGGCAATCTACTTCCATAAAGATTTACCACCTTGGAAACCCAATGGTGGTCACAATGAGTCGGAATCAACTTAATGGCAGCGAGTTTGGCTTTGGTTTAATGGCAACCAGCTCACTGAGAATATATGATTTAGCAATGTAGATTATTTTTAACACTAACAAGAGTCATTTTGGCTGCAAGGTAGAGGTCGAAGAAAGACTGAGCTGGATTGAAGTTGTTGTTGTTGTTGTTGTTAGGTGCCGTTGAGCCACTTTCAACTCATAGCGACCACATGCACAGCAGAACGAAACACCGCCTGATCCTGCGCCCATTCCATGATCCTTGCTATACTTGAGCTCATTGTCGCAGCCACCATGTCAATCCATCTCATTGAAGGCCTTGCCCTCTTTCATTGACCCTCCACCTTACCAAGAATTACATCCTTCTCTAAGGAATGGTCCCTTCTGACAACATGACCAAAGTAGGTGAGAGGAAGTCTGGCTGTTCTCACTTCCAAGGAGCATTTCGACTGCACTTCCTCCAGGACAGATCTGTTCATTCTTTTAGCAGTCCATGGTACTTTCAGCATTCTTCACCAGCACCACAACTCAAAAGCATTGACTGTTCTTGGATTGAAGAGTGTATTTGAAGTAAGAGAATAGAACAAGAGAGTGCTCTATTTGTAAATTTAAATAAATTCATAGCAGAATGGTTAAAATAATTACTTCTATCACCATTCTTCAGAAGGAAGGTTGGGCAATCTACTTCTGTAGTGATACTGCCTCGGAAACCCAAGGAGGGGTCGCTATGAGTCGGGTCCGACTCGACGGCACATAACAACAACATCACTGTTCTGGCTTCTGTATCTGAACCTGCCCATTAACAGGCAAGCTGCTTTGCTTCCTTGTGTCTCAGTTGCCTTATCTGTAAAACTGGAATGATAACAATAACTGCCTTATAAACTTTTGATGAGGCTTAAGTCGTAATGTTGTGGTTGGGTGCGGTTGAGTTGGTTCCAACTCATAGAGATCCTGTGGAGAACAAAACGAAGTACTACCTACCCAGTCCTGTGCCATCCCAACAATTACTGATAAATTTGAGCCCATTGTTACAGCCGCAGTGTCCATCCCTCTCATGGAGGCTCTTTCTCTTTCTTTTGTTGAACCTCTGCTTTACCAACCATGATGTCCTTCTCCAGGGCCTTGTTCCTCCTGATACCATGTCCCAAGTATGTAAAACAAAGTCTCTCCATCCTCCTTTGGAAGGAGCCTTTTGGCAATGCTTCCTCTAAGACAGATCGGTTCATTCTTCTGGCAGTCCATGACACATTCAATACTCTTCACCAACACCATAATTCAAAGATGTCTTTGGTCTTCCTTATTCCTTGTCCAGCTTTTGCATGCATATAAGAGACAATTGAAAATACCGTGGTGTGGTAGTTAAAGTTGTATGTTAACTTCCTTGGGCCTGGCTGAGTGGCTGGGTAGCTGGTGGTAGTTATTCCCCATGATGAGACTGGCAATCAAGTCCATGGTGGGATCTACCACAAGCAGCTGAGTAGCTGCCTTTGGGATGTGGTCTGCTTCTTGTATACAAGAAGCAGCTTTGGGAACAGTCTTTAGCTTATGGCACACTTGGACCCTGCATGTAGCTGTGTTGTTAGTCAGCAGCCTGCCATGTTCTGTTGACCTTGGGACTTTCAATGGACTTGAATTAATGGCCTGCCATGTGGTTTGGTAACATCAGGACTGTGCCTTTTTACTTGTCAACCTTGGGCTTGTCAGTCTCAGCAGCCAGTAGCTGTCTGAGTGAAGAAAAGCCTCTAGCTCCAGTGGGCTGGAAGCAGGAGGCAGAGCTGAAGTGCAAGGTTGAGGGGCTTTAACCCAGCCCCTAGAGCCTGGCACTTTGAACTTGGACTTAAAGCCTCCAAATTGTAAGAGCATAAACTCCCTTTTGTTAAGGCCATCCCATTTGTGGTATATTCTTGTCAGGCACTAGGTAACCAGAACACGTGGCTTCAATCAGCAGCACCTTAGCCCTCAAAGTGACATCTTTGCTTTTGAACACTTTAAAGAAGTCTTTTGCAGCCAATTTGCCCAATGCAATACATAGTTTAATTTCTTGACTACTGCTTCCATGGATGTGGATTGTGGATCCAAGTAAAATGAAATCCTTGACAATTTCAGTCTTTTCTCCATTTGTCACTGTGGTAGTTAAGGTTATGTGTCCCCTTGGCTGGGCCTAGTTTTGAGTGGCTAGGCAGCTGGATGTAGTACTCCCCAGGATGAAACTGGTAATCCCCAGGGTAGAATCTGCTGTGAGCAGCTGAGTAGCTGCTTTAGGGATGTGGTTTGCTTCTAGTATATAAGAAGCAACTTTGAAGAAGGTCTCCAGCTTTTGGCACACTTGAATCCTGCATGTAGCCGAGTCATTGTTCAGCAGCCAACCATGTTGTCTCCCCATCTTGGCACTTTAATGGACTTGAATCAGTGGCCTGCTGCTTGGTTTGGTAATATTGAGACTGTAACCTTACTGACCTTGGGTTTGCCAGCCTCAGCCACCACCAGCTGAATGAAGAAAGCCTCCAGCTCCAGTGGGCTGGGAGCAAGAGGCAGAGCTGAAGCCCAAGGTAGAGGGGCTTTCACCCAGCCCCTAGAGCTGGCACTTTGAACTGGGACTTTTGGCCACCTAAGCTGTAAGAGAATAAACTCCTATTTGGTCAAGCCATCCCATTTGTGGTCATTTCTGTTAGAACGGCACTAAGTAACCAGAACTATCGTGATGTTGCTGATTGGTCCAGTTGCAAGGATTTTTGTTTCCATTGTGTTGAGATGTAATCCCTACTGAAGGCTGTAGTCTTTGATCTTCATCAGTAAGTGCTTCAAGTCCTCTTCACTTTTGGCAAGCACAGGTGTGTCGTCCACATAGATAACAGATAGTTAAGAATCTCTAGGATGACAAGGGGAATGGCCACCAGAGCATAGATGGAGGAATTGTTCTCAAGCAGCGGGAGACCCATATCTGCCATGTCAATAAGCAGGAAGAAGAAAAGAACAGGAATTGTATCAGGTATCTGCTGCTCCCTACAAACCATCCCAAAATGCAGTGGTGTAAAGCAACAACATGTTATTATTTTTCACTATTATGTGAGTTTTCTGGACTAAGCAGAGTGATTCTTCTGCTGGTCTTGCCTGAGGTTACTCATGTGGCTGCAGTCATTTGGCAGCTGGGCTGGAGATGCAAGGTCATTTATACCTGTTTGGCCTTCATGCTCCCTGTTGGCCAGTCCGCTCTCTTCACATGGACTTTACTCATTCAGTAGTCAAGTTCGAACTTCCTTACACAAAGCAGGAGTGCTCTAAAAAAGCCAAAAGTGAAAGCTGTAGGTCTCCTGAGGCCTCAGCTCTGAATGACTTTCACCACAGCCTGGGGGTTAGAGTTCATCACAAGACCAGCCCAGACTCAAAAAACAAAACAAAACCCCAAACCCATTGCAGCTGAGTCAGTTCCAACTCATGGAGTGTCCACGTGGTGCAGAGTGGAACTGAGCTGCACAATCATCTTGACCTTGATCTTTATGGAAGCAGATTACCAGGGCTTTCTTTCATGGTGTTGTTGGGTGGATTTGAACTGCCAACCTTTCAGTTAGTAGTCAAACACAAACCATTGGTGCCATCCAAGGACTTAGCCCAGACTCATGGGATGGGGAATAGAGTCCACTTCTTGGTAGCAGGAACTGCAAAATAAAATGTTTTCTAATCCACCACAAACATTGATACATATGAATTTATAGATCTGGTGAGAGAACATTGAAGCAGGTTTTTTGTTTGTTTGTTTTCCTCCACCTGCTGTGAATGAGGGAAAGGGATAGTGGAAGTGATGCACAACATTACCCTAAAAGAATGCAAGGTATTTATTAGGGTATTCAAGGAGCTCTGGTGGTGCAGTGCCTAAGGCATTTGACTGCTAACCAGAAGGGTGGTGGTTCAAACCCACCAGCCACTCCACAGAAGGGAGACAGGGCAATCTACTTCTGTAAAGGTTTACCACTTTGGAAACCCAATGGGGGTCACTATGACTCAGAATTGACTCTATGGCAGTCAGTGGGTTTGGTTTTTAACTAGGGTATTCATTACAATATTTCTCTCATGAGATAGGAGAAGTGAAATGTAGCCTTTGAGAAATAACAAATAGTCAGGAGGTTTGCTGACTCAGAAAAAGCTTGGATCTGGGTGAAAGGGGGCATTAGCATATTAAAAATCACACCCCTGGGTGGAGATTTAACATTGTAATGAGACATGCTCAGAACCATCATCTTTGTATCCGTCACTGCACCTGCTTAACCTGTAATCATATGAAATTGTATGTATAACACGATTATGGCATAATCCCATCATATGAAAGAAACTTGGAGAACATTTACAAGCAGGCAAAATCCAGAGATTTCTCTCTGTGTCTCAGCTCCTACACAAACTTAATGAAAGCTGTGTCTTTTTCTCTTCACCTGGCCGTGTCTTTAGTGGATTAAGTCACTCCAGGCAACAGACCCAGCAATTGGCTGGTATCAGGAGAGAAAGCATATTTGAAAAGATTGCAGGTTTAAAACAATCCTTGGGCAGAGTGGGAGAGGAGACAGCTGGGAGGATGTCATAGTAGCCTTCCTAGCAACGTGGAGGGTTCCTTTGCAGGTGTGACCAGCAGTTACAGCACCGTCCATCTGCCCTGCTGTGTGATTTTCATCATCGTCACTCAACAGTCCAGGTGGAGGCTGGGAAAAGACAGATATTGGATTCATCCGGGACTGGGACCATGCCAGTCAAGTAGGATGAAAGCAAAATGCAGCAAGGGAGGTTAGGATAATTGGCAAGTTCAAATGACAGCCCATGAAACTGGATAAGGAGGAAAACAAAGACAGGACTTCCCCTTTCATATCATAAATAACATCAACCCCAAATATTTTTTAATTAACTTTTTGACAAGATAATTAAATATATATTTACCTACCCTCATTCCTTGCTTCAAAGCTCTTTCATCAAATATATATTAAGTAAACCAGACACCTGAAATAATCATATGCATAACAGGTTTAGATGATTTCTCCTTTTCCTACCTAATAGATTCCCATTACTATGATAGTTAAGGGCATTCCAAACAGAAAATCTCTCAAACTGGTGGTTGATGAATTCTGCTCTCACGTTCTATAAGTATTAAGGAGAATTTGCTTCTTTAAATTGATTTACAGAGCTATAATCTTGTCCTTCCCCCCCGCTCACTCTATTGGACACCTTTTGTTTAAAAAAAAAAAAAAATAGCATAGTATGTATCTATTTTCAGCTCAGTATTGTGAGGATGTGAGGAGTCAGCCGCAGGGATCCAGGTAAGGGTGTTTGGAGAGGTTTCCAACAGCTAAGGAAGACAAACTTGTCTGTCGGTTTGTCCTACTGTGGTGATGTGTTGCTGTGAGTTTTGAGGCTGTGCCACTGGTGTCTCAAACCCAGTGGAGTGCACATGGTGCACAGGTATCAGCCAGGCTGCAGACTGAGACAGACTAGGAAGAAGGAGGAGGCCATCCACTTCTCAAAGAATTGGCCAGGGAAAACCTTATGAAATACTGATACATTACTGCACAACTTTATGAATAGTCCAGAAATAGCAAGGATCATAGAGCTGGCGCAGGATCGGGTGGTGTTTCGTTCTGCTGTGCATGGGGTCGCTATGAGTCAGAAACGACCTGACGGCACCTAACAACAACAACATTGTGAAGATGCAGCAGGACCAGGCAGTGTTTCGTTCTGTTGTACATAATGTCACTGAGTCAGAGATGACTCGACAGCATCTGACAACAAGAGTAACAATTTTCAGTTCAAAATATATTTTGCTGCACATCACTAAAGCAAGACATCTTTTGTTGTTGTTGAGATCATACATAGCAGAACATACACTAGTTCAACAGTTTTCACATGTACAATTCAGTGGTATTGATGAACATTTTCTGAGTTGTGCTCCCATTCTCACCCTCTTTCCAAGTTGTTCCTCACCCATTAACATAAACTCACGGCTCCCCTGTAAGTTGCCTATCTAATCTCTGGAGGTACTGTTGTCAGTTTGATCCCATACAGATAATTCTTTTTTTTTTTTTAGTTGTGATTTGGGTGCAGATTTACAGAGCAAATTCACTTTCCATATAGCAGTTTGCATATACTTTGTCTCATGTCATTGACCACAGTTTACCACAATGCAACAGCTCCCCTCCCACTTCCTCCCCATAGTTACCTCTTCCCAGTATCCACCCCTCCATACATTCCTTCCCCCTGAGCTGTCTCCCTGTGCATAAGCAGCCCTTCCTTCTCCCATGATTGTTCTCTCCAAGGAGTGTATCTACTTGAGGTAAATGTTTAAGTCATATACCCCCACACAGATAATTCTTAAAGAGCCCAATGCTCAAGGCAGATCTTCTTTACTAGTTAAGCTAAACTACTGTTTGGTTTGAAGAAGATGTCTTAGTTATCTAGCTAAAAAGGAGGCTGGTGGTGTGTACCTAAGGCATTTGACTACCTATCAAAAGGCCAGTGGTTCAAACCCACCAGCTGCTCCTATCAAGATTTATCTTGGAAACCCAGTGGGAGTCACCATGAGCCGGAATCAACTGGATAGCAGTGGGTTTGGTTTGTTTTTTTGGCTGCTATGATAGAAACTCCACAAGTGGAAAGCTTTAACAAACAAATTTATTTTCTCAAAATTTAGGAGGCTAGAAGTTCAAATTCAGAGTAAAGCAAGGCATCTTTAGGAATACAGTTTAGCTTCTAGCTCAGTTTGTCAAGACTTAATATACGACTCTAGCTTTCTGACTCCAACATGTTTCAGCACCCAGCTAGCTGTGCGGTGCATGCAGGCCCAGTCACCGTGAAAGCTAAGTCTTTTCTGGCTGATTCCAGTACAAACATAGACCCTGTGAACCACATGGATCTCTTCTCCTCTTGCATATAAACATGCTTAGGTCACCTCCGCAACCACCTGATACTTGATACCCGAGGCCATTTGTCTCCATGCAACCCCATGCACAGAACCTTCTTGAGCTTTCTCTCCCTTAGCAGCCCTTCCCCCCACCAGCCAAGGTCAAGTTCCCTCAGATATTGTGCTTCTTGCTCTGAAACCTTACATCCTGTTTAAAATTTTAGATGTTGTTTTGTTTACATCATTGCTTTGCTCAAACATCTTCAATGACCCTGTATGACCTGTCATTGCCTACAGCTTACAGTTCAAACTCCTTCATCTAATATTCTGGCCCCTCTATTTTCTTCAGTCCAATTTATGAAAATGACGTACAGTAACCTTCAATGGAAACATTAGAATTAGATTAAAATACAGTGAAACCACTGAAAGCCGGAACTCTAAGGATTGTCTTGTTTTTCCAGTCCTGTAAGTTTTCTGCCTTTGACAGGATGTAGTCTTACTACTTTTCTATCCCTCTCTATTGTCTATCGTTGTTCTTAGCTGCTGTTGGGTCTGCTTCTACTCATAGTGACCTCACATACAACAGAACAAAACTCTGCCTGGTCCTGTGCCATCCTCACAATTGTTGCTAGGTGTGAGCCCATGAAGGGTCTTCCTCTTTCTCAGTGACCCTCGACTTTACCAAATATAATCTGGGGACTTGTCCCTCTTGAAAACATGTCCAAAGTACATGACACAAAGTCTCACCATCCTTGTTTCTAAAGAGCGTTCTAGCTGTATTTCTTCCAAGACAGATTTGTGTGTTCTTCTGGAAATCCATGGTATATTCGACAGTCTTCACCAACACCATAATTCAAGGACATCAGTTCTTCTTTGGTCTTCCTTATTCATTGCCCGGCTTTGACATGCATATGAAGCAAATGAAAATACCATGGCTTGGGTCAGGCGTGCACCTAGTCCTCAAAGTGACATCTTTGCTTTTGAACATTTTAATTTTAAAGAGGTTTTTTTTTTTTTTTTCCCAGCAGATTTGTCCAATGCAATGTATCTTTGGATTTCCTGAGTGCTGCTTCCATGGGCACTGATTGTGGATGCAAGTCAAATCAAAGCCTGGACAACTTCAATCTTTTCTGCATTTGTCATGATGCTGCTTATTGGTCCAGTTTTGAGGATTTTTGTTTTCTTTATTTTGAAGTATAATTCAAACTGAAGGCTTTAGTCTTTGATCTTCATCAGTAAGTGCTTCAAGTCTTCTTCACTTTCAGCAAGCAAGGTTGTGTCATCTGCATATTGCAGGTTCTTAATGAGTCTTCCTTCAATTCTGATACCGTGTTTTCCTTCATATAGTCCAGTTTCTCACATTATCTGCTCAACATACAGGTTGAATAAGTATGGTGAAAGGATACAACCCTGATGCACACCTTTCCTGATTTTAAACCATTTACTATCCCCTTGTTCTGTTCAAATGATTGCTTCTTGGTCTGTGTACAGGTTGCGCATGAGCACAATTAAGTGTTCTGGAATTCCCATTCTTTGCAATATTATCCATAATGTGTTATGATCCACAAAGTCAAATGCCTTTGCACAGTCAGTAAAACAGAGGTAAACATCCTTCTGGGGTTCTTTTCTTTTAGCCAAGATCCATCTGACAGTACCAATAACATCCGTCATTCCACATCCTCTTCTATTCATGGAAAATATTTTACTTTTCCCTCTCTGAGAGGTTATCACCTTACACAGTTTCCAGATTTTCTAGGCTTTACTACACTTAGCTCCACATCTCTAAACACTTCTCAATCCAAGCACTTCTACATCTCCAGTATAGCGCTTAACCAGTTTCTCATAAGCGGCTTCCTAGACAAATAGCACAGTGGTTCTCAATATTGGCTGCACATAAAAACTACATAGGGACTCACCCAGCAATTCTGATGTAATTGGAATGGAAATATAACAGAGCATTGGGATTTTTAAAAGCTCCCTGGTGAGTCTAATGTGCATTCAAAGTTGAGAACCGTAACATTAAAACAAGTTTATTGATTTTCCAACATTCATCATTCTACTTTTTTCCTCATCAGTGTTACTCATTTCTTCTCCACTTATCTAAGCCCTACTTGTTCTTTGAGACCCTACTCAAGTTTCACTTGAATCTTTCTTTCTACCTAAAGCCAATAGCACATACCTTATTTACCACTTATTTGGCACTAACCAATCTTCCTTTTCTCTTTGTGTATTTTTATTGTCTCTTCAACAGAATCCTAAGGTGTAGAAGGGCATGATATTATTTTATACCTCCTTTTCTCTCCAGAACCTTACACAATGCTTTTCATACTGTGTGACGTTTGTCGTATCTTATTGGAGATGATGATGGTGATAATGGTAATGATATTGATGATGACGGTGATGATGATGATGGTGAAGGTGATGATGATGGTGATGATGGTGATGATGATGGTGATAATGGTGATGATATTGATGGTGAAGATGATGATGGTGATGATGATGGTGATGATGG
>NW_006921679.1:10103794-10117043 GCF_000298275.1 Orycteropus afer afer | reverse complement strand
GTGATGATGATGGTGATAATGGTGATGATATTGATGATGATGGTGATGATGAGGGTGGTGATGATGATGGTGATGATGGTGATGATGATGGTGATGATGGTGATGAAGTAGCAGATGCTGTCAGTGCTCAGACCATAATCCCCTCAGATTTCTTTATCTCTTTGTGAGTCTTTAAACTACTGGAACCCACTTTACCTGTCACACAGAAAACAAGAAATACCCAGAAGTTACACCAACCCCCCCACTTAACTAATGACTGTGGATACAAGTATAAATACTCGTGCATTTGTGACCCCTGACTGGGACAACATTGGGGTACCTGCACTGTCTCCTCCTGTGTGCCCCCTGAGCTTGAATCAATGTTGATACTGCACCCTTAGAGGTATCAGCCTCCTTGTTTTCCCAGTTACACTTCCCCACTCTCTTACTGGTTATTCCTGGGAATACTTCCTAAACAAATCATTTTCACATGACTCCTTGTCTAATAGTCTGGTTCTGAGGTAGTGAAACTAAGATAAAAAACTAACCAAACTCACTGCCATCGAGTTGGATACGACTCCTAGTGACCCCTCCTTGGGTTTCCGAGGCAGTATCCCTACGGACGTAGATTGCGCAACCTTCCTTCTGAGGAGTGGCTGGTGTGTTTGAACCGCCAGCCTTCTGGTTAGCAGTCAAATACCTTAGGCACTACACCACCTGATCTCCTGAAACTTGTTGTTATTGTTATGTGCCTTTGAGTCGGACCCGACTCATAGCGACCCCTCCTTGGGTTTCCGAGGCAGCGTCACTATGGAAGTAGATTGCCCTATCTTCCTTCCGAGGAGTGGCTGGTGGATTTGAACCACCAGCCTTCTGGTTAGCAGTCAAGTGCTTTAGGCACTACGCTACCAGAACTCCTAGATGATAACCAAACCCAAAACCAAACCCACTACTATCAAGTAAATTGTGACTCATAGCAACCCTATAGGATAGAGTAGAACTGCTCCATAGGGTTTCTAAGGCTGTAAATCTTTACAGAAGCAGTCTATCTCATCTTTCTCCTACAGAGTGGCTGGTGGGTTCAAATCGCTGACCTGTTAGTTAAAGCTGAATGCTTTAACCACTGCACCACCAGAGGTCCTTAGATAATAATAATATGATAATAATAGTGATAGCAGCTAGTATGTATGGAATATTTTCTATATGAAAGGCATTAGCTCATTTAATTATCAGAATTAGGTCAGTATCGTGATTATTTTCATTTTGCAGATGAGGAAACTGAGACATGTAGTGCTTAAGTAATTTGACTAAGGTCACACAGATAATGAAAAACAAAGAAATGGGAAGGGAAAATGATCAATCTACAGGGCTAAATGGTGTGGGGGTCAAATCAAATTTGAAAAAAAAAAATCAGTTTCAACCCAATTAGTACTCAAGATTTGTGGGCTAATTAGAAATAAAAGTGTATATATATTTAAAAAAAAAAAAACCTCACTGCCATTGAGTCAGATCCAACTCATGGCAACACCTCCTTGGGTTTCCAAAAGGGTATCGCTACGGAAGTAGATTGCCCCATCTTCCTTCTGAAGAGTGGCTGCTGATGGGTTTGAACTGCCAGCCTTCTGGTTAGCAGTCAAATGCCTTAGGCACTACACCACCAGAGCTCCCATGTATGTGTGTATATATGCATATACACATATATGAAAAATAAGTCCCAATAAGCAATTTATAAACTTTCAGAACACAACCTATTTATAAGTTAGAAATTTCACTTCTAGTCAATTATCTGAAAATCCTCCCCTTCTTCTACTCCCTTCCTTCTCCTCCCTTCTCCCACAACAGTTTCTCAATAGTATTCACCCCTGATCCCATTCTGAGGAGAAGGATATAGTGTTTGGTAAAGTGGAGAGTCAGTGAAAAAGGGGAAGGCCCTCAATGAGATGGACTGACACAGTGGCTGCAACGATGGGCTCAGGTATAGCAGGGATTGTGAGGCTGGCACAGGACCGGGCAGGGTTTTGTTGTGTTGAACACGGGGTCGCTATGAGTCAGAGTCAACTCGACAGCACCTAACAACAACTACAACAACCCCTGAGCTCAGGAAGTAAAATCCCTATTTGGACAATTAATCATTTAGATCCATTACTGGTTAGATGAGCTTTCTTGGACTAGCCTAGGAAGTACTGTGCATGCATTTCTTCTAGACCATGCATTCTAATGTACAACAATGTTTATAAAATACACTTGAAAAAGTTTTTTTTTTTTAATAAATAAATATAAACATACACATTTTTAAAAGTTGAGAACATTTACATAATACTGTTACTTTAATGGGAGCTCTGGTAGCATAGTGCCTAAGGCACTTGACTGCTAACCAGAAGGCTGGCAGTTCAAACCCACCAGCCACTCCTTAGAAGGAACGTTGGGCAATCTACTTCCATAGTGATACCGCCTCGGAAACCCAAGGAGGTTTGGGTTTGCTATGAGTCGGATTCGGCTCAAGGGCAATGGCTTTTTTGGTTTTATATGGAGGAAAAAATAGATCTTCATTTTTTTAACCATTGGATCTCAAGAACAAAAATTTAACAACACAGCAGCTTTTCCGTTTTTAATTTGTGGGATCTGGTGCAAGTTACATAACATCTCTTGGCTCTAGTTTCCATATTGGTCAAATAGGAATATTGCCAAGGTTTTAGGATTGTTGTGAGGATTAGAGAGATTGCACTTAAAGGGGTCAACATAAGACCTGGCATATAGTAGACTTGCCCTAAATTTTATCTGTTGTTTTGACTAGATGCCATCAACTCGACTCCAACTCAGAATGTAGATCTGCCTCATAGGGTTTCAAAGGCTGCAATCTTTGTGGGAGCAGATTGCCAGGTCTTTTCTTGCACAGAGCCGCTAGTGTATTCAAACCACCAACTTTTTGGTTAGCAGCCAAGTGCTTAACTATGGCACAAACAAGGCTCTTTAAATTGTATTTAATAATACGATAACTATAATACCTACCCAAAAGAGCATTGGCTAATCTATCCTAATGTCTTTAAAGTCTGTGACTTGTGTTATAATAAGTAATAAGCACTCATGAAAAAAAAAAATTGGATACATTCCACTTATTCACAGACGTTTCTGAAGTGTGTAACACCCTTCTACCTTGTTCCTTGTTCTTTATTCCTTGAGTCTCCTAGCTGCCAACCCCACTCTTCTAACTTTATGTGCTTGCCTACTATTCTCTTTCATTCCCAGCCCAGCTCGGAATTCCCATTCGGCTAACAATGGCACCTAACAACAAGAACATGCTCATCACAAACTTTACCAAAAGAGTGAAAAGAGAACCTACAGATTGGGAAAAAAAAAATGTCAGTGACATACCTGACAAGTGTCTCCTCTCTAAAATGTATAGAAAACTTTGACAACTCAACAACAAAAAGATAAACAATGCAACCGAAAAATAGGCAAAGGACACGAACAGACACTTCACCAAAGAAGACATTCACACAGCTAACGAACACATGAAGAGATGCTCACAATCATTAGTCATTAAAGAGAGAATGCAAATCAAAACTGCAATGAGTTACCATGTCACCCCTCCAAAATGGACACTGATTTAAAAAAAAAAAAGGAACATAAAATGACAAATGATGAAATGATGGTGAAGTTGTACGGAGACTGGAACTCTTACGCATTGTTGGTGGGATTGCAAAATACTACAGCCACTATGGAAAAAAGTGTAACACTTCCTCAAAAGCTAAAAATATGATCCAGCAATCCCACTACTAGGTATATATCCTAGAAAAATAAAAGCAGTGACACGAATAGACATATGCACACCTATACTTGTTGCAGCTTTATTCACAATAGCAAAAAGATGGAAACAACCTAAGTGTCCATCAACCGATGAACAGATAAACAAAATGTGGTCCATAGATGCAATGGAATACTATGCACTGACAAAGAGTAATGATGAGTTAATGAAACATAATAACATGGATGAATCTCGAGGACCTTATGCTGAGTGAAATAAGTCAGTCACAAAAGGACAAATATTGTGTGATGTACAAAATGTCAAGAATAGGTTTAAATACAAAAGCAATGTATCACTTACTAAATAGTAGACACGGATTAGTTCTGGTGTAGGGAAAGGTCATTGACAATACAAGGCAAGTCGGCACGTTGTGACGAAAGTAAATGAAGACACTGAGAGGTGTACCCAAGAATAAAGAATAAAAGTAAATGCTGTAACATATACAGTACTGCAACAACAGGTAATAATAATCAAAAATTTGTGAGTGGTTACATAGGTAGCTCCCCACAACTGCCATCGAGTCGATTCTGACTTATAGCGACCCCCATTGGGTTTCTGAGGTGGTCAATCTTTATGGAAGTAGATTGCCCAGTCTTGCTTCCAAGGAGTGGCTGCTGGATTTGAACCACCAACCTTCTGGTTAGCAGTCAGATGCCTTAAGCACTGTGCTACCAGAGCTCCTTACATCGGTAGCTATGGATGCTATCTATATCAATGTGGGAAGGTGTGTGGTAGTACATGTGCATGCATATATAGCTATAGTGGGTACATGCCTATACATGTTTTATGAGCTGCATAGATATTCATGTACACAAGAGAGTATATAGGAGACACAGTTATAGAAATTTCTGTGTTGTTAGGTGCTGTTGAGTTGGCTCCGACTCATAGCGACCCTATGTACAACAGAACAAAACACCTCAGTCCTGTGCCAGCCTCACAATCCTTGCTATAACTTAGTCCATCATTGCAGTCACTGTGTCAGTCCATCTCGTTGAGGGCCTTCCCCTTTTTTGCTGACCCTCCACTTTACCAAGCATGATATCCTTCTCCAGGGAATGGTCCCTTTTGACAACATGACCAAAGTAGGTGAGATGAAGTCTGGCCGTTCTCACTTCCAAGGAGCATTCCGGCTGCACTTCCTCCAGGACAGATCTGTTAGTTCCTTTAGCAGTCCACGGTACTTTCAGCATTCTTTGCCAGCATCACAGCTCAAAAGCATCAACTCTTCTTTGGTCTTCTTTAGTCATTGTGCAGCTTTCACATGCATATGTTCAGCTCTTTTATCTGGTCATTTCTTCCATTTGCTTTAGGTACTGTTCATTCAAGGGCAAGTTTCAGCCTCTCCTCTGACATCCATTTTGGTCGTTTCTTCCTTTCCTGTCTTTTTAATGACCTTCTGCTTTCTTCATGGATGTTCTTGATGTCATCCCACAATTCCCCTGGTTTTCGATCATTGGTGTTCAATGTATCAAATCTATCCTTTAGATGGTCTCTACACTCAGAGGGATATAATCAAATCCATATTTTGGCTCTCATGGACTTGTTTTAATTGTCTTCAGCTTCAACTTGGACTTGCATATGAGCAGTTGATGGTCTGTTCCACAGTCAGCTCCTGGCCTTGTTTAGGCTGAAGATATTGAGCTTCTCTATCACTTCTTTCCACAGATGTAGTTGATCTGATTTCTGTGTACTCCACCTGGCAAAGTCCACATGTATAGCCACTGCTTATGTTGTTGATAAAAGGTGTTTGCAATGAATACGTCATTGGTCTTGCATACTTCTATCTTGCATTCTTCAGCGTTATTTCTATCACCAAGGTCATAGTTTACAACTACTGGTGATTCTTCTTTGTTTCCAGCAACAAATGCAAAATCATTCCAATCACCAGTGATAATCAACACATCTTGCTTGCATGTTCGGTCAACTTCAGACTGCAGAAGTTGGTAAAATCTTCAGTTTTCTCAACTTTGGCTTTGGTAGTTCATGCATAAATTTGAATAATATTAGCATTAACTGGACCTCCTTGTAGGTGTGTGGATATTATCCTGTCCCTGACAGCATTGTACTTCAGTATAGACCTTGAAACATTTTTTGTGATAATGAATGCCATACTATTCCTCTTCAATTTGTCAGTCCTAACATAGTAGATCATATGGTTTTCTGATTAAAAATGGCCAAAACCAGTCCATTTCAGCTCACTAATGCCTAGGATATTGATCTTTATGCTTTCAATTTCATTTTTGATAACTTCGAATTTTCCTGAATTCATACTTCATACAGTCCATGTTCTGATTATTAATAGATGTTTGCAGCTGTTTCTTCTCATTTTGAGTTGTGCCACATCAGCAAATGGAGGTCCTGAAAGCTTTACTCCATCCATATCATTAAGGTCAGTTCTACTCTGAGGAGGCAGCTCTTCCCCAGTCATATTTTGAGTACCTTCTGACCTGAGGTGCTCGTCTTCTGGCACTATGTTAGACAATGTTTCAAGGCTATTCATACAGTTTTCCAGTAATATCTCAGACAGTGTTTCACTGCTATTCATAAGGCTTTCACTGGCCAATTCTTTGAGAAGTGGATGGCCTCTTCCTTCTCCCAAGTCTGTGTTAGTCTGGAAGTTCCACTGAAACCTGTGCACCATTGGTGACCCTGCTGGTATTTGAAATACTGATGGCATAGCCTTCAGCCTCACAGCAACATGCAAGCCACCACAGTACAATGAACTGACAGATGAGTGGTGGTGGAAACTTCTTGGATGTGTTCAAACATCTCATGGGACTGAGTTTTTGGGCTTAATGCCTAAGGACCATAATCTCATGGGACACCTAGGTCAATTGGCATAACATAGTTCATAAAGATAACAAACTACATCCAAGTTTGATGAGTAGTATCTGGGGTCTTAAAAGTTTGCGAGTGGCCATCTAAGATACAAAAACTGATGTCTTCCTGTCCAGAGCAAAGGAGAGTGAGGAAATCCAAAGACTGATGAGTAGATAAACAAATGGAACAGCTGATGAATGGACAAGCAAGATGTCCGTAGGACTAAGGGCCCACACAAGACACAGCCTTCTCTAGTTTGAGACCAGAAGAACTAAATGGTGCCCAGCTACTACTATTGACTTCTTTGACCAGGGACACAATAGACAATCCCAGATAGAATGGGAGAGAAATGTAGGAAAAATTAAAACTCATAAAAAAGATCAAACTTAATGAACTGGTAGAGACTGGAGGGACCACCCAACATCACCCTAAGGCATCCTTTTAACCTGGAAGTGAAGCCATTTCTGGAGGTCACCTTTCAGCCAAATAATAGATTATCCTATAAAGTAAACAATAACATCCATGGGGAATGTGCTCCTTAGCACTATCAACTATATGAGACCAAAAGCAAAGATGAGAAGGTAAGGAGGGTCAGGGAAACTGGAGGGATGGAAACAAAGAAAGAAAGGTAGAGATGGGGAGAGTGCTGGCACATTGCAAGGATAGTAACCAACGTTAGGAACAATTTGTGTATACGCTGTTAAACGGGAAACTGATTTGTGTGTAAAGTTTCACCTAAAACACAATAAAATGTTCAAAAAACTAAAAATAATCCCCCCTGAAAAAAATTGTATTGGACAGGACCCTTGTGGACTCCTTCTTACCCAGAAGTCATTCCCACTCCCACCAGCCCCCGAGTCCATTCACAGTCCTCTACTCACCCAACAATATTTATTCAGTTCTTATTGTGTGCTGTACCCCCCTGGCTGCTCTCCAAACATCTGGTATGGTGTCTGGAACATGGTGGTCACTCATAAATGTTTATTTCCTTTTCCACTGACATTGACCTTCCTATGAACTTGTCCATCCCTGTTCTGATACCTCCTCTAGTAAAATGGACCTGCTTTGAGGTTGTACTCCATTGCCAAGGCCATCTTTTTATAAATCTCAGAACAATTTGATCACATTTTACCTCTATTTAAGGTACACACAGGCAGAGATCGTTATCTTTGGAGGCTGAAAGCCAGGAGGAGTGAGGAGTTTCCGGGATCTTACCTAGCGCTATTTGAGACTCAAAGACCTCTTCTCTATGGGTCATGCTTTCAGAGGTGTTTATGATCACTGAAATGGAAAATTAGCTTAGGTCAACTTTATTTATAAATGGGATTGATTATTATTCACTGTCAGCTTATTCCATAAATAGAAGAAGAATTATACTTGTCTCTCTACACTTTTCAATCATTTATTCAATATTTATTATATGCCTACCACATATACTGATAGTAGAGAGATAGATATTTGACTCTGGTTCATGGTGACTTAGGTACAACAGAACAAAACAGTGCCTGATCCTGAGTCATTCTCATGTTCAAAGTCATTGTTGTGGTTACAGTGCCCATCCATTTCACTGAGGGTCTCCTTCCTCCTTACTAGACCTCTACTGTCCCAAACAAGGTGTCCTCCTGTAGCTACTGATCCCTCCTGATGGCATACGCAGAACAAGCAAATCAGGTAGTACTCTGTTGTGATCCATAGGGTTTTTTTTTTTTTTTTAGGATTTGGGTGAAGATTTACAGAGTAAATTCACTTTTCATACAGCAGTTCACATATACTTTGTCTCATGTCATTGACCAAAATTTACAATGCAGCAGCTCCCCTCCCACTTCCTCCCCATAGTTACCTCCTCCCAGTGTCCATCCCTTCATACTCTTCGAGAGGCCCATTGTCTGCCAACCAATCCATAGGGTTTTTATTGACCAATTTTCAAGGTAGATCTCCAGGCCTTTCTTCCTAGTCAGTCTTAGTCTGGAAGCTCTGCAGAAACCTGTCCACCATGGGAGACTCTGCTCGTATCTGAAATACTAGTGGCATAGCCTCCAGCATCATAGCAACATGTAAGTCATCACAGGAGGGCAAACTGATAGATGGGTGGTGTATACATTGAGGTCAAACCAAAACATCAAACTCACTGCCATTAAGTTGAATAGGCCCTGGCGATATCTGGAGGAATAAAGCCAAAGGCCTGCATAGTCTAGTAACAGAAACCACAACCCATTGCTGAGTTGATTCCAAGTCATAAGGACAGAGCACAGAATAGAACTATAAGCACAGAGTAGAACTGCCCTATAGGGTTTCCAAGGTTGTAAATCTTCATGAAGCAGACTGCCACGTCTTTCTCCCATGAAGTGGCTGGTAGGTTCGAACCACCAACCCTTTGGTTAGCAGCCAAGTGCTTTAACCACTTGACCATGAGGGCTCCTTATAGTCTAGTACAGTACTTCTCAATCTTAACTGCACATTAGAATAACATGGGAGCTTTTTTTAAAAAAAATCATTGATATCTAGGCCCCATCCCAGACCAATTCAGTCTGAATGTCTTTTATTTCTTTATTATTATAATTTGGGTGAAAATTTACAGAGCAGTTTGTTTTCCATTCAACAGTTCATGTACATTTTGTTTCATGACATTGATTGTAAGTAATACCTATAGTGCAACAACTCTCTCCCCACTTCTTCCCTGTGGTTACTTCTTCCCTGTGTCCTTTTTTCCTGTGCATTCCTGCCCTCTGAGCTATCCCCTGTACAAATGCTGCCCTTCTGATCCCCCATGGTTGATTGTTCTAAGGAGTGCACCTACCTGGTATATTTGTTCACCTAGTAGGTCTGTCTCTTGTTTTGCTGGAAACCACAGGAGTGAGTTTAATTCTAGGCCCAAAGTGTGACTAGGGGCTATAGTCTTGGAGGTTTCACCGGTCTCTATCAGACCAGTAAGCTTGGTCTTTTTTATGTCAATCTGAATGTCTTAAGGGTCAGGCTCATGATCAGTATTTTAAATAACTGTCTTGGGTTCTGTAGTGCTACTGAAACAAAAATACCACACACACACACACACACACACACACAAAATGGCTTAACAAATAGGAATTTATTCTCTTATAGTTTAGGAGGGAGGCTCTGGTGGCGTAGTACCTAAGTCATTTGACTGCTAACTAGAAGGCTGGTGGTTCAAACCCACTAGCAACTCCTCAAAAGGATGACTGGCCAAGCTACTTCCATAGAGATGATGCCTCAGAAACCCAAGGAGGAGTCGCTATGAGTTGGGATCAACTTGACGACAGTGAATTAGTTTTTGAGTTTTGACAGTTTTGGAGGCTAAAAGTCCAAGTTCAGAGTGCCAGCTCTTAGGGGCTGAGTTAGGGCCCCTTGACCTTGGGCTTCAGCTCTGCCTCCTATTTCAGGCCCACTGAGGCTAAAGGCTTCTTCTAACTCAGGCAGCTGCAGGCTGCCAAGGCTGATGAGCCCAAGATCAACAGGTAAAATGACATAATGCCAAGATTGGCAAGCAACACAGCAGACTACTGGCTCAAATGCAGGAAATGAGATGAAGACTCAGCCAAATGAAGGATCTAAAATGTGCCAAAAGCTAGAGAGCTTTCCCAAAGCTCTTCCTTATATACTGGAATATATAGCAAGCTACACCCTGCAGGCAACTCCTCTTCAACTGATTAGATGCTCCCAGCAGATTCCACCATGGAGGTGATGACAATCTCATCATGGGGAACACCTACATCCAGCCTCCCAGCCACTCAAAACCACGGCCCAGCCAAGTTGAAACACCACCTTAACTACCACAGTAACTCCTTGAAAAAAAAAACCCCAAACTCACTGCCATAGAGTCAATTTTGACTCAAAGTAACCATAGTGCCTAAGGCATTTGACTGCTAACCAGAAGGCTGGTGGTTCAAACCCACCAGCCACTCCTCAGAAGGAAGACTGGGTGATCTACTTCCATAGAGATAATGCCTTGGAAACCCAAGGAGGGGTTGCTAGGAGGAGTCAGAACCAACTTGAAGGCAGTGAGTTTGATTTTTTTTTTTTTTAACCCTCATTGGGTTTCCAAGGCTGTAAATATTTACAGAGGAGCTCTGGTAGTGTATTGCCTAAGGCACTTGACTGCTAACCAGAAGGCTGGCGGTTCAAACCCACTAGCCACTCCTTGGAAGGAAGGTTGGGCAATCTACTTCCGTAGTGATGTTGTTGTTGTTGTTATTTGCCGTCGAGTCGGCCCCGACTCATAGCGACCCCTCCTTGGGTTTCCGAGGCAGTATCACTACGGAAGTAGGATTGCCCAACCTTCTTTCCGAGGAGTGGCTGGTGGGTTTGAACCGCCAGCCTTCTGGTTAGCAGTCAATTGCCTTAGCCACTATGCTACCAGAGCTCCCTCCGTAGTGATACTGCCTCGGAAATCCAAGGAGGGGTCGCTATGAGTCAGGTCCGGCTCGATGGCACATACCAACAACAACAAATATTTACAGAAGTAGACTGCCCCATCTTACATCTGCAAAGCAGCTGGTGGGTTCAGAACCACCAACCTTTAGGTTAAGCAGCCAAAAGCCTTAACCACAACACCACGGTAGCTCCTTTAGTAACTCTTTAGGAATTCTAATATGTAACCAGAATTGAGAATCACTGGGCTAACGGAGGTTAAGGGGCTTAAGGGAGCTCTAGTGGCACAGTGCCTAAGACATTTACCCTCTAACCTGAAGGTTGGCTGTTCAAACCCACCAGCCACTCCACAGAAGGAAGATGAGGCAATCTACTTCTGTAAAGATTTACCACCTTGGAAACCCAAGGGGGCTCGCTAGGAGTCAGGAGGCAGTGGGTTTGGTTTTTCTGGTTTTTGAGGATTTGTAAAAATCACCTGGGAAGTATAAAAATATATTTTCCTCTCTTCACAATAAGGCCTATTGAAAACCTTAGAAAGAGGGTACCATATGTATTTTGGAAAACTTCCTCTTTCCTTTTCTTAAACAAGTAGAAAGGATAATATTATTATGTGTTAAGCGAAAGGCACAGGGTATTACGGGTTCCCGTAAGAGCTCATAGAAGGAAAACCCAGGCACAACCAAGCAGGTTGGGGAGTCCTCCTCAAAAGAGGAGGGGCCAGAGCTGAGACTCCTATAAGAGCGAGTCAGGAAGAGGGAGATGGGATACCACAAACCAAACCAAACTCACAGCCATCGGGTCGCTTCCAACCATAGTGACCCCCTTTGGGTTTCTGAGGTGGTAAATCTTTATGAAAGTAGATTGCCCACTCTTCCTGCCACTGAGTGGCTGGTGGATTTGAACTACCAACCTTCTGGTTAGCAGTCAAATGCCTTATGCACTAACAGGGCCAAGCTCAGATAAGACTTTAGCACATCCTGCTCAGCTCTGTCCCCTTCCCTGTCTTCCTCTTTCACTACTTAATGTTTTCCCTGAAGAATTCTCCATCAAGGAATCACCAACTCTGGCTCTGTTTCTAGGGAATGTGGCTTAAGAATGGAACTCTGGCATTACTGACTGGCAGCAAAGACTTAATGGTAGGTGAAGTATTGACAGCCCTGACATACTGAAGCATTGTAATAGCCCAGTCTTTCACTTCTGTGGATTGGTACATGGTACATAGTACAGGTAGAAGGTGGCACAACAGTTAAGCACTCAGTTGCTAACCAAAAGGTTGGTGGTTCAAACCCACTCATCGCTCTGCAGGAGAAAGACCTGGTGATCTGCTTCCATAAAGATGACAGACTAGCAAACCCTACAGGGCAGTTCTACTCTGTCACGTGGGGTCACTATGAGTTGAAATTGACTCGACAACACCCAACAACAGCAGGTAGAAAAAAACGAGTCAGGTGTTATGATGCCTCTGTCATAGAATATGGAGGAAAGGGTATTTGAAAGGACTGTGGAATTGGATGGCTATTTTGGGGCACTACTGATATATGGAAAGGAGCTCGGGTGGTGCAGTGGTTAAGGCATTGGGCTGCTAACCAAAAGGTTGATGTTTCAAACCCACTAGCCACTCTGTAGATGAAAGGTGAGGCAGTCTGCTTCTGTAAAGATTTACAGCCTTGGAAATCCAGTGGGGGTCACTATAAGTTAAATAGACTCGATGGCAATGGGTTTGGTTTTTGGTTTGAATTGGTGTGCTGAAAGGAGCTCTGGTGGTGCAGGGGTGAAGGCATTGGACTCCCGACTAAAAGGTCAGTGGTTTGAACCCACCAGCCACTCTGTGGAAGAAAGTTGAGACAGTCTGCTTCTGTAAAGATTTACAACCTTGGAAACCCAATAGGCGTCGCTATAAGTTGGAATCAACTCAGTGGCAGTCAGTTTGGTTTGTTTTTTTTTTAAATTTATTAATTCTTATTTTTAATTTTTACAGTGTTCCTTCCTCTCCTCACCTGCCCTGTAACCAACAAAGAAAGTTTCCTTCCATAAAAACCTTTCCTTGAACTTTTGCAATAATGAACTAATACAACACCTGTCCTTCTGTGATTGATTTATTTCACTTAGCATAATGTCCTCCAAGTTCATACACGTCTGTGGTGCTTGCCAAATTCTACCTTACTCTTTGTTGTTGTTGTTGTTATGTGCCGTCGAGTCAGCCCTGACTCATAGCGACCCCTCCTTGGGTTTCCGAGGCAGTATCACTACGGAAGTAGG
>NW_006921679.1:10099375-10102599 GCF_000298275.1 Orycteropus afer afer | reverse complement strand
AGTCGGCCCCGACTCATAGCGACCCCTCCTTGGGTTTCCGAGGCAGTATCACTATGGAAGTAGGATTGCCCAACCTTCCTTCCGAGGAGTGACTGATGCCATATATTAGGACCCCTAAATTTGCTTCTAGTTTTTCCTTGAGGAAATTTATAGTTTTAGAAACTTTAAACTTTATAGGGATAGTTTGACTTCTTCCTTACCAATTTGAACATAAAACTTCACATTTAAGTTTTTGATCCATCTGGAGTTAGTTTTTGTGTATGGTGTGAGGTATGGATCTTGTTTAATTTTTCTGCAAATGGATCTCCAGTTTTGCCAGCACTATTTGTTAAAGAGACCATCTCTTCCCCATTTAATGAGTTTCAGCCCTTTGTCAAAGATCAGCTGACCATAGGTTGATGGATCTATTTCTGGGTTCTCAATTCTGTTCCACTAGTCTATGTGCCTGTCATTGTACCAATACTAGGCAGTTTTGACTACTGTGGCTGTATAGTAGGTTTTAAGATCTGGTAGTATGAGACCTCCTACTTTGTTCTTCTTCAATAGTGTTTTGCTTATCCAAGGTCTCTTTCCTTTCCATGTAAAATTAGTGATTGTTTTTTCCATATCATTAAAGAATATTGATGGGACTTGGATTGGGATTGCATTGAATGCGTAGATTGCTTTGGGTAGAATTGATATTTTCACAATATTCAATCTTTCCATCAATGAGCATAGTATATTCTTCCATTTATGTAGATCTCATGGTTTCTTTAAGCACAGTGATTGTATCATTTTACAGTCCCACCAGCAGTGTATGAGAGTCCCAATCTCTCCACATCCTCCCCATCATTTGTTATTTTCTGTCTTGTTGAACTTTCCTATTAGTGCTGGGGCCAGATGATAACTAATTGTTGAGTTGAAGCAGTGTTTTGTAATTTTCTTTGTACAGGTCTTTGGTGTTCCTAGTAAGATTTGTTCCTAAGTACTTTGTTTTTTTGGTAGCTATTGTAAATGGTATTGATTCCCTTATTTCCTTTTCAGTAATCTCTTTGCTGGTGTAGAAGAATCCAACTGATTTTTGTATGTTGAACTTGTATCCCACCACTATGCTAAGTCACTGAATTAGTTTCAGGAGTTTTTTGCGTTTTTTTTTTTTTTTTTTGCTGAGTATCTTGGGTTTTGTATATATATATAGGATCATATCATCAGCAAATAGGGATAGTTTGACTTCTTCCTTACCAATTTGAATGCCTTTGATTTCCCTTTCTTGCCTTATGGCTCTGGCTAGGACTTCCAGTACAATGTTGACTAGAAATGGCTGTAGAGGGCATCCTTATCCGGTTCCTGTTCGCAACAGGAATGGTTTCAGTCTCTCTCCATTGAAAATAATGTTGGCTGTTGGTTTTGCATACATGCCCTTTATGATGTTGAGGAATTTCCCTTCTATTCCTATTTTTATTTCTACGATGGATGACATTGATTATTTCTCTAATGGTGAACCATTCTTGCATACCTGATATGAACCCCACTTGGTCATAATGTATTATTTTTTGGATATGTAGTTCGAGTCTATTGGTTAGGAATTTGTTGAAGATTTTTGCATCTATATTCATGAGGGATATTGGTCTGTAGTTTTCCTTTTTAGTGATGTCCTTGACTCGTTTTTGTATCAAGGTTATACTTGCTTCATAAAATGAATTTGAGAGGAGTCCATCCTTTTCTATGTTCTGGAATACTTTGAGTTGGATTGGTGTCAGTTCTTCTGTGAAAGTTTGGTAGAATTCTCCAGTGAAACTGTCCAGGCCAAAGCTTTTTATTTGTTGGTAGTTTTTTTTTTTTTTTTTAATTACCTGTTCAATTTCTTCTTTTGTTATGGGTCTGTTCAAATTTTCCACCTCAGTCTGTGTTAGCTTAAGTATGTAGTATGTTTCTAAAAATCTGTCCATTTCTTCTGGATTTTCAAATTTGGTGGAGTATAGTTCTTCATAGTATCCTGACCTTATCCTTTTAATTTCTGTTGGTTCTGTCATGATGTCACCTAATTCAATTCTTATTCATGTTATGTGTATTCTCTCCCTCTTTTCCTTTGTTAAATTTGCCAGTGGTTTGTCAATTTTATTGATCTTTTCAAAAAACGAAGTTCTAGTCTTGTTGATTTTTCTATTGTATTTCTATTTTCTGCTTCATTTATTTCTGCTTGAATCTTTATTATCTCCTTTCTTCTGGTGACTGTAGGCTTTTTGTTGCTGCTCTTTTTCTAATTTTTTGAGATGTTGGGTTAAGAAGTTTCTTTTGGCTCCTTCTTTTTTAATGTGTATGTGCATTTATTGCTATAAATTGGCCTCTGATCACTGCTTTTGCCTTATCCCAAAGATTTTGGTATGTTGTGTATTCATTCTCATTTGATTCAATGAATTTTTTAATTTCATTTTTTTATTTCTTCTATTACCCAGTCATTTTCAAGGAGGGTATTATTCAGTGTCCACGTGTTTGCTCTTTTTCCATTGATCTTCTTAGTGTTGATTTCTAATTTTGTAGCATTGTGATCTGAGAAGATGCTTTGCAGTGTTTTGATGTTTTTAAATTTATTAAGGCTTGCTTTGGGGCCTAACATATGGTCTAACCTAGAGAATATTCTGTGTGCACTGGAAAAGAATGTATATTGTTCTGTTGTTGGGAAAAGTGCTCTGTAGATGTCTATAAAGTCAAATTGGTGGATTGTATTGTCTAGTTCTTCTGCATCTTTGTTGAGTTTCTTTCCAGTTGTTCTATCTGTCATTGAAAATGGTGTATTAAAGTCTCTCACTGTGACTGTGGAGTTATCTATTTGTCTTCTCAATTCTGTCAAAGTCTGATTTATGTATTTTGGGCTTTTTCATTGAGTGCATAGATATTTGTTATGCTTATTTCCGCTTGTTCAATTGATCTTTTAATCATTATATAATGTCCTTCCTTGTGTCTTATGGTGATTTTTCTCTTAAAGTCAGTTTTATCAGAAATTAATATCACTACTCCTGCTCTTTTAAAGTTGCCATTTGTTTGATATATCTTTTTCCAACTTTTGATTTTTAGTCTATTTTTGTCTTTCTCTCTAAGGTGTGTCTCTTGTAGACAGCATATTGATGGGTTATGTTTTCTTATCCAGTCTGCAACTCTCTGTCTCTTGAGTGGTGCATTTAATCCATTGACATTCAGTGTAATTATCAACGAGTAGGACTTTGTTGCTGTCATTTTGTTATGTG
>NW_006921679.1:10053201-10098467 GCF_000298275.1 Orycteropus afer afer | reverse complement strand
TGTGGGTTCAATTCCAGACCTGAAGGGCAGCTAGGGGCCATAGTCTCAGTGGTTCCACCAGGCTCTATTGGATCAGCAAGCCTGGTCCCTACCATCTTTTCAATTTAGCCAGGTATTAATTCTTGGTTAGAAATTTTTTTCTTTCAGGGTTTTATATATACGATCCTATTGCCTTCTCGCTTGCATGGTTTCTGCCAAGAAATCTGAGCTTTGTCTTATTGGTTGCCGTTTGTAGGTAACCTTTCATTTTACTTGTGCTGCTTTCAGGATTCTTTCTTTATTTTTGGTTTTGGCAAGTTTGATCATGATATGTCTTAATGAATTTCTTTTGGGGTCTATCCTGTTTGGGTTTCATTGGACATCTTTCATCATATCAGAGAAATTCTCTTCCAACAAATATTCAACCCTTTTCTCTGTGGTTTTATTTGTCTCTTCCTGTTCTGGAATTCCAATTACATGTAGGCTGTTCCTTTTGATGGTATCCCACATGAACCTTAGGCTTTCTTCATTTTGTTTTGATATTTTTTCCTGATGGATGTCTTTCCAAAGAAGTATTGAGTTATTTATCTTCAATCTCACTAATTCTCTCTTCCATTGATTCAATTTCACTCCTTTGCCCATTCAATGTGTTACCTATTTCTGAAAATTTAGTATTAATCTTCTGAATTTCTATCTGTAGATTTTGTATCATTTCTAATTTTTCATTTATTTTGTCATTTTGTTCTTGTATTTTCTTCTGAAATCATTCTAGAGTTTTCTCTGTGTTTTCCTCAATTTTGTCAGTGTTTTCCCTGATCTGTCTCTCAATCCATCAAAGGTACCTAAATATAATTCTTTTGAATTCCTTATCAGGGAGTTCTAATGCTGCCTCTTCCTCAGGGATATGCCCTGAGTCTATATCCTGGTCCCTTGTTTTTCTTGCTTCTTTGTGTAGATTGTGATGCTCTGTTGACTCTGAGACATTGTGACTTTTTTGTGTTTATATTTAATTGTTGATTGTATGTTGGAGAGATTGACCCAAGATTTTGTTTTCTTTGAATGTTATCTGAGTAAGCACATTACTGTACTCCTCTACTGACTAGTTGGCAGCACTTATGCACTCACTACCTGTCTCCTTTACAGTTGTCAGCTTCCCATATGTCCCTGTTGTCCTTGGCAAACGGAGTCTATTCTTATGTCCCTGGAATCTGAACAAGAATGTTGTCACTTTAAATATCCAAAATGGCCACCGCTTGTAAACATTCAAAATGGCTGTGTCCTCCAGACAGTTGACAGTCCACAGCTCAGTTTGTCTCTTTCTTCGCTGTTTCCATTTTTAGTCATCAGCTACTAGCACAGTTGTCCATGCAGCTCTTGGTGAGCAGGGCTGATTTTTAGGTTAATTCTAAGGTCCTAACACCACTTGGAAATATTAAGGCTGCTCATGCATCAAGATAGCTGAAAGTCTGCAGCTCTGTTTGTCTCCTTACTCACTGTTTTCATTCAAATTTTTCTACTAGTTGGTGTTTAATCCACTTCTATAGCTTTCCTTTCAAAACTCAGGGCTCTAGGTTCACCTTTTGTATCTGTGTTAATTGGTTTCTCTTTTCTTTGTTGAAGAGGGTCTGTGTAGCTTGTCTGCCTATTCCACCATCTTACTGGAAGTCCTCTGGTTTGGTGTTTCATTAATGTACTGAAGAGAGAAAGTGACAGGCTCAGACCAATTAATCATAAATTAAAAGTGAAGTGTGAGAGTCCAAGGGCCTTCCTAATGGTATTTGAAGAGACTCTTATCATCTGAGAGGTCAGACTGAGCTGAAGATGAGGCACAGGCCTTCATTGTATGAGAATAGACCTGCAGAGAATCTAAATGTTCAGTTAGCACAGATCTCGTATAGAAAAAGCAACATCATGAGAGAGAGGAGGAGTGGGACCCTGAGATATGAAAGGAGGATATAGGATGGGTAGATGCAGCATTTACATCATGATATGTCAAAATTGACTCGATGGCAAAGGGTTTATACCCTTGAACCAACTGGCCTGCAGATGTGGTCCTCTTCCCTTGCTAGAAGTTAGTACCCTACCTCCCATGCTATGCAGATGTCTCAAATGAAGAAAAATCCTTATAAACAATGTTTGCCCTCCTCCCACCTTCCACTTTGGGACACTAGACCAAAAAACTGTTTCAAGTTTCATCATGTCTCAATTGTGGAAATGTTTTCATTAATTAAAAGAGATTAAGAATAGGCTGAGATCAGCCACTCTAATAGAAAGTCATGGTCTCTTGTTCAGTTTCCAGACTTGAGTCATTTTCCAGACTCAGAACCCATCAACTAAAGGAGAAGCTGGATTTCTTATGAGGAAAGACCAGTGGGGGCAAATTGGAGTCAGGCAATAAATGGAGTTCTGGCTCAGGGCCACCTCAAAGTGGTTGTTTCCCTGGGTCTCAAATGTATTATTAGAATGAAAATACTTAGCAGTTGGCAGAATCCTGATGCTGATTCCTTGACATGTGGAGCAGAAGCTATTGTACTAGGAAGATCTAGACAGTAGTCCATGAACTGCCTCTTTGTCATCAGAAGCAGTGTCATATTCCTATAATTCAATAATAAAAAGACACACAAAGACAATTCGAAAAGGGGCAAAGAATTTGACTTCTTTCTCCAAAGAAGATATGCAGATGGCCAACAAGCCCATGAGAAGATGCTCAAAGTCATTAGTCATCAGGGAAATGCAAATCAAAACCACAATGAGATACCACTTTTCACATCCACTAGGAGGACTATAGGAGCTCTGGTAGCATAGTGGCTAAAGCACTTGACTGCTAACCAGAAGGCTGGCGGTTCAAACCCACCAGCCACTCCTCGGAAGGAAGGTTGGGCAATTCTACTTCCGTAGTGATACTGCCTCGGAAACCCAAGGAGGGGTCACTATGAGTCGGGGGTCGACTCGACGGCACATAACAACAACAACAACAAGGAGGACTATTATCAGAAAAATGGAAGACAACAAGTGCTGGTGAGGATGTGGAGAGATTGGAACCCTTATCCATTGCTGGTGGGATTGTAAAATGGTGCAATTGCTACAGAAACCATTCTGGTGGTTCCTCAAAAAGGTAAGCATAGTATTATCACGTGACCCAGCAATTCCACTCCTGATTGTATGCCCAACATACTTGAAAGTACAGACTTAAACAGATACTTGTATACCAAGGTTCATTGTAGCACTGTTCACAATAGCCAAAAAGTCAAAACAGCCTAAATGCCCATCAACAGATGTATGGGTAAACAAAATGTGGTCCATACATACAATAGAATATTATTCCACCATAAAGAGAAATGAAGTTCTGATACATGTTACAACATGAATGAACCTTGAAAACATACTAAGTGAAACTGGTCAGATGCAAAAAGACACATAGATATGACCCCAATTTATGAAATATCTAGAGTACACAAATGCATAGAGACAAAAGTTTGATTACCAGGGTGCCAGAGGAGGAGGAAATGAAGAGTGATTGCTTAAAAGAGTACCCTTATGGACAAAGTATATGTGAACTGCTGTATGAAAAGTGAATTTACTCTGTAAATCTTCATCCAAATCCTAAAAAAAAAAAAAAGAGTACCGTTATGGGTTTCTGTTTAGGGTGATGGAAAACTTTGGAAAATAGGTAATAGTGGTACAACATGGGGAATGTAATGGATATCCCTAAATTGTACACTTAACAATGGTTGAAATAGAAAATTTTTGTTATATACATATTTAGCATAATAAAAGGAAAACAAACATCTGGGGGGTAGGTGCATGAACATTCATTGTTAGTCTCTGCAACGTCTGTATGTTTGAAATTTTTGGTAATGAAATGTTAAATAAAAAAGGAAAAATGCTAAAATGGCAGATTTTATTTTACATATTTATTAAAAAACCAAACCCACCATCATGGAGTTGATTTTGACTCATAGCAACCCCCATTGGGTTTCTAAGGCTGTAAATATTTACCGAAGCAGATGGCCTCATCTTTCTCCTGTGGAGCAGCTGGTGTGTTTGAACCACCAACCCTTTGGTTACCAGCCCAATGCTTTAGCCACAGTGCCACCAGAGTTCTGGTGGTGTAGTGCCTAAGGCATTTGACTGCTAACCAGAAGGTTGGTGGTTCAAACCCACCAGCCACTCTATGGAAGGAAGACTGGGAAATCTACTTCCATAAAGAGTTATTGCCTTGGAAACCCAAAGGGGGTCGCTATGGGTTGGAATCAACTCAATGGCTGTGAGTTTGGTTTTGGTTTTATAGGTATATATCTCCACATAAAATTAGAAAAAAAAATTGCAGGCCAGGAGGAATGATAGATTAGTATTGAAATAGACTGCAGGTGTAGTGGTCTTGTCATAACTCCACTTAATTCACTGTTCTGACCTCTACAAAAATGGAATTAAAAAAAAAAGAACCATGGTGTGTGGCAGTGGACTCCTACAAACTCACTTACTGACGTATTGGCCTAATTACAGCTGCTTAGCCAGATTGGGTATCCTTACTGGAGTATATTAATGCAGCATCCATATATGACATGCAGCTGTCAATCTCCAGATGTGTTTTTTATGCAAGATGAATTATCCTCCTGCTGTCTGTCGTAATGTAGATTAAGGAGACATGGTCCATCTTGACATCCAGCAGAATGTTACATTGGTCTGCCATACTGATGACATCATTAATTGAACCTCATAAGCAAGAAGTGTCAAGGCCTCCACATGCCTTGTAAGATATATTTGCTCCAGAAAGTGGGAGATAAAGCCTACCAGGATTCAGGGGCCTGCCACATGCATGAAGTTTTTTGGGAGTCCCGTAGTCTGGGACATCCCCAAAAAGAATTAGGCAAGTTGTTGTACCTTGCACTTGCTACCACTAAGAAAAAAAATACAGAATGTTGGTAGGCCTCTTTGGCTTTTGGTGGCAGCATATTCACCACACTCATGAATATATTTGGGCTCATGAGTGGAGTGGCCATGCTGGCAGAGATGGGGATTATGCATGGAGCCTACACAACAGCTTGGGGCCTCTCTCACCAAAGCCACCGGACCTCGTGCTGCTTCTCAATGTGTCATCCGTCAGCAGCAGCGACCACAGTGAAGCCCTCAAGGAGGCAAGACAGCCAAGACAAGTTCCATAGAGCCCCTTCTAACCTGGAAAGGGTACTGTTTCATCCTGACAGAGTTTGATATGTGTTCTGAGAGTGTTTGCCTGTCCTGCCAGCCAGCACCAATGTCAAAGGGCTCATAGAATGTCTGACATCCTGACATGAGATCTTACATATCACTGCTTCAGACTAAAGGACTCAAGTTACAGCAAAGAAGGTATGTTGGCGGGCACCTAACTATAGGATCCACTGCTATACCCACCGCATTGTTGTTGTTGTTATGTGCCATTGAGTCGGACCTGACTCATAGCGACCACTCCTTGGGTTTCCGAGGTGGTATCACTATAGAAGTAGATTGCCCGACCTTCCTTCCGAGGAATGGCTGGTGGGTTTGAACTGCTAGCCTTCTGGTTAGCAGGACCACTTAAAAAACAAACCAACCAACCCACTGCCGTTGAGTGGAATCCAACTCATATTGACTCCATAGGACAGAGTAGAACCCATAGGGTTTCCAAGGCTGTCAATCTTTATCGGAATAGACTGCTTCGTCTTTCGCCCATGGAGTAGCTGGTAGGTTCAAACTGCCAACCTTCTGGTTAACAGCCAAATGCTTAACCACTGCACTAGCAGTGTTGTCAAACTGACAGGGTGGAGCAGTGGCCTGTTAAAGGCACAACAGAGGCTCCATCTTGCAAATGGCACTTTGTGAGGATGAAATTAGTCCTAAACACCCATTAGATGGTATGGTGTCCCCAGTGGGTAGCATAAGTGGGTCCGGAGATCAAGCGGTCAGAGTGGGAGTGGGCTGCTCACTGTCACTTCCAGAGATCTGTTTGCAGAATCCGTGTTTCCTGTCCCTGCTACTTTGTGCTCTGCTGGCTTAGAGATCCTGATACTCAGAGGTGGGGTGATTCCATCAGAGGAAACAGCAATAATCCACTAAACTGAACATCCTGATTGCTCTCTGGTCACTTAGAGCTCCTATTAAAAGAAGACCTGCAAGCAAATCATCATAAGGAGGTGGACTTGCTGCTATGTAATAGAATCAGAGGGGAATATCCCTCAGGTGATCCACTGGGGCATCTCTTGAAATCTCATGGCTAGTTATAATCGTGCATCCACAAGGACAGCAACCACAACCTGACGTTGTTTGGTGCTCTCGGGTTGGTTCCAACTCATAGCGACCCTATGGACAGCAGAATGGAACACTGCCCAGTCCTGGGCCATTCTCAACATTGCTGCTGTGTTTGAGCCCATTGTTGTAACCACTGTGTCAATCCATCTCATTGAGGGATCTCATCGGTCTTTTTTCACTGACTCTGTACTTTACTAGGCATGATGTCCTTCTCCAGGGACTGGTCCCTCCTGGTAACATGTCCAAAGTATGTGAGTTGAAGTCTCACCATCCTCACTTCTAAGAAGCATTCTGGCTGTACTTCTTCCAAGACAGATTTGTTTGTTCTTCTGGCAGTCCATGGTACATTTCATATTCTTTGCCAACACCATAATTCAAAGGTACTTCTTCACTCTTCCTTATTTGTTGACTAGCTTTCACATGAGATTGAAAATACCATGGCTTGAGTCAGATGCACCTTAGTCCTCAAAGTGACAGCTTTGCTTTTTAACACTTTAACACTTTAAAGAGGTCTTTTGCAGCAGATTTTCCCACTGTAATACATCGTTTGATTTCTTGACTGCTGCTTCCATAGGAGCTCTGGTGGCGTAGTGCCTAAGGCACTTGACTGCTAACCAGCAGGTTGGTGGTTCAAACCCACCAGCCACTCCTCAGAAGGAAGATTGGGCAATCTACTTCTGTGGAGATACCATGTCAGAAACCTAAGGAGGGGTGACTGAGTTAGAGATGACTTGATGGCACATAACAACAACAACAGCTTCCATGGGCATCGATTGTAGATCCAAGTGAAATGAAATCCTTGACATCTTCAATCTTTGCTGCATTTATCATGATGTTGTAAATGTCTTGACATTAGTGACTGAGCACTAACAGCCTGGTAGGAGTGTAACAACCAGGGTCTCAGACCTCTCAGTGATGAGGATATCATGCTTGGTAAAGTGGAGGGTCAACAAAAAAGGGGAAGGCCATCAATGAGATTCAATTAATCAGTCAAGGCACCTACACCAGTATTAAGTGCTAGCTGACATGGAGGGAACCCAGAAAAGGTGGTGGAGGAGGGTGACAAGGAGTGTCTGCTATGGCCTTGAGACCAGCTGCAGCAGCAGGGAATGTCATTCATCCCATAACCCTTTTCCTGTAAAATTGCCCAGAAATTGTGACTAATATGAATTCTGGAAAGACTGCTCAGATGGAGAAAACAATGTGAGAAGCAGTGGACATTAGCCATAGTCAGGATGCTGTCTGTGTCCTGCCAAATCCACTTTATAAGCGAGTGTACTCTATTCCTGCTGCTGAGGGGGGATGACAGTTCCCAGTTGCCTCCTTCTCTGGAGCAGTGCCCTTTGTCAAGATAGGAGCCACCTCACTTAAGAGGCCAAGCTGCTCCCTGCCCCCACAGACCTCAGCCAATGACTAACTGACATGGGGATACCAAAAGCTGGCCCTCTTGGCTAAAACCTTGTGATAAATTTTGTGGCATCAGCTAAAGCTCTCATTCTCATGTCCTCATCTTCCTATTCAAACTTGCCTCCTTCATTTCCCTTCTTCAGAGACCACTGCCCTAATCACTCATTTAAACAAAAACTCCTGGCTCAGACTTTGTTTCTGGGGAACCGGTCTTTGTTTCTCAGTGCTGCTGTAGCAAAAAACCACAAGGGTTTGAGGAACAGAAATTAATTTTCTCACAGTTCAGGAGGCTAGAAGTCTGAATTCAGAGTCCTGGCTCTAGTGGGAAGACTTTCTCACTGTTGATTAGGGCAAGATCCTTGTCTCTTTCAGCATCTGTAGCCCCAGAGTTCCTTGATTCTTGGTGATCTTCACATGATGTCTGTCATCCTCCTGCTACCACCCTCCCTGCATCCATTTGTGTTTGCCTCCAGGTCCAATCTGCTCTTTTTATGACCTGGAAGTGGTTAGGTTTAGGACAAAAGCTACACTGATATGGCCTCATTAACATAATAAAGACTCTCCAATTCCCAAATAGGGTTACATTCAAAGGTATAAAGCTCAGTGCCATTGAGCATTCCCGCTCATAGCAACCTCCATTGGATTTCCAAGGTGGTGAATCTTTAAGGAAGATTGACCAGTCTTCCTTTGGGTTTGAACTTCCAACCTTCTGCTTAGCAGCCAAATGCCTTACCCATTCCGCCATGAGAGCTTTTTATTCAAAGGTATTGGAGTCAGGATTCCAACACATATTATTTTCTAGGCACAGGAGGGGCACAATTCCATCTGTAACCGTGGCCCAAGCCAGTCTCTGGCCTGACTGGATGGATGGGACTGGGGAGACGATAGCTTTTCCCGCTCACTCTCCATTCTTTGCTTTGGCTAATGTACCATCTTGTGTTGCAAAGGCTGCAAAGCTACAGATGACGTTCCCCACACTTGACTGCAACAAGAATTCCAGATGTGAATTGAGTTCTGTCAATTAAATGAATTCCATCAAGATTTGGAAAGCCACAGTGAAGCAGAGACTATATTTCTGCCCCCTTTTGGCTGCTTTTCTGAGGGCAAGTAGGGTTATAGGGATGTGAGGATATCCTGCAGTAGGGGTCGTGTGCAATGTGTCCAACATTGGTGGTGTGAAGTAGGACTGATGGCTATGTTGGCAGAGGTTTGTGAGTCTGGCTCCAGGAGCCACGTATTGCAGCAGATAAGGCAGTGTACTCCTGAACTCAGTAGCTCCCATGGCAGCTTCAGAGACAGCAGCTCACCTCTCAGATCAGTCCCAAAATACTATGGGGGTCATCCCTACAGGCTCAGCCTAGCACCCACTCATCTACTCATTGCAAAGGTTTTGTAAGTGCCTAACCACCCACCTTCCAGAAGAACTAACAGATCTGTCTTGGAAGAAGTACAGCCAGAATTCTCCTTGGAAGCAAGAATGGCCAGACTTCATCTCACGTACTTTGGTCATGTTGTCAGAAGGGACCATTCCTTGGAGAAGGATATCATGCTTGGTAAAGTGGAGGGTCGGCGAAAAGGGGAAGACCCTCAATGAGATGGACTGACATGGTGGCTGCAATGATGGGCTCAGGTATAGCAAGAATTGTGAGGCTCATGCAGGACTGGGCAGTGTTTCATTCTGTTGTACACAGGGTTGTGATGAGTTGGAGCTGACTCGACGGCATCTAACAACAACAACATGATGCTGGAAGTATAGCGACCAATATTTCAAATACCAGAGGGTTGCCCACAGTGGACAGATTTCTACAGAGCTTCCAGGCTAAGACAGACTAGGTAGAAAGACCTGGTGAACTACTTCCAAAAGCCAGCCAATCGAGTAGCGACTGGGATCTTAAAAGCTAGCAAGCTGCCATCTAGATGCAACAATGGGTCTCTCCTCGTCAAGAAGAAGAAAACCAAAATTAATGGAAACAATCAGTCCTAGCGACTGGTACACCATCCGATCTGCAACCTATACAACTATGAGACAAGAAGAACTAGATGGTGCCGGCTACCACTGTCAACCACTTGGAAGGGATGTAGGAGATCCTGCATAGAGAGGGAGAACAATGTGGAACAAAACTCAAAATCATTTGGAGGCAAAAAAAAAAGAAGGTAGGGACCAGGTTTGCTGGTCCAATAGAGCCTGGTGGAACCACTGAGACTATGGCTCCTAGCTGCCCTTCAGGTCTGGAATTGAACCCACACCTGTGGTTTCCAGCCAAACAAAGTACAGGCATGTGAGTTAAATATTTACCTCAAGTAGACACACAACCTGGAGAGAACAATCATGGGAGAAGGAAGGGCTGCTTATGCACAGGGAGACAGCTCAGGGGGCAGGAGAGTATGGAGGGATGGACACTGGGAAGAGGTAACTATGGGGAGGAAGTGGGAGGGGAGCTGTTGCATTGTAAATTTTGGTCAATGACATGAGACAAAGTATATGTGAACTGCTGTATGAAAAGTGAATTTACTCTGTAAATCTTCACCCAAATCAAAATAAAATTAAAAAAAAAAAAAGAAAAAAAGAAACAAAGGCCAGCCAATGAAAACCTTATGGATTGCAACAGAACATTGGTCAACTTATCTGCTTTGCACGTGCCATCAGGAGGGATTAATCACCGCAGGCAGATATCATGTTTGGTGAAGTGGAGAGCCAGTGAAGGTGAGAAACCCTTTGGTGAAATAAGTTGTCACAATACCCACAATAATGGACTTGAACATGCCTGTGACCATGAGGATGATGCAGGACTGAGTAATATTTGGTTTGGTTTTCCATAATTAAGGTTACCAGGAGTCAACATCAACTTGATGGCAACATCTATCTATTTCTCTATCTATTCCTTGTAATAAATCCCTTTCTGCTTTAACATTTTAAATTGAATTTTGTATCCTGACCTGAACACTGGCTGATTCAAATGAAGACTCCTTAGTTGCAAGGAATCCAATAAGATACCCCAAGCAGTGGAAGAAAATGATAGAAAAACACAAGAAATGATAGACACAGACACAGACCTGTTTGTTAGCGGCATAGCTCAACTTTTTGGGATGAAATAGCTCTGTGTTTTTTCTAATTATTTGTTTCCCACAGTCTCTGTGGTAGTTAAGGTTAAGTGTCAACTTGGCTGGGCCTGGTTGAGTGGCTGGGCAGCTGGATGTAGTTATTTCCCATGATGAGACTGGTAATCAACTCCATGGTGGAATCTACTGGAGCAGCTGAATAGCTGTTTTAGGGATGTGGTCTGCTTCCAGTATATAAGGAGAAGCTTTGAGAAAGGTCTCCAGCTTTTTGGCACACTTGAACCCTGCATGTAGCTGAGTCTTCATTTAGCAGCCTGCCATGTTTCCTGCTGATCTCGGGGCTGTCTCTGGACTTGAATCAATGGCCTGCCGTGTGGTTTGGTAACATTGGGACTGTGGCTTGTTACTTGTTGACCTTGGGTTTGTTAGCCTCAACAGCCAGCAGCTGTCTGAGTTAAGAGAAGCCTCCAGCTCCAGTGGACCAGGAGCAAGAGTCAGAGCTGAAGCCCAAGGTCGAGGGGCTTTCACCCAGCCCCTAGAGCCTGGCACTTTTAACTTGGACTTCTAGCCTCCTAAATTGTAAGAGAATAAACTCCTGCTGTTAAAGCATCTCGTTTGTGGTATATTCCTGTCAGAGTGGTACTAGGTAACCAAAACAGTCTCCGAGTGGTCACAGCCCTTACTCTACAGTACCTTTCAGTTGTTTTACTCACAATTAACCAGCAAAGACTCTCTGACTTACTTCCGAATTCTTAAATACTGGGGACACGTGTTTCATTTTGTTCTGTGATAAATGGGTTGGAGCCAACTCGACAGTAACAACCACAACATCTGGTTTGAAACAGCCACGGATAGAGAAGTGAGATCATGTGATCCATGAAGCCAGTGCTTCCAAGCAGGGAGGAGGTACTCTGAGAATAATTTTGGACGTCTTTAGAACATGAGTTTAGAAGATCACACCCCCTATTTCCCTGGACTCCTGCTTCAATCTGGAGGAATTTCTGTTACGATAAAACTCTAAGCTGTAGATTTAGTGAAGGTATGTCACCAAGGGCAGAAAAGACCATCAAGAAGTTTCTCATGAGGAGTGAAGTACTGCGTGGGTGACCCTTCAAAACATTGTACTAAGCAAAAGAATGCAGAAACAAATGGGCATGTATTGTATGATTCTATCTATGTGAAATATCTGAAACTAGCAACTTGTAGGAACTCTGGTGGCGTAGTGCCTAAGGCATTTGACTGCTAACCAGAAGGCTGGTGGTTCAAACCCACCAGCTACTCCATGGAAGGAAGACTGGGTGATCTACTTCCATAAAGGTTTACCACTTCAGAAACCCAAAGGGGGTCTCTATGAGTCAGAATTGACCAGATAGCAGTGAGTTTGGTTTTTGGTGTTGTTTATATCTCAATAAAGACATTTAAAAAAGACATTTTAGGAGGAAATAAGATAAGTTTTTTTTTTAAAAAGAGAAGTTTATTATCTTCAGTTTAAACCATTAATACTCAATTTATTAAAGTTTAAGGAGATTTGGTGGGCGGTAGTGGTTAAAGCATTTAGCTGTGAAGCAGAAAGTTTGGTGGTTCCAACCCATCAGCTGCTCAGCTGAGGAAAGATGAGGCAATCTGCTTCCATAAAGATTAACAGCCTTGGGAACCCAGTGAAGGTCACTATGAGTCAGAATCAACTTGACGGTTTTTAGTGAGTGATTTATACCCAGGCTTTTCACTTTAGCTCCCAACTCTTACTATTCTATTGATAATCGTAGTAAAGTTTAACAGTTGTTCAGAATTGGCCTTTGACTAAGTTTCAATACCATTCACAAACTTATTTAATGAACCATTTTCAGAGAAACATTTTAAACTATATTTATAGATTTAATATTTTGTTTCATTGGTATGTACTTCAAATGTAGGATTTAACTCCTTGATTCCTTAAATAATAATTTTAAATTTAATAAATAAAGCTTAATATGAGCCCACCTTTCTCTTAGCTTTTCTGATAATGTCCATAAACTCGTTGATGTCAACTGAAGTTGGAAGTCTAAACTGACTCAATTTTGCATTTCAAATTTACTTAAGATTGATTCTAAGAAGCCAAAATCTCTCAAACTTAACAAATACATAAAACACCAAATATAGAAAAACGCCTTTTGCAATTATGCTTTTCATTCTCTCAATCCTTTTTATTCTGAACTCTAAAATGTCCCAGAGTGAAAGATGCACACATTCTAAAGAGAGAGGATGTTATTATCCCAGTACACTGAGGTTAATCAGACTAGAAGTTATGGCAGATTATGAGACCTAAATCAAAACCAAACCCATCATCGAGTGGATTCTGACCCACAGCGCCCTTAGAGGACAGAGCAGAACTGCCCCCAGAGGGTTTCCCAGGCTGTCAATCTTTACGGAAGCAAAGCCCAAACCAAACCCACTGCCCTGGAGTCAATTCTGACTCACAGCGCCCCTTTAGGACAGAGTGGAACTGCACCATAGGGTTTCAAATGCTGTAAATCTTTACCAAAGCCCAGTGCCTCATCTTTCTTCCCTGGAGCAGCTAGTGGGTTTGAACAGGAGACCTTTTGGTTAGCAGCCTAAAGCTTTAAACACTAGGCCACCAGAGTTCTGTAGAGATATTTAAAATGATTTCTGCTTGACTTTTGGATATTTCACATGTGGCTTTCCCTGACTTGTGCTCACAATTTCTGAGGTTATTATATTAATGCATATTGATCCTGTTTGTAAAATGTCTATATTTCTCTCTGTTCATCTCACAGTAGGCTGAGGAGAACGTTCTCCCAGGTGCTGTGCTAAAGCCAGGGACTATAAAAGTTAATAAAAACCTTTGGTCCGCACTCAAGGAGTTTAGATTCCAAGGCACTAGACCTATAAATGAACAGAAAATCATTGTAAGTACTTGATCAAAAAAAACCAAACAAACTCACTGCTGTGGAGTTGGATTTGACTCATAGCGAACCCTCCTTGGGTTTCCAAGGAGGAACTAGATTGACCAACCTTCCTTCCGAGGAGTGGCTGGTGGGTTTGAACCACCAGCCTTCTGGTTAGTAGTCAAATGCATTAGGCACTACACCACTGTGGCTGTCTTTTTGCACAAATTGTGTGCTCCAAGACAGCAGGGACCTGGCTTGTCTGAGTCTCTGTTGCTGTCCCCAGCACCCTACATGTGGTGGTCACTCAGTAAACCCCCCCAAAAAACCAAACTAACTGCCAGCAAGTTGTTTCTGACTCATAGAGACCCTCATTGGGCTTCTGAGGCTTTAAATCTTTACAGAAGTAGGTCACCCCATCTTCCTTCCACAGAGCAGCTGGTGGGTTTGAACCACCAACCTTCTGGTTAGCAGTCAAATGCCTTAGGCACAGAGCCATCAGAGCACTCAGTAAGTATTTATTAAATAAAACACAAACACACAAAATGCAAACTCACTGCCATCGAGTCGTTTCCCACTTATAACAACCCCCACTTGGATTTCCGAGGCTGTAAATCTTTAGCAGTCAAATATTTTGTCACTATGCCACCAGAGCTCCTTTAGAGGAGGGTTTAAAAAAACAAAACGAAACAACTCCCTGCCTTTGATTTGAATTCGATTCATAGCAAACCCCTTCAGGTTTACAAGGTGGTAAATCCTTACAGAACTAAATTGTTTAGTCTTCCTTCCTTGGAGCAGCTGGTGGGTTTGAACCGCCAACCTTCTGGTTAGCAGTCAAATGCCGTAGGCACTACACCACCAGAGCTCCTATGTTGTTGTTATTGTTATGTGCCGTTGATTTGGCCCCAATTCATAGCGACCCCTCCTTGGGTTGCCGAGGCAGTATCACTACGGAAGTAGATTGTCCAACCTTCCTCCCGAGGAGTGGCTGGTGGGTTTGAACCGCCAAACTTCTGGTTAGAAGTCAAGTGCCTTAGGCGCTCCTATAGAGGAGCCTATATATATATTAAAAAAAAAAAAAAAAACAACAACTCACTGCCGTGGATTTGGATCTGACTCATAATGACCCCTCCTTGGGTTTCCTAGGTGATATCACTACAGAAGTAGATTGCCCAATCTTCCTTCCAAGGAGTGGCCGATAGGTTTGAACCACCAGCCTTCTGGTTAGCAGTCAAATGCCTTAGGCACTACACCACCAGAGCTCCCTAGAGGCACTATAGAAACCCCAAAAAAGGACACCTGCCTGGTTTTATGGAAGCTCTAGTAGCGTAGTGCCTAAGGCACTTGACTGCTAACCAGAAGGCTGGCAGTTCAAACCCACCAGCCACTCCTCAGAAGGAAGATGGGGCAATCTACTTCTCGAGTGATACTGCCTTGGAAACCCAAGGAGAGGTCGCTATGAGTCGGGTCTGACTCGACAGCACATAACAACAACAAACCTAGTTTTATGGTTGAAGATTGAGCTAGAGGGTAGGGTGGTTGGTGGATGGGTGTCCCTGCAGAGGTATTAGGGGAAATTTCTTGAAGTGAGATTTGAGCCAAGTTTCAGGAGATAGAGGAAATTAGTCAGAGTGGTTGGAGTGACTTAGGAGTTCCTGTATCATTGTTGAGGAACTTTGAGTACTTTTGGAGTGCAAAGAGGAGATCAGTCTACAGAGGGATGTAGGAGTGATGTTGAAATGCCTTGTTGTAGTTATGTGCTATTGAGTCATTTCAACTCATAGTGACCATGTAGAACAGAGAACTCCCCCCATAGGATTTCCTAGGCTGTTATCTTATGCAAGCAGACTGCTACCTCTGTCTCCTGGAGAGCCGCTGGTGGGTTCCAACTGCTGACCTTTTGGTTAGCAGCTGAGCACTGAACCACTGCACCACCAAGCCTCCCAGAAGGGCCTTGTAACCCATGCCAATATTTACTTACCTTTGTTATATAAGGGGAGCTCTGGTAGCATAGTGCCTAAGGCACTTGACTGCTCACCAGAAGGCTGGCGGTTCAAACCCACCAGCCACTCCTAGGAAGGAAGGTTGGGCAATCCTACTTCCATAGTGATACTGCCTCGGAAACCCAAGGAGGGGTCGCTATGAGTCAGGGCCAACTCGACGGCACATAACAACAACAACAACAACGACGAACGCCTACCACACTGGTAGCTTACTGATGCTTAGGAGTGCATGTGTTTTATCTGTTACCCAGAATCCCAGAATAATGATGGGGATATAATAGTTCCTCAATAGTTAACGTAGGAATGCATAAATGAACGAAATGAGCAGTGTGAGCACTGTCCAGTGATTCAGTCATCTGGATGGGGGGATGTCTGTAAAGAAGCCTATACTAGGCTGAGCAGAGACTTATTTAAGCTTTTAACTAGTGGTGAGGCAAGTCTGGTAAACGTCACATATTAGAAATAAAGTCGGAGGCGTGATGGAGTTTCAGTCTCCTTTCTTAGCGGTAAAGTCAATACAAGCACCTAAGGATTTATTAAGGTTTGTTACATCCAGGTCCCAACAAGAGTAAAGAAACATTATACCCGGCTACATTATACCCGGACAGTAAAGAGAGATGAACAGACTGTTGTGTTGTACTCTGTAGCCAAGCTTGGCAAACAAGTAACACAAAAGGGCACAGAAGGTTTTGGTACTCCCCCAGAATGGAAATCAGGCCGTGCTGTGGGCATACGTGGCTGCCACCAGCGCTGAGCGGCTCGCTATTTCGCACTGTAACAGACAGAAGCGTCGATTAGGCGGAACGCGAAACTCAGGCATCCTGGCTCCCCCTCCGGACGCAGTTTTCAAGAGCACCAGGGAGCGTTCCGCAGACGGGCGAGTGTCTCCCTCGGCCCAGGCGGCGGCTCGGCCGGTAAAAGATGAGCTGGCTCTTTAGGAAAGAGGCACCCGAGCCTGCTCCTTCTCCTCCATAGCTTCCCCTTCAGCTGGACGATTCCAAATTGTAGCACGGGTTTCCGGCTTCTCAGTAAACGATTAGTGGTCAAATCGCTCTCCGCGGAAGCAGTGGCAAGACCCTCCTTCCTTCCTGTCACAGCTTTAGGACCCAAGAGGAGAGCCACCGCCTATTTTTCTCCAGACAGGGAGAGGACACCTAGTTCCCAGCGAGGTGAGCTTGGAAGAAAACTAAGGGTCCCACTACTTCCTGAAGACGCAAACGAAAGCAGGCCATCCATGGAGCCGCCCACCTCTTCTCTGATTGGTTGATTTCTTTCCCTATCAGCTCTTCTAGCTAGTGGTTGGCTGGGATGCGCTGCCTGTCACTGGCTTCCCGGGAGGAATCTAGGTCGCTAGGGGAAGCGTTACTTCAGTCTCAGTTTGGAAGAGGTTGGTTGGGCCCTTGGGCTCAGTTTGTTTATTGTAGTGGGGACCGTCCCCGCGGCGCGAGCTTCCGCCGCAACGGACAGGAAGGGCACCAGTAGCGGGACGGCGGGCAGAGTGGCAAGAAAGTAAAAAGGTCGGAAGTAAAGTGGATTCACCCTTAACCCTGGCAACGGCAGAATGGAAGAGGATAGGTGGGAAGGCCGCGGGGAGAGAGGAGCGTAGTCCCCGGAGCTGTGACAGTGTGGGACAGGCCCTCGCGGGAGAATTTCGTGACCTAATTGTATGGGGATCTAATTTTTCTAGGTGAGTGTCTAAGAAAATCGAGGGGAGAATTTGCTTTGAGTTTGCAGCAGAGCTGGGAAACTATCTACAGTTCCTGGCCTTTCAAGTGACAGATTTATTTGAATAATTCCACTCTTCTATTGCTTCAGGTGGGCAGCTCTCAAAAAAAAAACTCACACAACTGAAGAATGGAGACCATTGCATATATTAAAAGCATATTGAAAGGAAAATAAGGTATTCATTTTGATTTAATGGTGGTTAATTGTGCCAGAAAATTGCCTGTTCAGAGGTGCCCCTAAGTTTTGAATGATAATAAGAGTAACTTGGTTTATGATAGGTTTCAGCTTTTTAAATTGTTTCATACAAAAATTATATTCATGCTGTCCCTACCAAGTAGGCTCTTTGCTAATGATGGCCCAGTCCTGATTATTCTGTTATTCTGAAAGGGGAAAGAAACTTTGAGTTTTTAGTAACTTTAATTCACAGTTGAGTGGATTGTCCTACTAGATCTTTCGTTAAAAAAGAATGATCACTGTGGAAAAAAAAAGTCCTTAAGTTTATAATTTCATGTTAGAGTACACATGAAATTGGGTAATTGCTTACTTCTATGGTGGTTTAGGGAGCTCTGGTGGCATAGTGCCTAAGGCACTTGACTGCTAACCAGAAGGCTGGCAGTTCAAACCCACCAGCCACTCCTCGGAAGGAAGATGGGGCAGTCCTACTTCCGTAGTGATACTGCCTGGGAAACCCTAGGAGGGGTTGCTATGAGTTGGGGCCAGACTCAATGGCACATAACAACAACAACATGGTGGTTTAGAATTGTGAGCCAATCTTATATTTAAAGCCATTTGCTGATTAAACACCTGGTATATTTTGAGAGTTAAAATTACAACAGGTGCTTCAACTGGCAACATAATCATATGATTCTCCGACGTTTATTAATTCCTACCCTCTGGGGACACACTGGACATTGTCAAGGAGTAGTTTTATTTCATCATAGAACAACTTCAAATGAGCTCTTAAAGACAGGTGTTGTTGGCCCTACCCTGGAAAATTCTAATTTAGAATTAGGGGTGAGATCTGACCATCTTTTTTTTTTTTTTCTTTTCGAGTTTCTTTTTTTTTTTTTTTTTAACTTTCCCCAGGTGCTTTTGCTCAACACTCCCAGTTGAGAACATTGCCTGAGTGGCTTAATCATGTTTCAGAAAAATTCTAAAATATTTATGAAAAAAAAATTTTTTTTCCCATGATTTCCTTACAGGTTAAAAATGGGATGCCATTTAAGTGTAAACCAAAAATTGTGCTTGCTTAGGTGAAGTAGGGACGATTGCCTGGTACTCTGAACCCACGGGACAGAGCCGTGCCCTGCATGGGGATGAGGCTTGAGATGGCCAGACCTGAAGCGCTCTGTGCCCTCTGTCAGCCCTCAGAGCCGTGCAGTGAGTGTTCTTTCCTGTTAGTGTTCAGATTCCTGTTAGGAGTTAAGGAAAGAGCCATAGGATAAATTATTTTTACCTTAAAGCGCAATGGGGTAATACTACATTTATGAGTTTTATTTTGAGAAAAATACGGTTTTGGAAATGAATATAAATTATACTTTCCCAGTGGAGCACTGGTGGTGCAATGGTTAAATCATTTTTCTTGAACCCACCAGCTGCTCTGTGGGAGAAAGATGAGGCAGTTTACGTCCTTAAAATTTACAGCCTTGCAAACGTCGTGGGACAGTTCCACTCTGCCCTACAAGGTCACTGAGTTGAAATTGACTCAATGGCAGTGGGTTTGGTTTTTCTTTTCTCTGTCTCTCTCTCCTTTTTTAATACCCTCCCAACAGCCCTTTGCTTATTAAATAAGAATTAAATTACTTAAATATTTTAAATTACTTGGAGAATTAAAGCCTGAAATGTGTACATTAGCATGAAATATCCAGATATTTGAAACATCTATGAGAGCTTTTAGACTACGTTAACCAGAATCTTTAAGAGATAAGAAAAAATAGGAAGTACCGTATGTTTTACACAAATAATGTGCGTATCATACAATTTTTTGCAGACCTGGTGAGGTCATGTTAGTTTCCTGTGAGCACTATGCACGTTATATGCATGTGTGTGTTATTTCTGTGGATTTGTTATATACAGAAAAATACAGTAATCACTTGGAGGTTCAGATGTGGGAAATGTGTGGTGAAACCAAATCCAGTTTGACTTAAACTATGGCTTTAGACAAAGAAGTAGGTCCATTTGTATTTTGTCTCCTGGAAACTATTTTACTTTTTGTGTACATCTACAAAGTTTGGCAAATGAAGTATTTGAGTAGGGACAAGAAGACAAAAACCACACAAAAATGATAAGGTCAAAATACAAAACCATGTGCAGTCCAGGACTAACGCCTTGACTCCTCTATGTATTGTTTGAACAGAAAACCAGGATAACTCAGGATGGATCAGGCTAGATCTAGAACAGATGGTGGTGGTGGTGGTGACGATGCCTCATCTGAAGACCATAATCACCACGAAAATGAAAGAAGGTGGCAGCAAGAGCGTCTCCACCGAGAAGAAGCCTATTATCAATTTATCAATGAACTCAGTGATGAAGATTACCGGCTAATGAGAGACCATAATCTTTTAGGCACCCCTGGTAAGAAATGAGGAGCTCTAGTGGGGCAGTGGTTAAAGCCTTTGGCTGCTAACCAAAAGGTTGCTCGTTCGAACCCACCAGCCACTCCACAGGAGAGAGATGAGGCAGTAGTTTACAGCCTTGGAAACTCTCTGGTGCAATTCTACTCTGTTCTCGAGGGCCGCTGTGAGTTAGAACCGACTCCATGGCAGTGGGTTTGGTTTGGGCTTTGCTTCTGTAAAGATTGAGAGCCTTGGAAACCCTGTGGGGCAGTTCCACTCTGTCCTCTAGGGGCGCTGTGAGTCAGAATGGACTCCACGGCAGTGGGTGTGGTTTGGGCTTTGCTTCTGTAAAGATTGACAGCCTTGGAAACCCTGTGGGGCAGTTTCACTCTGTCCTCTAGGGGCGCTGTGAGTCAGAGTCGACTCCATGGCAGTGGGTGTGGTTTGGGCTTTGCTTCTGTAAAGATTATAGTCTTGGAAACCCTCTGGTGCAGTTCCACTCTGTTCTCTAGGGGCGCTGTGGGTTTGGGCTTTGCTTCTATAAAAATTGACAGCCTTGGAAATCCTACGGGGCAGTTCCAGTCCACTCTTGAGGGCAGGTATGAGTTGGAATTGACTCCACTGCAGTGGGTTTGGTTTGGGCTTTGCCTCTATAAAGATTTACAGCCTTGGAAACCCTATGAGGCAGTTCTGCTCTGTCTTATAGGGTCCTTATGAGTCAGAATCAACTCGATGGTGTTGGGTTTAGGTAAGAAATGGGTAAAGAGAGTAGGAAGGGAAGGATTTTTAAATTAAGAGAAATGTTTTTTTCCTCCTCCTTTCCCCCTAAAATATGACGTACTGTTTTTATGAGTTTGAGGACTTTTTGAACTTAACGAAATAAAAAATCACTGACTGACTGCTGTGTTTTATAAGTATGTGGGAACATTGGGAAGGGAACACTGTTAGACAGATACCAGACTAATGAACAGGTTACTGTATGTCACAGTGCTGAGTATTATATACATGGCTCTATCTCACGTAATACTTGCACAAAAGAGATATTATGATTTAAAATCCAATTCTGGCTGTTTTTGGGGAGTTTGTTTATTCAGCTTAATTAATAACTCCCCCAAAGTTGATTGTGCTCCATAAATTTGCTACAAGGGCATGAACTCACTGAAATAAAATTGTGTATTGATGACCCATATAAGACATATTAGAGTAAAATTCACATACGGGTTTTAAGTTTCCTCTAGGTATAGTCCCTTCTTAATTTCTTTTTGAACTCTGCACTAAAATCTACAGAATTATCTCTCTGGTTCTTAACCATGTCAACTGAGAGCATTGTATCAGTTACATTAAATATTTTAATATACTGGAATAAAAATTAATGTATATTTGCATCGACTGTTTTTCACTCTCTTCAGTGTACTGAACATATAATACAGACCTTAAGACATGTTCTTCTACAGCTTGGTAAAGATTATTACCCTTCACAAGTTCTCATAAAACTTGGTAATTTATAATTTTTTTTTTTAATTTAAAGTGAGCGATATTTTCATGTTTCAGGAGAAGTAACATCAGAAGAACTACAGCAGCGGTTAGATGGAGTCAAGGAACAGCTAGCATCCCAGCCTGACTTGAGAAACAGGGAAAGTGGGACAAATCCCAGAGGTACTGTGGACTGTTTTCCATAGGGAATGAGCGTGGCTGGTGCGATTGCAGAAAAATGAGGGGCTCTTGTATAGTATGTTTGTTTGTGCTGTTTTCCAGCTTTGATGCGATACTACTTCTGGTAATACTTATGCATGTGATGTTTGCAAAACAAAGGAGCTCTGGCTGTGCTGTGCTTAAAGTATTGGGCCGCTGACCAGAGGGTCAGTGATTCAAACTCACCAGATGCTCTGAGGGAGAAAGATGAGGCAGTCTGCTTCCGTAAAGATGACAGCCTTGGGGACGCTGTGGGGCAGTTCTGGTCCATCACTATGAGGTGGAATTAGCTCAATGGCAGTGGGTAGTAGGTATTTGTAAAAACAGATTCCTTAGGGACTGAAGGACAGATAAAAAGAAAGCTGTCTCTGTGCATACACTGCCTTCAGGGAGCTTGAAATAGTATTGTTGTTGTTGTTGTTTGCCGTCGAGTCGGCCCCGACTCATAGCGACCCCTCCTTGGGTTTCCGAGGCAGTATCACTACGGAAGTAGGATTGCCCAACCTTCCTTCCGAGGAGTGGCTGAAATAGTATACAGTTAAGTTAATTACCAGCGTAACCGATAAGTTGCCTTCCAATCCGTTCAGACTCATGATCCCGTGTGTGTCGGAGTGGAGTGTAGTTCTTTTTCATCTTGGGATGTACACACTACTTTCTCCAAAGTGACCTAAGTCCAGCCACTAAAAATTTCTGTATAGAGGAATATAAAATGACAGAGTCAGGACACCTCTTTTTGTTTCTTTGTTTTATTGTTCTTTTTGTTTGTTTGGTCATTTTCTTGAACAAGCACTGAGCCATAGGATAAGAAGTTCTTGTAAAAAAACAAAGGGCTTATTAAAAAAACATACTAAACAGAAGTATGTGGAATTAAAATAAAAGCCAACTTTCTTGCCCCCCCTCCAGCCCCTTGCGTCTCCCCAGAGATTACTAATGTTGTTATTGTTGTTATGTGCCGTCGAGTCAGATCCAACTCATAGCGACCCCTCTTTGGGTTTCTGTGGCGGTATCACTATGGAAGTAGATTGCCCAACCTTCCTTCCGGGGAGTGGCTGGTGGGTTAAATTAAGATCATTGTATCCATTGGGACAGAGGCTATATAAGGCCAAATATGCAATGACTTAATACGATAGGGTTTCTTTCTTTCTCATGTTAGTAGTCCAGGAAAGACAGGCTAACTTGTCTCCATAATTCTTCTGAGACCCACCTCCTCAGTTAGTTTTCTTGCTCTGTAATGGTGCCATTCAATACAGTAGCTACTAGCCACATGTAACTGAATGGAATAAAATTTAAAATTTACCTTTTCAGTCATACTGGCTGCGTGTCAAGAGCTTAATCAGCAATGTGGCTGTTGAAAAAGTTTTATTTCAGTGCTACTGTACGGTATTGTTTGAGTGGTTGGGCAAAGTCAGCTCCATTGGGTACTGGCTGGTAGGCAGAGAAGGCCACCGATAGTCATAAGGTACCAGCCTGGGAGTGAGAGGCATGACTTCCACTCATATTCCAGTGGTGAGAACATCTTCACATGGCCACACCGACTTGCTACACTGTGCGCGTGCTCAGTGACGGTGCTGTCACAGTGGAGACAGGAACAGGCTGGCACATGTTCAGTGATGGCGCTGTCCCAGTGGAGACAGGAACAGGCTGGCACGTGCTCGGTGACGGCACTGTCCCAGTGAAGACGGGAACGGGCTGGCACGTGCTCAGTGATGGTGCTGTCCCAGTGGAGACGGGTAGAACAGATATTGCTTAATGGTCGGCAAACTCACATATACCATCAGCATTACATTCTAACTAATCAAAAGGGAAAGTAACATTCAAATGATTAATGTTTACCTACCTTTTACCTATATTTTTTTCCTCAAATTAAAATGGAAATTGGGTATGAGACTATTTTCTACTTTGTTTTCAGATATGTAAGTTTTATATATTGGTACAATTGTTGGTAGTGGTCTTTTTGTATATACTTTACTGGAAAATGCATTCCTCGCAGGTGGCTTTTCTTCATAACACGGCTAAAGTGGCTGTTTTTATTTTTATTTTTTTTGGCACCGGCAGCTGATTTACAGTAACTTCACTGTTTTAAATCTTTTTTGAGAGAACGACTACAGTAATGAAACCAGATCTGTTGCATTTAATAGATATTTTTTGAGTGGAACAAACTTTAAGGTGTAAGTCTGTAAAATTACTGTGGATAAGAATGGTTTTTATTGAGTTTTGCAGTTTGTTAAAAATGAAAAATCTCAGTTTGGCACAAAAACAGTATCATAGTCACAAAAGCTTATCTACATATGTTTCTAAATTTATTTACTCATCAAATAGCAACTGAGAGTCTAATTTGTGCCACATACTGGTCTATATGCTAAGAGATTTAACACTGAATAAAATAAGAGAAACTCTGTCTTTGTGAATTTTACATTCTAAATGAACAGTAAATATTTTTATTATATTTTGTTACACATTGCTGTTGAATCAATTCTGACTCATAGTGACCCTATAGGACAGAGTAGAACTGTCCCATAGGGTTTCCAAGGCTGTAATCTTTACAAAAGCAGCCTGCTTCATCTTTTTCCCACAGAGCAGCTGGTGGGTTTGAACCACCAACCTTTCATTTAGCAGCCAAGTACTAAACCACTGTACCATCAGGGATATTGTATAAAGCGACTAACATTTACTGAGTGCTTGCTATTTGCCTGGTAATGTGCTAATTATTTCATACACAGCATCTTAATGTATCCTCCTGATAACACTAAGAGATTGATGCTGTTATTATCTCCAATTTATGGATAAGCATGGAGGCAAAGAGAACTTGGGATGCTTGCCTAAACTCTCCCCAGCTTCACATAAAGCCGGTAATGTGGTTCTGACATAATATTCAGAAAGCCATAGTTCCTGAGGTCTATGTTTTTGGCGGTTCCTGAAAAATATGATAAAATTCTAGCTTTATGGTTAGCAGTCAAATGCCTTAGGCACTACACCACCAGAGCTCCTGATAAAATTCTTCAGGTTCCAAAAATACTTACTTGCAAAAATTCTGATTGACTTGATTCTATCTGAAGGATTCTACAGTTGTAGGATGAATAAAGTTTTGCCACGACAGTTTACTGATAGTTTAAATAAAGTAACTTAAATGTACGATTTTGGTGTTTGGTGCTTTCCTCACCTGCCACGACGTTTTGCCAATCACAGGCATATAAAAAGCAGGAGTGGACATTTCTCCACAACTTTAGATAAATAGTGTTGAATCTTTTGTAATGCAGAAGTAGTATTTAAGTTTTATAATATAGTAGTATATACTTTTAAAAAAGTTCAGTTAACTTTTTTGTTGTTTTCATTCATTAAAATTGCAGATGTTCTTAAATATAATTTACTGTAATACACACTTTGGTTTTTAGTTTTTAGGAACTGATCTTAAGTTTTTGTTTTTCAGACTCAGAAGTGCCTCGAGAAAGCTCAAATGAAGATTCTCTGTTAGAATGGTTGAACACCTTTCGCCGTACCGGAAATGCAACTCGAAGTGGACAGAATGGAAACCAGAGTTGGAGAGCTGTGAGTCGTACAAACCCAAACAGTGGAGAGTTTCGATTTAGTCTGGAAATCCACATAAATCACGAGAATAGAGGATTTGAAATTTATGGAGAAGATGCTACGGGCAGCATTCCACTCTCAGATGTTAGTAGAGATCCTGATAGAAATAGACATCAGAGATCAAGCAGTCCTGTGGCTAGGCGAACAAGAAGCCAGACTTCAGTGAGTCTCAGTGGTAATAATTCCAACATGCCAAGGTCTAGGCTTGGTTCAAGGGGGCAGAATTCAGCAGAAGTATCTTCCTCAACGTTGGGAGGATTAAGAAGTGGGGTTGGGGAACCAGTTGGCATTCCCAGGACTCATACTCCCCATGCCAATTTCAGTGATCACACAGACCAACCAGGGGCTCATGAACTCAGACAAAGGGAGGGGCAGCGATTTGGAGCAGCACATGTTTGGGAAAACGAGGCTAGAACTAATGTCACAGTGAGGAATACAAACCAAAGATTAGAGCCAATAAGATTACGGTCTTCCTTCAGTAGTAGAAGCCGTTCACCGATCCAGAGACAGAGTGACACTGCTCATCGTAGTTCACAAAGGGAAAGCAGGCCTTCACAGCACACCACCAGAAGGTCTGGTAGGAGGAGAGGAGGAACTCGTGAGCGTAATAGGGACCCCAGAGGTTCTCCATACACCCCATTCTCTAATTCAAGACTTGTGTCAAGAATAACCGTGGAAGAAGGAGAAGAACCTACCAGGTCCTCCTCTGCTGTGCGACGACATCCAACCATCACCCTGGACCTTCAAGTCAGAAGGATGCGCCCGGGAGAAAACAGAGATCGGGACAGTATTGCAAATAGAACCCGATCCAGAGCAGGACTAGCAGAAAATACAGTCACTCTTGAAAACAATGGTGGGGGCTTTCGCCGAACCATTTCCCGTTTAGAGCGGTCAGGTATTCGAACCTATGTTAGTACCATAACAGTTCCTCTCCGTAGAGTTTCTGAGAATGAGCTTGCTGAGCCCTCCTCAGTGGCTCTGCGGTCAATTTTAAGGCAGATCATGACTGGATTTGGAGAACTGAGTTCTCTAATGGAGGCTGAATCCGAGTCTGAGATTGAGAGCAGTGGTGAGCATTTACCAGAGATGCCCTCGGACCTGAGGGGCTTAGGCACAGTCACCGGTAGCAGCCAGCACAGCGACTGGCAGGCCCAAGAAGACAGCACTGGAATGCATGGTGACAGTGACACCAGCCAGCCTCATGCCCAGCGAGGTGACGGTAGAGGTGACAGGCAGCCAAGGAGTGCAGACAGCGTAGTGGAAACTGGAGCACTACCTATCCTTCGCCTTGCTCACTTCTTTTTACTCAGTGAGGGGGATGGTGACGATCGTATACGGGGTTTAACCAAAGAGCAAATTGACAATCTTTCCACCCGGAACTATGAGCATAATGGTACTGACAGTGAGCTAAGTAAAGGCTGTAGTGTGTGTATCAGTGACTACGTGACTGGAAACAAACTCAGGCAGCTCCCTTGCATGCATGAATTCCACATCCATTGTATCGATCGCTGGCTCTCGGAGAACTGCACGTGTCCGATTTGCCGGCAGCCTGTGCTAGGGTCCGGCGCGGCCAACAGTGGATGACGCGGTGGCCCCTGTTCAAATACTGCGTTTCAGAGGTGCTGCCTGTGCAAGCATTCTCTTGTTGACTGACTCGTGACGAATGAACCAGGATGCAAAATAACAGATTACAGTTTGAACTGTTGTTTTGTGTGTGCGTGCTTTTTGTAACTTGTGAAAAAAGGAAATTTATATAAATTTCAAAGGCAAACATTAAATTATCTAAAAGTACAGAGAAGTTAATATTGCTAGAACCAAATAACCTTGAGAATGTTTTTATTTTGGTAATTTTGTCCTGCTAAGCACTTTTCTATCTGCAGACTTCAGCGGGTGGAAGATCAGTCTTCTTTTTCTTAGGAGTCCAGCAGGCTTTTCTGGGACTTTAACGTTTCGTGTACTCTGTCCACACATGGACGTCCAAATAAGCCTTTCATTAACTTTTTATGATAAAGACAATACCTTTTCGTGGAAGAGTGGCTGGATGTTTGCTAAATTAATGTAAATTACTTGAAATGTTCAGCAGACCATATGTGTGTATATATAGAAAGAGAATTTTTAGGTTAAAATTTCCAATCTGAAAATGACCAGTTTGGTTCTTATTTAAGCTTGTTTTGGCTATTTCTGCATCTGGCACAATGCTGATATTGGCAGGAACATCTCTGGGAGGACGTAGATTAAGGTGTCATTTAAAAATAGAGATAATTTACTGGTGCGTCTCTGACAATCTGACTTATTAGACAAGCAATATGTAATATTGAATGAGTATTTTTCTTTATTCAGAAATGGAAAATGGAAGCTTTAGTACATAGAGGTTATTTAACTTCAGTTCAGCCTTTTTGGTGACTTTTTTGGAAAGTGCAAATAATTCCTTGGGTTATTAAGTAAGGTACATAATATGCATGGTTTCTTGAATTTAGTTTTAAAATCTAAAATGTCTAAACAGAATCAAATACATAGATATGTTAAGTTCATTTGGAGGCCAAAAAAAAAAAAAACAAAAAACCTTCTAATAAAGCAAAAAGCCTTTTGAGAGAATGTACACTTTATATAAACACAAAGTATGCATTAAAGATCTATTTCTAACAATAAATATTAAAAACTATTTGTATTTGACCTTTTTTTTTTCTATTTGTCCACTGTGGTTTATTCACCCTAAAAACTGTTTATTTCATGCCTGCTAGGGGCCAGGCAGTGGTACAGATGTGGAGGATTCAGCAGAAGATAGAAATTTCGGTCTTCTTGGAAAGGACGTCTTTGCTTTTAGAAATGGAAGCCAATTCATAATATGAATCATGGTTTTACTTTCAGGTTTGTTTATGAAATATGTGAGACAGTGTTCCTGTGGTCTACTCCCAGGGCAGAATCACAAGACTCATACCTCAAGGCCAGGTGTGTGAGAGGTAGATATATCTCAAGACTTCATGTTTCTTTCTGACTAGTGATTATATTCAATTCAGTAGGTCACATGCCTGCCCAGGAATGATAAGGAGTGCATTGAACACCTGCAGTGAAAGCTTTTAGTTCCTTTGTTTGTAGTAAATGGTTTACATAGGGCTGTCATAGGACATGAGGCTAGGAAGGTTGATAGGTCAGATTTGAAGATTTTGAATGTTACCCAAAAACCCACAGAATCAGGTTGATTCTGACTGAGAGCACCCCTAAAGGGCAGAGTAGAACTGTCCCATAGGGTTTCCAAGGCTGTAAGTCAAAAGCCAAACCAAACCCCCTGCCCTTGAGTTGATTCTGACAGCGCCCCTAGAGGACAGAGTAGAACTGCCTTAGAGGGTTTCCAAGGCTGTCAATCTTTAACAGAAGCAAAACTGTTAACATCTTTTTCCTGGAGAGGCTGATGGGTTTGAACTACTGGCCTTTCGTTAACAGCCAGATGCTTTAACCACTGCACCGCCAGAGCTGCTTCTTGAGTGTCAGACTAGGGAATCTTTACTGAAAGCTATTAGATGTCCTTGATGATTTGGGTGTTCCAGCAACATTGGTCTAGTAGAGCACAATGGAATCAAGACGGGAAGCAAACCAATAAGGAAACTGTGGTGATGGAACTATTGTGATAAAATGAGACATTGTTACTATTTTGATCAGTTATCAATTATTGTCGAACGTGGATGATAACAGTGAAATTGGAAAGAGAAGGATGTGAAAACAAAGGGAGACATTTGGTCTACGGTTCGTGTGAGAAGATGGGAGAGTGTTACATATTCATGGGTGAAGGAAAGTCACGCAAGTGGAGGAGAGAGAACTGCCACAAATTACAGGGGTCACCTTTGTAGACATTGATCTTAAACAACTCTGTTCCACACACCTCAACCAGTGTCCCATTTGTTCCCTGTAGGCACAGGAGACTACTGCCACCATTTTATTTTTCATATCAAATACTCCTTAGGAAGTTCTGTCTCCTCTGGTCTGATCAGTTAGGAAAATAAGGAGCACACACACAAAAAAGAATGAAAAAGGTAGAGATAAAAAAAATGACATTGATCTTTCGTTTGACTTAATGCTTCGCAAGCGAGGATAGTGTTACCAACTGTATGAAGAGATTCCACGTGGACCTCGTTTGGGTACTGTATGCAACATTCCTCATCACACTTGATGAATTTCATAATCAGTATCCCTATAAATCAGTATCGGGAGCTCTGGTAGCATAGTGCCTAAGGCATTTGATTGCTAACCAGAAGGCTGGCGGTTCAAACCCACTAGCCACTCCTAGGAAGGAAGGTTGGGCAATCTACTTCCGTAGTGATACTGCCTCGGAAACCCAAGGAGGGATCACTGTGAGTCAGGTCCGACTTGACGGCACATACCAACAACCAACCAATTGGGGACAGAAGGATTTTCTTCAGCATTTCCATCCATTTCTCAAAGGTTGATACCAGATACAATGGCTTGATACCTATTTGTAGCTCATATTCAGCAATGTACCCATTGTGGTCCAATATATAAAGCAACACCTGTTTGGAAATTCTTCATTTGTACATAATGGCCTGTGTTTGGTGCTATGCCTTTGTTCTTCACAGTGTCGTCACTCTGCAAACTTTTATTTCTAAACTGCAAGCTTCCCAGCTAGTCTCCTCTCAAATCCTTTCACCCTCTTTTCTCATTTCCTACATTTTTCTCGTTTCTTTTATTCCCTCTTGTGAAGTTACTTTGTTTTCAGTAATTACCATGAATTCCTAATCGGAACATCCCAAGATCTCCTTGAGACATTATGGCACTTCTGGCAAGTGAGGCAGGGTTCAGAGAGTCAAAGACAGGGCCACTTATCTCTAGGACTTTCTTTTTTCCCACTATGCTGTACTGCATTGCAGAGAAAGATGCCTCAGGGACATTTTCAGTCTAATCTACTTTTCCCTAAAGATGTTTCTCTAACTTAAAGCTTTGTTATATCATATCTTTCTGACTAATCTCCATATGCAAGTACATCCTTTGTGTTTTGTGGGTGGAGAATGGTGAAGGGCTGATCCTGAAGGATAGAGACAGAATATTATAGAGATGAATGAGGCATCTGAAGGTATTGTGGATATTACTGCCAGGCAAGAACAGCCAATGAGCTAATCTTCCTGTATCTCACCCTTTGAATCATCTCTGGACAGAGGAGGAAGAATGTGTGTAGAAATGTTGTTGTTATTTGCCATCGAGTTAGACCCAACTCATAGCGACCCCTCCCTGGGTTTCTGAGGTGACATCACTACGGAACTACATAGCCCAACCTTCCTTCTGAGGAGTGGCTGGTGGGTTTGAATCACCAGCCTTCTGGTTAGCAGTCAAGTGCCTTGGGCACTACACTACCAGAGCTCCTGTGTGTAGAAATAGCACTTTACATAAAAAGAGTAATTCCCTTTGCAATGGCTGCAGCCTCCTATGGGCTATCTCCTTCATTCTTGTGGAACAGGAAATCAGAGCTGGGGTATCTCTGTTTGGAGATTTAACTCCCAGGAAGGCAGAGCCAGCTGTCACTGAGAAGGCCAAATGGTCCATGTTCCAAAGGACATGGTGATGGTTGTCAGTGGTGATGGTTTCCTCAGTCTCTAGAGGCAGACTGTGACTTTTTCAAGGTGATTATGAGTAATGTAAAGGAGCTCTGGTGGCGCAGTTCATAAGGCATTTGACTGTTAACCAGAAGGTTGGCAGTTCAAATCCACCAACCACTCCATGGAAGGAAGATGGGGCAATCTACTTCTGTAAAGATTTACCACCTTGGAAACCCAATGGGGGTTGTTATGAGTTGGAATTGACTCGACGGCAGTGGGTTATGAGTAATGTAGGAGCTCTGGTGGCACAGTGGTTAAAAGGCTGCTAATCGAAAGGACAGTAGGTTCAAACTCACAAGCTGCTCTGCAGGAGAAAGATGAGGCAGTCTGCTTCCATAAAGATTTACAGCCTTGGAAACCCTATGGAGTAGTTCTGTTCTGTCCTAAAAGAGTTACTATGAATTGGAATCAACAAGATGGCAGTGGGTTTGGGTTTTGCTTTATGAGTAATGTTATCCCTGAAGATATCTGCCCTTACAGTAACTGTGGACTCATAATTACTTTCAGCAAGATTTGGCATATTAAACCTCTGAAGACTTTATAGGAGCTCTGGTGGCACAGTGGTTAAAGTGCTCAGCTGCTAACTGAAAGGTCAGGAAGGTGGATGGCTCAAACCCAACAGCTGTTTCTCAGGAGAAAGTTGTGACAGTCTGCTTCCATAAAGATTGACAGCCTTGGAAACCCTATGGGACAGCTCTACTCTGTCCTGTAGGATCACTATGAGTCAGAGTCCACTTGATGGCAATGGGATTAGAAGACTCTTAAATTGATCTCTTCCTTTCTTTCTCTCTCTCTCTCTTTCACTCTTTTTTTCTTTCTTAATAACATCACATTTCTTCTGGAAAATAAAAAAAGAAAAACATTTTCTTGTGTATGTTTCCGTATGTTGTTGTAATATCTCATCTGAAAATGGAGTAACTTCTTGTCTGCCCAGTACATAGGCACTCCTTCTCATACATTTAATTGCAAAAATCCTCCTGTTTAACCATAATCCAAAGGAGCTCTGGTGGCATAATAGGTAAGGCATTTGGCTGCTAACCAGAAGGTCAGCGGTTCAAAACTCACCAACTGCAGGAGGAAGATAAGGCAATCTATTTCCATAAATATTTACAGCCTTGGAAACGGGGTTGCTATGAGTTGGAATTGACTTGATAGCAGTGGGTTTAGTTTTTTTTTTAAATCATAATCCCGCTATCTTCTGTGCAATTTCAAACATACTCTCTCCCCAGTGAGATTAACCTAAATTCACATACAACTTCCATATTGCAAAGTAAAACTAAAATTTAGCTACTCTGACCTGACGTCCTCTAGGTAGAACCCATTTCTCCATTAGCTTGGATTTTGTCAGGTTTAGTTATCGTAGGTAGCCACTCTTCACCAGCCCTAATGATGCAGTGTTTAAAGTGCTCAGCTGATAACCAAAAATCAGCAGTTCAAACCTATCAGCTGCCTAAACTATATTGTTTGCACAAGTAATTTAGGCACGGTAAACACCCTTATCAGTTAGAGAATGGCAGGAATACATCCAAAACCCAAATTCCCAGATGCCAGCCAAGGGCCAACCTTGCAAACAGACCTTTTCTTAGGATAGCAGTTTCAGGCCTCCTCTGTTCACTGCTTTTTGCACATTCCCACATCTCCATCTGTAGCTCAGAACCTCTTCCTGTATTCCAGGACCACTTTGTGATCACCCAAGATAATGTCTACTGGGTTGTCCCTTAAGGAGCTCTGGTGGCACAGTGTCTAAGGCATTTGACTGCTAACTGGAAGGTTGGTGGTTCAAACCCACCAGCTGGTCCATGGAAGGAAGATGGGGCAATCTACTTCTGTAAAGATTCACCACCTTGGAAACCCAATGGGGGGTTGCTATGGGTTGGAATCAACTCAGTGGAAGTGGGCTTGGTTTTTTGGTTTGGTAGGTTGTCCCTTTGGAACCTCGGATTCATTATCTCTAGAACTAAAGTAATGATCTTCTCCTAACCTGTTCTTCACCTTCTTTTCTCTAGTCAGTGGTTCATCCATTCACCAGTTCAATCAAGGCAGGAAAGTCTGATCCTTGGTATAGAAGCCAGGTGGGACTGTCTTGACTGGGATGGATTTTAGGGGCCTGGAAGTACTTCATATTCATCACTGTCAAAGGTCAAGTATAAAATTGTGACTAAGATATGGCTAAGCCTCAAAGGAGAATTGAGTTTAACTAGGAAGAAAGTCTGGGCAATATACTTTCATAGTGACACTGCCTTGGCAACCCAAGGAGGGGTCGCTATGAGTTGGGGCCAACTCGACAGCACATAACAACAACAACAACAGGGTGCTACAACAGGAAGGCTTGGAGATGAGGTCAAAAAGTCAGAACAAATTAGTCTAATTAGATGAACAGAAGAAATGATCAGGAAAAATAGCAAAGATAGTAGCTGTTTCCCATAGCTGGGTTGGTTGATTGATTTGATTTGGTGTGTTTCATGGGCAGTCAAGAACTAAGTGAAAGACTGAGAAGGAAGAAGACAAATAAGAACCCAGACTTCTCCCTCAGCCCTTATATTCAAGGACCAACCTTGTGTCCAGGGAATCCTCATCACTTTCATTGTCATTGTCTTGGTTAGGGCTCTCCTCATTTCTCACATTCTTGCCGTCAGTTCTTAACATGGTCACCCATTGTCTTTCCAATCACTTCAATGTAGTCTTTCTACAAGGTCCATTTGGACATGTCACTCCCCAGATTTCTCCATCAGTTCCCCTGTTCTTAGAATTGCATCCAAGATTCTTCATACTTTGGTCTCTGTCTTACTTTTCCAACCTCATTTCCTATCAATTACTGAATTGGGGTTAGGGTTCTTCACCCAGCCCTTTACACTTCAAAGGTTTTACCCCTGCTGCTCTGTCTCCCTAAAATGGCTTTTTGCTTCTTGCCTTTCTGGATAATTGTAACTCATCCTTTAATTGTCCCCTCAAGTGTCACTCATTGTATGCTGCTCTCCAGGTCAACTTACCATTAGACACAGTAGACATAATGCCAAGGACCCATGATACTTTGATGGGCCCATGAAAATGTTTCAATTTTTTTTTTTTTAACTCAGAAGAAGAAAACATAATATCCCCTGAATTATATTCCTCTTTATACCATCACAGTTATATAATATTCAATTTTTTAATTTTTATTTTTATGGAGGAAGGGGCCCATGAAGGCAACAGTGCCTAGGGCCCATGAAAGTCACAATGCAGCCCTGTTTATTTTCCCATCTATGTGCTGTGGCTATACAGTGTCTTCTCCAATGGACTGTGAGCTCCTTGAAGTTATCCTCAACACCTAGCATGATGCCTGGGACACAGTATGTCACTCCATAAATATTTAATAACCAAATGCACACATTTCAATACATAGGTCAAAAAACAAACAAACAAAAACAAACTCACTGCCATCAAGTCGATTCCAACTCACAGGGACCCCCTTTGGGTTTCTGAGGTGGTAAATCTTTATGGCAGTGGATTTCCTTCTTCTGCAGTGGGTTTGAACTGCCAACCTTCTGGTTAGCAGTCAAATGCCATAGGCACTGCACCAGCAGAGCTCCTTAATACATAGGTAGACCCCAGCTTACAAATGACATGCATACAGCTTATTTATAAGATTTTTTTTTTTTTTTTGGAATGTATTTCCCATGGAAGTAATATTACATGTTTGTGGTTTAAGGTAAGAGGGGAAAGGGTCCCAGACCATCTCACAAAAATGACAAAAACCATAACCCCGCATGTTTCCAAAAGACTGTTCAAGTGGAGTCCAATGTAGAAAAATCCAATACTCCTGCAAGTTCACAAACAAGACAGGACAAAACTGAGATAGAAGAAATATTTTTAAGACACGAAGGCTAGTGCTTGAAGACTCTGTGAAGCATGCTGTCCTCAAACTGCCCTTCCCAGAGGCACACACTGTATCTACTTACCAGATGGCTAAGCCAATGTCCAAATCTTTGCCTCGGGACACCCTGCCCCAGTGGCATCACAAGGCACATACCAGGGGTGCAGGCCACACTGAGTGACACTGTCAGGGGGGATGAAACTAAAAGGATTGTCTGTAAAATTTTTGTGCAATGTTTCAGCTGAAATCTATTGTTTCTTATTGAAATATCCCTGTAGTTAGTTAAAATAACAAAAATATTCTTTATTAAGTCCAGCTTACATGTATCAAGATACCTACCAGGGTAAAACCTGTGCTAATTTACTTTGTGAACATTCTGAAACACTCTGGTCAGCGTTGTTATTATTACCCAATTACAATGAATCACATGGTTTTGTCTGCATGGGCTACAAGTATGCATTACTGTTTTCATTGTTGCCAGTGTTTTTATTGTTGCTGATTTTGTCATATTTTCAGGTGCTTAGCTACATTATGGTAATTAGTATTTGTGAGCCCATATCAATGACTTTTTTGAGAATGAAGTAGTATTTAAAAGAAAAGAAAAAGTCAAAAAATGAAACAGAAGTTCCATTCCGTTGCTAATAACGTTGTAACTAATAATGTGATTCAACATAGAAAGATGTTATAATTTTGTTGTTAGTATTCCTATAATCTAGGAAATACTACATCTAAGGAATTTACAACTATGTTGCACAGAATTCTATGATTAAAAATGATAATAAATGTTATTAAGGATTCTCTATGGTCTGGTACTGGAGGAGGTCCATTGGGGGGGTGACACCATGTGGTAGTTCAGTTTGTGTGTCAATTTGGCTGGGCCTGGTTGAGTGGCTGGGCAGCTGGATGTAGTATTCCCCATGATGAGACTGGCAATCAACTCCATGGTGGAATCTACTGGAGCAGCTGAGTAGCTACCTTAGGGATGTGGTCTGCTCCCAGTATATAAGGAGAAGCTTTGAGAAAGGTATTGAGTTCCTTGGTACATTTGTATAGTATGTTATGGCAAATGAGCTTGATGTCCCCTGCGACTATGGTCCCAAGCCCACAGGATCAACTACTTGGTCGCTCTGGGTAGCTGGCTGTGACTAAGCAATGACCATAACCTTGCCCCTTGTTAGCTCTACTATACACCTGGGAATTCTGATCATTCACATAAACTTATAGGACCATTGTCTGCCAACCCTATATATGATCTTGGATACACTACCCATTTAGACATACCTAATTGTTTAGCCTGTCCTCCTATCTATCTGTCCATATACCCATGTTTGCTTTCACTGACAACTCAGTACTGTATATGCAAAAGGGTTCATATTTGTTGTCTGTACTGCCCATGTGCCTCTCTATGTCTTTCTCATCCTCAATGCTGCCATATTGGTCACTCACATTTGGTACATTGCCCTTCTCTTCACCCAAATCAATATTTATCTCTATCTATCTAACAGCGCTCCCTCCCCTCCCCTCCCACCCCTGGTAACCAACAAAGAAAATGTCCTCCAATAGATAAACCTTTCCTTAACTTTTACAATAATGGACTAATACAATATTTGTCCTTTTGTGATTGACTTATTTCACTCAGCATAATGGCCTCCAAGTTCATCCACGTTATGCGGTGTTTTGCAGATTCTACATTATTCTTTAACATTGCATAGTATTCCATTGTGTGTATGTACCATAGTTTGGTTATCCATTCCTCAGCTGATGGACATCTAGGTTGTTTCCATGTTTTGGCTATTGTAAATAGTGCTGCGATGAACATCGGCGTGCATATATCTGTTCTTGTTATGGCTCTCACTTCTTCCATACTGCTTTCCACAATGGTTGTACCATTTTACAGTCCCACCAGCAGTGTATGAGAGTCCCAATCTCTCCACAACCTCACCAGCGTTTGTTATTTTCTGTCTTGTTGAACTTTGCTACTAGTGCTGGAGCAAGATGGTATCTCATTGTTGTTTTGATTTGCATCTCTCTAATAGCTAATGATCGTGAGCATTTCTTCATATGTTTGTTGGCCGCTTGAATATCCTCCTTGGTGAAGTGTCTATTCATGTCTTCTGCCCATTTTTTAATTGGATTTTTGTTATTGAGGTGTTGAAGTGTTCTATAAATTCTAGAGATAAGTCCCTTGTCAGATATGTTATTACCAAATATTTTTTCCCAATCTGTAGGTTCTCTTTTGACTTTTGGAGAAATCTTTGGAAGCACATAAAAATTTAATTTTTAGAAGGTCCCAATCATCTGGCTTCTCTTCTACTGTTGGTGCATTTTGAATTATGCTTGATAGTCTATTTATACCATATATTAGGGCCCTTAAATTTGACCCTAAATTTTCCTTGATGAACTGTATAGTTCTAGGTTTCACATTTAAGTCTTTGATCCATCTGGAGTTCGTTTTTGTGTGTGGTGTGAGGTACAGATCTTGTTCAATTTTTCTACAAATGGATATCCAGTTTTGCCAGCACCATTTATTAAACAAACATTCTCTTCCCCATTTAATGGATTTTGGGCCTTTGTCAAAGATCAGCTTACTATAGGTCAATGGATCTATATCTGGGTTCTCAATTCTATTCCATTGGTCTATGTATCTGTCATTGATCATTGGTACATTTGGATCCTGCATGTGGCTGAGTCATCAGTGAGTGACCTGCCATATTGTCTGCCAATCTTGGGACTGTATATGGACTTGAACTAGTGGCCTGCCATATTTGCTTGATCATCTTTGGACGGTGCCATTTTACTTGTTGACCTTGAGTGTGTCAGCCTTAGCAGCCAGCAGCTGCCTGAGTGAACAGAGGCCTCCAGTTCCAGTGGGCCAGGAGTAAGAGGCAGAGCCCAAGGTTGAAGGGCTTTCACCTAGCTCCTAGAGCTGGCACTTTGAACTCAGACTTCCAGCCTCCTAAACTATAGGAGAATAAATCACTGTTGAAGCCATCCATTTGTAGTATTTTCTGTTAGAGCAGCATTAGAGAACCAAAACACACCATGAATTACCACTCTGGGTACGGGGTGACAACAACCCTAGTGACCCCTGCCCTGACCTGGCAAATGGTGGTTTTGGCTGGGTACATTCTGCTATGCTTTTCTCTCTCACTGCTTCCACCTACTCACTCCACTGTCTCCCACCCCCAACCACCCTCCAGCCAAAGAGCCGACAGATAAGCTGACTGTTGTGATTACAGAAGAACAACATGGCAGAGTGGGCAAGCAGCCTGGTGGCTCCTGGCAGCCTTCCCAGAGCTGGTTAACTCTTACACAGCCTAGTTCTTAATGTGTCTAATTCTGAATGGGTCAGATTTTTTTATTTTTGGCAAAGAAAAAGGATTTCAGTTTAATTTAAAGAGTTCTTATTCCCTGTGATTATTTGATAATAGAGTTTATGTCTTGGGAGGTGATTTTAGCAAGCACTTTCTGATTTGATGTAACTTTACCATGAAGCGCTCTAAACGGTTTTGCCAGTTTAACAGACGAGTTTCAGAGATGACGGGCTACATGATGGAGAAGGCCAATTACCACATCCACCTAAGGAAAGTGTACCATGTGGTTATTGTGTGCCATCAAGTGTACCATACCCCTATGAAAAGGCATTTTCTGAAATAATCCAGGCCTCATAGGAAATAAGAAATAATTTTGAGTTCTCAATAAGGTTTGAGAATCATGGCTTCAATGATTTTATAAAGTTGACCCCAACACTCAGATTTGTTTATTTGTTTGCTTTTTTGGTGATCTGGAGAGTTTAAATACTTTAACCAAAGGAGCTGTTTAGAAGCAAGGAAAAGAGATGTGTGTGTGTGTGTGTGTGTGTGTATTTAATGGCTCAATTTGCAACTACAAAGAATTTTTCAAAGCCATGAACCCATGAGTTCCTTGTCAAAAGATGTGTAACTCTTGGTCTTGTAAGGTTAATGATTCAAGTGCAATATAAGGAAAGACCTCTTCTAATGGAAAAAAGACTGAAGTTGTCAAAGATTTCCTATTACTTGGTTCCACCATTAACATCTATGGAAGCAGCAGTCAAGAAATCAGATGTCGTATTGCACTGGGCATATCTGCTGCAAAAGACCTCTTTAAAGTCCTGAAGAGTAAAGATATCTCTGAAGACTAAGGTGCCCCTAACCCAAGCCATGGTATTTTCAATCACCTCATATACATGTGAAAGCTGGACAATGAATAAGGAAGACCGAGGAAGAGTTGATGCTGTTGAGTTATGATGTTAGTGAAGAATACTGAAAGTACCATGGACTGCTAAAAGAGCTAGCAAATCTGTCCTGGAGGAAGTGCAGCTGGAATGCGTCTTGGAAGAGAGAATGGCCAGAAGGGACCTGGGTCATGTTGTCAGAAGGGACCATTCCCTGGAGAAGGATGTCATGCTTGGTAAAGTGGAGGGTCAACCAAAAAGGGGAAGGCCCTCAATGAGATGGACTGACCCAGTGGCTGCAACGATGGGCTCAGGTATAGTAAGGATCCTGAGGCTGGCACAGGACCGGGCAGTGTTTTGTTCTGTTGAACACGGGGTCACTATGAGTCAGAACTGACTCAAGGGCACCTAACAACAAAAATCTATTTGGGACAAATGTTCTGAGCTGTTTAGGACACTGGGGAAGTTTCATCTGATTCATCATGCTGCCCCAGGAACCCTGAGTACTGTAGCAAGTTGTTTCGGGAAGGCTTAGTTCTCAGATCTGCAGCCTCTTGTTACTATGACGTATTGGTCTTTGTTTCACTTTTGCAGGAATTTTAATAGCATGTGTCCAAGAAGTCTAAGTTTCAGATCAGAGATGATAACAAATGCAGTGTAGGTGTCATTTCAGGATTTTCTCATGATCAACCAGATAAATATTCTAGGACTACATTTCTTAGGCTATGTTATGGATTGAATTGTATCCCCCAAAATATGTGTTCTAACTCCTGTACTAGTAAATATGACCCTGTTTGAAAATAGGGGTTGTCTTTTGTGATGTTTATAAAGGCATACCAGAGTAGGGCAGGTCCTAACCCTAAGGACTTATAAGTGGTGTCTTATCAAACGAACAGAACAGACGCACACACGCACATGGGGTAAGACAGAAGCCACGTGAGAATTGTCTACAGGTAAAGGAATGCCAAGGATTCCTGGCAGTCACCCGGAAACTAGGAGAGAAGCCCACAGGAGCTGACACACTGAGTCTCTGCTTTTAGCCTCCGGAACTATGAGAAAATAAATGTATGTTCTTCAAAGCCACCTACTTGGGGTATTTCTGTAACAGCAGCACTAGCAAACTGAGACAGGCCCTTAAGAAAACGAATACTTTAAAAATGAAAAGAAAGTGGGAAATTCAATTACAAAATACAGATTCATAGAATCTCAGGTCTAGCATAAGTCAGATGGCTTGCTAAGTACATCCTCTTTAGACCCCTGTGGTAGTTAAGGTTATGTATCAACTTGGCTGGGCCTGGTTTGGGTTGTTGGGCAGCTGGATGTAGTTTTTCCCAATGATGAGATTGGTAATCAGCTCCATGGTGGGATCTACTGTGAGCAGCTGAGTAGCTGCCTTACAGATGTGGACTGCTTCCAGAATATAAGACGACACTTTGAGAACATCTTGAGTTTTTGAGCTTTTTTGGCACATTTGGATCCTGCATTTGGCCAAATCTTCATCTCAGTTGCCTGCCATGTTGTCTGCCAATCCTGAGACTGTTTCTGGACTTGAATTAATGGCCTGCCATGTTGCTTGATAATTTGGGGACTGTGCTCCTGCTTTCTCCCTGGGTGAGGGCTCTCTCCCCACTTACCTCTTACCTGTATCTGGCCATCGGCCCTTGCTTCCCACTTCCTTAAAATATCAGTAGCATTGTATTTAGTACTTGACTTGTAAAAGGATTTTTTAAAAACTAATTCAATTTGTGGCTCTTTTGGCTTAACCTTGGGGCACTTTTCTTCATTAGTTGGGTACAGTAGTTATTGCCAGTATGATACTGGGGTCTATGTTTTTCCTTTCTAAACATAGTGTCCTATATTTATTCTTGGCCATTGACCCTCTCCTCCAGCTTTACAGCAAAATGTGTACTTCTGATAATCAGTTAAAAGTTCTGTCATTGTTTGTTTCTTTGTTCTTTTATTCAATAGACGCTGTGAGACAAGGAGTTCTGGTGGTGTAGTGCCTAAGGCATTTGACTGCTAACCAGAAGACTGGCGATTCAAACCCACCAGCCACTCCTTGGAAGGAAGGTTGGGCAATCTACTTCTGTAGTGATACCACTATGAGTCAGATCTGATTTGACAGCAGCGTGTTGCATTATACTGCATTTGTGAGATAAGAGATACTAGTGCTCTAACAGAAATTATACCACAAAAGGGTGGCCTTAACAAACAGGAGTTTATTCTCTTACAGTTTTGGAGGCTAGCAGTCCATGTTGAGAGTGCCAAGCTGTAGGGGCTGGGTGAAAGGCCCTCACCCTTGGACTTCAGCTCTGCCTCTTGCTCCTGGCCCACTGGAGCTAGAGGTATCTCTTTACTGAAGCAGCTGATGGCTGCTGAGGCTAACAAGCCCAAGGTCAACAAATAAAATGGCACAGTCTGGATATTAGCAATCACCTGGCAGGCCATTGATTCAAGTCCATTAAGAGTCCCAGGATCAGGAGACACCATGGCAGGCTGCTGAACAATGACTTGGCTACATGGAGGAGTCAAACGTGCCAGAAGCTGGAGACCATTCCTAAATCTCCTCCTTATACACTGGGAGCAGACCAGATCCCTAAGACAGCTACTCAGCTGCTCACAGTAGATTCCACCGTGGAGTTGATTACCAGTCTCATCATGGGGAATCACTACATCTAGCTGCCCAGCCACTCAAAACCAGGCCCAGCCAAGTTGACACATAACCTTAACTACCACAGACACATATCATTGTTAAAATATCCTATCTCTGAATTTTAACAACCAATGTCTTTTCTGGACTCATAGTGGTTCCTGGATTTTCAGAAAGCTAGTATAGCCACAAAACTCTCTGATCTTTGTTTCATAAATAACAAGACATTGCAAGGGAACATGAATTCTAAAAATCATCTGTTTATGACTTTGATTTGACCGTCCTCTAGTGGCAAAAGTCTAGAAGGGGAGAGGATGCTGATAGCTCCATTCTGGTGTGCTCATGATAATAATCACTAACCCATTGCCCTTGAATTGATTCTGACACATTGTGACCCTACACAATAGAGAAGAACTGCCCCATAGGGTTTCCAAGGCTGTAAATGTTTATGAAGAAGACAGACCTTGGGCCTCCTAATTCACAGCTGGAGTCGCTTTAGTTTGGCCAGATGGCTAAACATGGCATGAGAAGTTACACCTTCAAAATAAGGACGGAATGGTGTTGTTTTTGTTGTTGTTATGTGCTGTTGAGTCAGACCTGATTTATAGTGACCCCTCTTTGGGTTTCTGAGGTGGTATCACTACAGAAGTAGATTGCCCAACCTTCCTTCCCAGGAGTGGCTGGTGGGTTTGAACTGCCAGCCTTCTGGTTAGCAATCAAATGCCTTAGGTACTATGCTACCAGACAGAATGGTACCTACCTCCTTTTCTTCTACAGTCTGGGTCATAGGTGACTTCTCATTGTGGTTCCAGAAGTAAATAAAGAGTTAGTCCCTGGCCATCTAAAATGCAACTATTGGTCTTCTCTCCTCTGGAGCAAAGAAGAATGAAGAAAATCTAAGTCAGCTGGAAACAATTACCCCAAAGATAAGATGAACCACTAGGACTTCAGCCTCCACAACCCCGAGACCAGAAGAACTAGATGGTGCCTGGCTACCAATGTCAACCACTCAGAAAGGGCTCAAAACTGGAGATCCTGGATAGAGGGGGAGGGAAAATGTGGAACAAAATTCAAAAACACAAAAATGACCAGAATTACTGGTTGGATAGAGACTGGTGGAACCTCTGAGACTATGGCCTGGGTTACCCATTGGGCCTAGAACTGGACTAACTTCCATGGATTGGCTCTCAGCCCAAAAGTAGATAGACTTACTCGCAGGATATCTACCCCCCCCCCCCCGGGCAATGCCCCCACCTATTCTAGGGAGATGCATCCCTCAGATCAATCAGCCATGAGACACCAAAGGGGCAGCATTCACATAGAGGGAAATCTGGACAGACAGGAATGCATTGTTAAGAAGGGCACAGGGAGGGTGGTAGTCACAGGGAGGGGAGGTGGGGAGAGTTTTTTGTGGATGGAGATGGTAATCAGGGCCATGAAATCAAATGTGCATGAACTGTTGAATGTAAAACAAGTTTGCACCCAAATCACAATATAATAATTAAATAAATAAAGAGTTAGTTCCTGCATCCTTCAGACTGATCCACAGCTGTAATACTAAGCATCAGTCAACTGGCTCGTAAGGGATGAGACCAAACTTTTAGATAGGAACATAATATCTCAGGCACTCAATGCACTTCATGGGATTATCTTGGGAAATCTCAACTTAAGTCTGCCTCTTAGTTATGCTATAAACTCACTGCTGTCGAGTTGGAGCATAGAGACCCCTCCTTGGGTTTCCAAGGTGGTATCACTACAGAAGTAGATTGCCCAATCTTCCTTCCGAGAAGTGGCTGGTGGGTTTGAACCACCAGCCTTCTGGTTAGCAGTCAAATGCCTTAGGCACTATGCCACCAGAGCTCCCTTAGTTATTACTCTTAAGTAATATAATTAATACCTCTACCACTTAAGGATCAGAGTCCCATATATTGTTGAGTACATTTGATCCATGTTTGGTTAATGCAAGTACATTTTACAAGCAATTCTTTGCATAAATAACCTTATTTTCTGGATAGTGTCTTGTTCTGGTTACCTAGTGCCGCTCTGACACAAATATGCCATAAATGGGATGGCCTTAACAAACAGGGGTATACTCTCTCAGTTTGGAGGCTTTAAGTCCAAGTTCAAAGTGCCAGGCTCTAGGTGCTGGGTGAAAGCCCCTCAACTTTGGGGTCCAGCTCTGCCTCCTGCTCCTGGCCCACTGGAGCTAGAGGCATTTCTTTACTCAGATAGCTGTTATCTGCTGAGGCTGACAAACCCAAGGTTGACAAGTAAAAAGGCACAGTCCTGATGTTACCAAACCACACGGCAGGCCATTAATATAAGCCCATTTAAGTCCCAAGGTCGGCAGAGCATGGCAGGCTGCTGAACAACACAGCTGAATGCAGGGTTCAAGGTGCCATAAACTAGAGACTATCCCCAAGGCTTCTCCTTACATACAGGAAGCAGACCACATCCCAAAGGCAGCTACTCAGCTGCTTATTGTAGATCCCACTGTGGAGTTGATTGCCAGTCTTGTCATGGGGAATGATTACCACCAGGTGTCCAGCCACTCAACTAGGCCCAGCCAAGTTGACACACAAACATAACTACCACAGTGTCTTAAGGCAGACTAGAATCAAACAAGTGCTTTACTTATGTTGGCAGAAATCTTGAAATTCAGTTCTTCCATCTGTAATAAAATATTTTTACTTTTCTTACATTCCTCTTCCCTTCCTGAAGTTCAAGGTGACACGGGTCAATGCATTCTTTTTTTTTTTTTTTTTGCAGTGTTCCCTCCCTTCCCCTTCCACCCTGGGCAACCAACAAAGATATAAACCTTTCCTTGACCCTCCACAACAATGAACTAATACTATATTTGTCCTTCTGTGATTGACTTATTTTACTCAGCATAATGTCCTCCAAGTTCATCCATATTATGCGGTGTTTTGCAGACTCTAGTGTAGTGCCTAAGGCACTTGACTGCTAACCAGAAGGCTGGCGGTTCAAACCCACCAGCCACTCCTCGGAAGGAAGGTTGGGCAATCTACTTCCATAGTGATACTGCCTCAGAAACCCAAGGAGGGGTCGCTATGAGTCAGGTCCAACTCGACTGCACACAACAACAACAACAACAACAACAACAACAATTATTCTTTAGTGCTGCATAGCATTCCAGTATGTGTATGTACCATAGTTTGGTCATCCACTCTTCCGCTGATGGGCACATAGTTTGTTTCCATCTTTTTGCTATTGTAAATAGTGCTGGGATGAACATGAGCATGCATGGATCTGTTCCTGTCCTGGCTATCACCTCCGTAGGATATGTACCTAGTAATGGGATTGCTGGGTCAAATGGTATCTCCAATTCCAGCTTTCTAAGGAATAGCATTTTACTTTCCACAGTGGTTGTGTCACTTCACAGTCCCACCAGCAGTGTATGAGAGTCTCCTCTCCCCACATCCCCACCAGCGTTTGTTATTTTCTGTCTCATTGAACCTTGCCATCAGTGCTGGGGTGAGACAGTATATCTCACTGTTTTGATTTGCATCTCTCTCATAGCCAATGATTTGAGCATCTCTTCATGTATTAGCTGGCTACCTGAATATCCTCTTTGGTGAAGTGTCTATTCATGTCTTCTGCCCATTTTTCAACTGGATTGTTAATTCCTTTGGCATTGAGGCATTGGTGTTTTCTGTAAATCTTAGAGATAAGTCCCTTGCCAGATATGTATTTATCAGCAAATATGAATTTCTTGCTGTCATTTTTGTCATGTGCTTTTTCATTGTGTCAATTTCTTTGTTCCATATAATTTTCTATGCTGAGCTC
>NW_006921679.1:10048632-10052171 GCF_000298275.1 Orycteropus afer afer | reverse complement strand
TCAGGGATGTGTTTTGGGTCTGTATCCTGGTCCCTTGTTTCTCCTGCTTTATTTTGTTTCTTTGTGTGGACTGTGATGCTCTGTTGTCTCTGAGGAATTGTTATGTTTTTGTGTTTATATTTAATTGGTGATAGTATGTTGGAGTGACTTGTCCACGATTTTCATTTTGTTTGTATGTTATCTACATAAGGAGGGTACTGTGCTGTGCTCCTCTATTCACTAGTTGACAGCACTTATACACTCACCACCTCTCTCCTTTACTGTTGTCAGCCTCTCATATATTCTTGCCGACCTTAGCAAACAGAGCCTATTCATAGGTCCCTGGAATCCGAATGAGAATGCTATCACTTTAAAATCCAAAATGGTTGACACTTGTAAAGATTCAAAAGGCTGTGCCCTTGGTCACTTTAAATATCCAAAATGGCCACCACTTGTAAACAATCAAAATGGCTGCACCCTCCAGACAGCAGAAAGTCAACATCTCAGGTTCTCTCCCTCCTTGCTGTTTCCCTTCCTATTCATAGGCCACCAGCGCAGTTGTCCCTGCAGCCCTTGGTGACCGGGGCTGATCTTAAGTCAGTTCTCAGGTCCCAACACCAGTTGGAAATATTCAGGTTGTTGGTCCCATCAGAGTAGCTGACAGTCCGCGGTTCCACCCATCTCTGTACTCACTGTTTTCGTTCAGGTTTTTCCACTAGTTGGTGCCTAATCTACTTCTGTATAGTTCCTTTCAAAGCTCAGGGCTCCAGGATTATCTTCTGTATCTCTGTCAATTGGTTTTTCTTTTCTTTGTTGAAGAGGTTCTGTGTCACTTGTCTGCTTATTCCTCCATCTTACTGCTCAAGGTGGTTTATATGGTTAACATGCTTGACTGCTAATGAAAAGTTTGGAGGTTTGAGTTCATCAGAGGAGCTCTGGTGGTGCAGTGCCTAAGGCATCTGACTGCTAACCAGAAGATTGGTAGTTCAAACCCACCAGCTGCTCTATGGAAGGAAGATGGGGCAATCTACTTCAGTAAAGATTCACCATCTCAGAAACTCAATGGGGAGACACTATGAGTCAGAATTGACTCAGTGGCAGTCAGTTTTTTTTTTTTTTGGTGTCTCAAAAGAAAGGGAAGAGAGCCCCAACTTAGGCAGGAAGAAGCAGGAAGCCAGGGAAGACAGCTCCCACCCAGGCAGGAGAAAGTGGGAAGCTAGGTGGATGGCCACATACAGGTAAGGGGGTTGTAGAGAGCCTACACCCAGGCAGGAGGAAGTGGGAGCCAGGATGGATGGCCGGAATAGGTAGGGGGAAGGCCAGGAATGGGGCAGAGTGGTTTTGGAACAGCTAAGGGAGACGAACTTCTCTGTCAGTTTGTCATACTGTGGTGCCTTGTGTGTTGCTCTAAGGCTGGAGGCTGAGCCACTGATGTTTGAAACACCAGCAGGGTTGCCCATGGTGGATGGGTTTCAGCAGAGCTTCTAGACTGAGACAGACTCGGAAGAAGGAAGAGGCCATCCACTTCTCAAAAAATTGGGCAGGAAAAACCTTATGAACAGCAGTGAAACACTGTCTGATGTATTACTGGATAATGTTATAAATAACCCTGAAACATTGTCCAATATAGTGCTGGAAGATGAGCCCCTCAAATCAAGGCACTAAAAGGCACTCAAAATACCACTGGGAAAGAGCTGACTCATAAGAGTAGAACTGACTTTAATGATATGAATAAAGTAGAACTTTCAGGACCTCCATTTGCTGACATGGCACAACTCAAAAGGAGAAGAAACAGCTGCATACATCCATTAATAATTGGAACATGGAATGTATGAAGTAGGAATCTAAAAAAATTGGAAGTTGTCAAAAATGAAATGTAACACATAAAGATTGATATCCTAGATGTTGTTGTTGTTGTTATTATGTGCCGTGAAGTCAGCCCTGACTCATAGCAATCTCTCCTTGGGTTTTTGAGGCACTATCACTACAGAAGTAGATGGCCGTATCTTCCTTCCGAGGAGTGGCTGGTGGGTTTGAAACGCCAGCCTTCTGGTTAGCAGTCAAATCCTAGGCATTAGTGAGCTGAAATGGACTAGTTTTGGCCATTTTGAATCAGACAACCATATGATCTACTACACCAGGAATGACAAGTTGAAGAGGAATGGCGTGCCATTCATGGTCACAAAGAATGTTTTAAGCTCTATCCTGAAGTACAATGCTGTCACCAATAGGTTAATAACCATATGCCTACAAGGAAGGCCAGTTAATACCACTATTATTCAAATTTACACACCAACCACCAAGCCAAAGATGAGGAAATTAAAGATTTTTACCAACTTCTGCAGTCTGAAATTGACTGAACATGTAATCAAGATGTGCTGATTATCACTGGTGATTGGAATGCAAAAGTTGGAAACAAAGAAGAAGCACTGGTGGTTGGAAAAAATGGACTTGGCGATAGAAATATTGCTGGAGATTGGTTGCATGACAGAATTTTGCAACACCAATGACTTATTCATTGTAAATACCTTTTTCCAGCAACATGAACAATGACCACACATGTGGACTTTAGCAGATGAAGCACACAGGAATCAGTCAACTACATCTGTGACAAGAGGTGATGGAGAGTTCAATGTCTTCAGCCAAAACAAGGCCAGGAGCTGATATGCTTATATGCAAGTTCAAATTGAAGTCAAAGACAATGAAAACAAGTCCATGAAAGCAAAAATATGACCTTGAATATATCCCTCCTAAATTTAGAAACCATCTAAAGAATAGATTTGATGCATTGAACACCAATGACCGAAAACTAGAAGAATTGTGGGATGACATCAAGAACATCATCCATGAAGAAAGCAGAAAGTCATTAAAAAGACAGGAAAGGAAGAAAAGACCAAAATGGATGGCAGAAGAGACTCTGAAACATGCTCTTGAGCAAAGAGTAGCTAAAGCAAATGGAAGAAATGACAAGATAAAAGAGCTGAACAGAAGATTTCAAAGAGCAGCTTGAGAAGACAAAGTCAACTATTATAATGAAATGTGCAAAGACCTGGAGTTAGAAAACCAAAAGGAAAGAACACACTTGGCATCACTCAAACTGAAAGAACTGAAGAAAAAATTCAAGCCTTGGGTTGTAATATTGAAAGAATCTATGGGCAAAATATTGAATGATGCAGGAAACATCAAAAGAAGATGGAAGAAACACACAAAGTCACTGTACCAAAAAGAATTGGTTGATGTTCATCCATTTCAGGAGGTGGCATATGATCAAGAACCAATGGTACTGAATGAAGAAGTTGAGGCTGCAGTGAGAGAAGTGGTGAAAAACAAGACTCTAGGAATTGACAGAACACCCACTGAGATGTTTCAACAAACCGATGCTGCATTGGAGGCACTCACTTGGCTATGCCAAGAGATTTGGAAGACAGCTACCTGGCCAACTGACTGGAAGAGATCCATATCTGTACCCATTCCAAAGAAAGGTGATCCCACAGAATGTGGAAATTATAGAACAATATCAATATCACATAAAAGTAAGATCTTACTGAAGATAATTGAAA
>NW_006921679.1:10047667-10048287 GCF_000298275.1 Orycteropus afer afer | reverse complement strand
AGTGTGTCAGGGTTGTATCCTTTCACCATACTTATTCAATCTGTACACTGAGCAAATAATCCAGGAAGCTGGATGAAGAAGAACATGGCATCAGGATCAGAGGAAAACTCACTAACCACCTGCAATACACTGATGACACAACTTTGCTTGCTGAAAGTGAGGATGACTTGAAGTACTTACTGATGAGGACTGAAGACTACAGTCTGCAGTATAGATTACACCTCAATAAAAAGAAAACAAAAGTCCTCACAACGGGACCAATAATAAGCAGCATCACGATAAATGGAGAAAAGATTGAAGTCATCAAGGATTTCATACTACTTGGTTCTACAATCAACACCAATCGAAGCAGCAGTCAAGATATCAGACGATGTAGAGCACTGGGCAAACTGACTGTGAAGGACTGCTTTCAAGTTCTGAAGACCAAAGATTTCTTTCTGAAGACTAAGGTGTGCCTGGCACAAGCCATGGTATTTTCAATCACCTCATATGCATGTGAGAGCTGGATAATGAACAAGAAAGATCGAAGAAGAGTTGATGCTTTTGAGTTGTGGTGCTGGCAAAGAATGCTGAAAGTACCATGGACTGCTAAAAGAACTAACAAATCTGTCCTGGAGGAA
>NW_006921679.1:10023333-10046947 GCF_000298275.1 Orycteropus afer afer | reverse complement strand
TCTGCTTATATTCATTGTACATTTTCATAGGTAAATGTATGACATTAGATGGCAAACAACAACAACAACAGTGTGGATATACACTCAACTCTCATTATTTGCAATAGTTATGTTCTATGATGTTACTGCAAACACTAAACTAGCAGATACCAAACCATTCACTAGGGAAATACAGGATTGGGTTCCTGTGACCTTCTGATCACAGCATTTCTTTGACTGATCAATACATATCTTGTTTTACATGTGTTTCTGTTTAAAGAATGTTTATATATAGAGAAGCTCTGGTGGCATAGTGCTTAAAGCATTTGACTGCTAACCAGAAGGCTGCTAGCCACTCTTTGGAAGTTAGATTGGGCAATCTACTTCCATAGAGATACTGCCTTGGAAACCCAAGGAGGCATGGCTATGAGTTGATATTGACTTGAAGGCAGTGAGTTTGGTTTTATGTATGTGTATATAAATATAAATATAAATATAAATATACACACACACACATCAGAAGGAAGGTTGGGCAATCTACTTCCATAGTGATACTACCTCGGAAACCCAAAGAAGGGTTGTTATGAGTTGGGTCTGACTCGATGGCAAATAACAACAGCAACAACACAGACATATATATGTGTCTATATATGTACAGTTGGTAGGTTTGAACCACCAACCTCCTGGTTCTCAATCGAGTGCCTTAGGCACTGCACTACAAGAGCTCCGTATATACATATATATATTCATTAACATTAACATTGAACTTATGGCCAATAGCACCATAACTTATGCCTGAATTAAGCTTATCTAATACATGTTCCCTGAAACTGTAAAGCACATTACCACCTCCTCACACTTGGGAACACTAGGCAGGATTTCAGCACTATCTCAGGAGCCATTTTAAGTAACAAAATCACCAACAGAAAGCACAAAAACATGAAAAACATGTCATTAAACAGAGCAGGAAAGGACACTTGTTTACAGTGTGAGAGCTGAAAAAAGAAGGTAGAGTGTCTCCTTGCTCACCCTCAGCTGGGAACATGCTCATTGGGAGATCCCAATGTTTCACTGCTCAGTGGATTGTTGAGAAGCATAATTAGAAACAAAATTGCCTGCCAACCCAGACAAACTTTCTATAAAAGAGGAAGAACGTAGTTTTAGTATCAAATAATGTCTTAGGCTGGGTTCTCTAGAGAATTGAAAACAGTAAAGTTTATGTATATAAATAAGTTTCTCTCAAGGAAGTGGCTTACACAGTTGTAAAGGCTGGCAAATCCCAAGTCCTTCAGTCAGATAGCAAGCTGGAGGCTTCTCCTGAGTCATATAGCTGCAGTGGCTGAGGAATCCAAGAGGGGCAGATGTTATAGCAGGCTGCTGGCTTCAGAGGCTGATGAATTCAAGATCAGCAGGTAAAATGGCAGACTGTTGGCTCACAGGCTGTGAAGGCAACACTTCTAAAATCAGCAGGCAATATGGCAGGCTGACGTCCAGATGATAAGTCAGATGCAAGATCTTGAGCAAAACTAGAGAGCTTTGCCAGGGCCTTTCCTTAGTTATTGGAAGCAGGCCACATCCCTGAAAGAAACTCCCTTTCAACAAGTTGACTGCTCATAGCAGATTTCATCATGGAGGTGATTACATTATATCAGATCTCATCATGGGGGATGACTATATCATATCATAACAGCTAAACTGCTTAGAATAATGGCCCAGCCAAGTTGACACACAACCTCAGCTATCACAAATAAGCATTCAACTGGAATGTGATGTGCATTTAACAGGCAGGCAATCTGTTAAAGAGATTATAAAGACAGAAAGGAATCGCAGTGTAGTAAATTACATAGTGTGGCTTTTCTAGCCATAAGTCTTTGTAAACTCCATGGTGGAATTTGCCCTGAGCAACGGAGTCCTCCTGATTGTTAGTTATCCACCTGGGGTATTTCTGTTGGGAGCAGCATGAAGTAATTTTCTGGGAAGTTTGCTCTCTCTCAGGGGTATGGAATTCTGATGCTGTGATTGGTTAATTTGGCCACTCTACCAGCCTCAAAAAGAGCCCCCCTGGAGGCAGAAGGAGTCTCTCTGACTGCTGGCTGAGAAATACATGCTGCTGAGAGAAACATGCTCCTGAGAGACATGCATTGCTGAGAGAGAGATGCAAAAGACACGCACTGCTGAGAGACTGTGAGAGACTGTTGGCTGAGAGACAGTAGGCTGAGAGAGACTGAGCATGTTCCTGAACTTGAATTGTAGCCTGTTGCTTCCCTAATAAACCCCATAATCTATGAGTTCTGTGTGGCCACTGCAGTAAATTATTGAACCCAGCAGAGAGGTGGTGGGTGCTGCAGGAGGAACAGTTGGTGTCAGGGCTGGAAGGAGGCAGCATGTCTGGCCTCGAAGGAATAGGCCTTGGACTGTAGATGGTGATTCTGTCTTCCTCTTATGGGGTCAGAGGAGGTCAGAAGATGTGGCCTCCTTTCCCCCTTAGCAAGAATTTCATCCTTTATATAGTCAAGCAGATGTAACTCTTTCCATACATATTCTCAAGACAAATGGTAACTAGTCTTCAAGTAAGAGGACTCAACTGCACTTTTATTTTTCCATACATGGTTCATCCTAAACTCACCTGGTAATTAGATGAATTAAAATACACACCTGTGTTTGCTAATTGCTTTTATCCAGAGGGGGACAATTTTTCTAATATCTTTATGACTGTAAGGTAAGTTTGCAAACTCTGGGGGCAAGTGGTAGGCTCCTATGCTCCTGGGGAACTGGGAGATAGGGCTGCCATCTTCCTTGGTCACATTTCAGAGAGATGGCTTTTAGGTTCAATTCTTGGGTTGTACAATTCGCAAGTGGCTTATTTTGCCTTTAAAAATATTTACATACATTTCAAATCAACAGAGAAAGAACGTACAATTAGTGCTTTACAGAAATTACAGTTCTCTAAAGTAAATACTCTAAGAAAAGGAAGCGGTGGAAGTCTCTTTCCTGTTTTTCAACAGGAGGCATAAAGCCTCTCTTTTTACCCTTCTTACTTTTTGTATTTGTCTTTGCAGCATGTCCACTAATGCTTGCAAAATCACCAGGAGTATTGTTTTTTCAGTTACAATAAAATTGTAGCATGGAGGCAAATTTGCAAGCACAAAATCTGCAAATAATGAGAATTGACTGTATTATGAAGTTAAAATATTACAATGTATTGTTACAAATATATGTTATGGATGTTTGTTGTTTGTGTATATGTATATTCTTATTTCAGTTATTGTTGTTAGTTGCTGTCATGGACTGGACTGTGTCCCCCCAAAACTTGTGTCAACTTGGCTGGGCCATGAATCTCAGTGGTTCAGAAGTTATGCAATGAATTAATGTGGCTGATATGTAATGATCCCCCATGATGTGATCTGATGTGAGAAGCTGAACAGGTGTAAATGGATTAAGATTAAGGATGGTTTGCAACACTCCTAGTCCCATCACGGCTCTAATCCAATGTAAGGGGAACTTCCCTGGGGTGTGGCTTGCAACACCTTTTATTTTCCAAGAGATGAAAGGAGAGAGAAGGGAGCAACTGAGTATCCTGGAGAAAAACACACAACTAATACTGATTGGTTTTGTTTAAATTGGTAATTACTTACCTCAAGTGGATTCTTAGTGCTTTCTAGAAATAATATTTTATTTCTATAGTTCATTCATGCCCCATCATCCTTGATAACTATATCTTGTTGTTGTTGTTGTTGTTGTTATTTGCCGTCGAATCGGCCCCGACTCATAGCCACCCCTCCTTGGGTTTCCGAGGTGGTATCACTACAGAAGTAGGATTGCCCAACCTTCCTTCCGAGGAGTGGCTGGTGGGTTTGAACCCCCAGCCTTCTGGTGAGCAGTCAAGTGCCTTAGGCACTATGCTACCAGAGCTCCTAACTATATCTTACTTCTCCTTAAAACATTATATTCTTTTTCACTGTTCTAGATAATGATCTATTTCACTGAGAAAACAGAAATAATCAGAAGACAGTATTGACAAGCCTTGCCACTCTGTCTACCACTGACTTCCTTCTCTGTCCATATACTCTGTTCTCTCACTTAGTGTCCATGCTCCTAATTAAGGTTATCCCTTCCTCTTGTTGAAACCTCCTTGTCTTAACCACTCAGGGACACTGGTTTGATGCATCTCCACTCTCTCTCTTCTGAATCATTAATTTTTATTTATCTACTGGATCATTCCCTTCAGCATGCAAACATCTTTCTAAAAAAGAACCCAAAACAACCTCTCCACTTCACTTCTCTATATTTCATTTCCCCCTTTCTTTCCTCCTGGTCTCTCTGGAGCACACATTCTCTTAGGCCCCTCCACTTCATGTTAGCTTTCCTTATCACAGCCATCACTTACCTCTAGGGTTCTAAATCCCATGGTCAATTACCCACTAAAAACAAACAAACAAACAAACAAAAAAAACACATTGCCCTTGAGTCAGATCGGACTCATAGAGACCCCTCCTTGGGTTTCCGAGGCGGTGTCACTATGGAAGTAGATTGCCCAACCTTCCTTCCGAGGAGTGGCTGGTGGGTTTGAATCTCCAGCCTTCTGGTTAGCAGTCAAATGCCTTAGGCACTACGCCACCAGAGCTCCCCATGGTCAATTAGCAGTCCTAGCTCTGGTAGCATAGTGGCTAAAGCACTTGACTGCTAACCAGAAGGCTGGAGGTTCAAACCCACCAGCCACTCCTCAGAAGGAAGGTTGGGCAATCCTACTTCCGTAGTGATACTGCCTTGGAAACCCAAGGAGGGGTCGCTATGAGTCGGGGCCGACTCGACGGCACATAACAACAACAACAACAACAACAATTCCATTTGACCTTATTTGTTGATGGCTCTTGTCTCCTCTCTTGACTTGGCTTCCAAGACAGAGTCTTACTCTCCTAGATTTCCTTCCTTCTTACTTCTACTTTCTTCTCAATCTCTTTTGCTGGCTCCTCCTGATTTTCTTACCCTCTTAATGGTGAAATGTTCTAGGACTCAGTTTTTGTAACTCTATCTGCAATAGGTATCTACAATAGACCTCACTTAATTTCATGGCTTTAAAAACCATTGGAAGCCTTGGTGGCACAATGGCTAAGTGCTCAGATGCTAGCCAAAAGTTGGGCAGTTTGAACCCACCAAGTAGCTACACAAGAGAAAGACCTAGAGATCTGATTTGGTAAAGATTACAGGCTACAAAACCCTATGGGGTATCCTACTCTGTCACATGGTTGCTATGAGCCAGAATCGACTTGACAGCAGACAACCACAAAAATTGTTTACGAACTGATGCCTCCAAAAGTTTTATGTCTCCAGTCCAAACCTCTTCTTAAATATCAGGTTTGTGTATCCAATTGCTTACAGGATATCTGAATTTGGACATACAATGGGATCTCAAACCTGTCTCCCTTATCGCCTGTTCTCACTCTTGCCCAAAATGGTTCCCCAAAACCAGTCTTCCCCATCTCAGTAAATGGCAAATCCATTCCAATCATTCAAGCCCAAAACCTTTAGGTCATTGGTATTAGTTATCAATGGCTATGTAACAAATTACTACACACTTCGTGGCTTAAAACCATACACACATTTATTTCCTCAGTTTCTATGAGGCAGGAGTTTGGACAAAACTTACTGGGTCCTCTGTCAGGGTCTCTCACAAAGCAGCAATCAATGTTATCTGCCAGGGCTGGGGTGTCTTCTGAAGACTTAACTGGAAAGGATCTACCTCCAAGTTCATGTTGTGGTTGGCAGAGTTCAGTTCCTTGAGGATTGTTGGAAGGAGTGCCTTAATTCCTAGAAGGCTGTTGGTCAGAGACCATGCTCTCATGGGCCTCTCTACCTTGACGGCTTGTTTCATCAAAACATTCAGCTGAGAAGGTCGTAGAGGTCTGCTAGCAAGACAGATGTCACAATGTTCTGTCACGTGACCATGAAAGTGACATCCCATCACTATATCTATTGCTTAGAAGCAAGTCACTTGGCCTAGCCCACACTCAGGAGGAGAGACTTACACAAGGGCATGAACACCAGAAAGCAGGGATAATTTGGGGACCATCTTAGAGTCTGACTGCCACATCAGCCTTGACTCCTCTTCCTTTTTCCCCACACATCCAGTCCTTCAGCAGATCTTATTGGCTCTGCTTTCAATATACTCAGAACCAGCCACTTCTCACCTCCTTCACTGCTACCACCCTGGTGTGGCCACTGTTCTGTTTCAGCTGGATTATTGCAACAGGCTGACTGGCCTTTCTGCTCCTGCCCTTGCCTTCGATGAGTCATTTTTCCAATGCAGTAATTAGACAGATGCAGGTAAATATACAACACATCCTATCTGACTTAAAAAAACCAAAGTTCTTCCCCTTGTTGAAACCTCCTTGTCTTAACCACTCAGGGACACTGGTTTGATACATCTCCACTCTCAATGGCCATTGAACTTCTCCATGAAGCTGTCCCTGGCTCCCTCTCCAACCTCATTTTCTATTATTCTCCCCTGTGCTAACTTCACTTCAGCCACTCTTTGCTATTTTTCAAGCAAGCACACTCCTATTTTAGGACCTTGTAAATATATTCCCTCTGCCTGGAATGTCCCCTCTCTGTAACTGCATATCCAACATCCTCACCTCATTGACGTCTTTATTCAAAAGTATCCTTGTAGTGAAGCCTTTCCTAAACATTCTGTTTGAAATATGTAAACCCCTACTCCCTTTTCCTCTTGTTTTTCTTTTCTCCACGACACGTCACCAACAAACATACTTATTTGTTTATTGTCTGTCACTCTGAACTAGGACGTAGCCTCCATGAGGACAGAGATGTTAACCATTTAATCTGGTTCACTGCTATATCCATAGCAACTTGAACATGGTAATGGCTTGATAAATGTTGACTGAATGAATGTATTTAGATATTTAATTCATCTGGAATTAATTTTGATGAATGACTGGAGATGAGAATATAGCTTAGCATTTTTTTTTTTTTTTTAACTAAACAGATGGTCAATTATCCCAACATCATGTATTTAATTACACTGACTTGAAATGTCCCAACTTTTGTAAACAGAGAACCCGTTCCACAAACATCTATTTCTGTACCAGTTTTTAACACTCTGTGTGGTACCTTTTAACCAGGTTTGGCTCCATGAACACAAAACCAAAAAAAAAAACAAACAAACAAACTCACTGCCATCGAGTTGATTCCAACTCATAGTGACCCCCTTTGGGTTTCCAAGGTGGTAAATCTTCATGGAAGTAGATTGCTCCATCTTCCTTCTATGGAGTGGCTGGTGGGTTTGAACCACCAACCTTCTGGTTAGCAGTCAAATGCCTTAAGCACTGTACCACCAGAGCTCCTTCCATAAACACAGGGGCTGGATAATGGTTCTGTATTCACAGAAGGAATTTGTGGATCTTTAGTTCTTTGACATTTCACATGACTCAGTCACACTATGGATTTCTGGATTTTCCCCCCTTTTCCACGTTAAATAAGGAACTCTGATGGTGTAGTGGTTAAGGCACTTGGCTGCTAACCAGAAAGTCAATGGTTCAAACCTACAAGCTGTTGCATGGAAGGAAGATGACGTAATCTACTTCTGTAAAGATTTACAGCCTTGAAAACCCAGTGGGAATTGCTATGAGTCAGAATGGACTCAATGCCAGTGAGTTTTTCCATGTTAATAACCAAAGAATCAGAAAGTTGATGAAGATGATGATGAATACATGGGTCCACCAGCTATGACATCCCTTGGAGAAGAGAGCTGGCAAACAATGATTAAACAGGTCATATTAGCAGCAATAAATCACTTTTTATAGCCCTAATTTTTACCAGCTAGGACAAGATGGGCAGCTCTTCTCTGAATCTTCCCACTACATAAGTGCAAGTCTCTCCAGGGTATTCTTACATGTCTTGCAAACAAGTCATCTCAGCATCACCTGTAGAGTAACCTCATTGTCCAAGACTGAGATGTCAGAAGAGATCTGACTCTGTAGTGATTACATCTCAGCCTTGTCCTGTAGCTCCCCTGGGCACTGCTGAGGAGAAACAATTTAACCTATCACAGCAGACTTTGAGGGTTCGGGGCATTTTTCACAATATTTGTGGGCATTAAATGGGCAGGGCTTGGTTGACTCAAGCGGTCTCAATCATATTACATCTTCAAGAATCCGAAGTTACATACAAATAAAGAAACCAAATCATAGTCACCTGTCCTCACAAAACTACGTTTTTTTGTTTTTTACTCCATAAAGCAATGGGCATCATTGACCTTGCTGTTGGTTATGCCCAAGATCTCTGAGTTGCTTCAGGTACTAAAAGAATAGGGTGACCAGAGTGCTCCAGAACCTTGTTGTTGTTGTTGTTAGGTGTCATTGAGTCAGCTCCAACTCATAGTGACCCTGCGTACAACAGAACAAAACACTGCCCAGTCCTGTGCCAGCCTCACAATCCTTGTTATACCTGAGCCCATTGTTGCAGCCACTGTGTCAATCCATCTTCTTGAGGGTCTTCCCCTTTTTGGCGGACCCTCCGCTTTACCAGCCATGGTATCCTTCTCCGGGAAATGGTCCCTTCTGACAACATGACCAAAGCCTCGTATAGAGACTAGAACCGTGTACAGAGCTGAAAGTGGACAAGAAGTCATCAATGTCACACCACATTTTACTTAGACATGCCAGCACCATACCACCTTTTTGTTCTCATTTCAGACCCTGCCCACCTATAGTCCACCACCTGTCAGTTTGTTGTACTGTGGTGGCTTGCTATGATGCTGGATGCTACGCCACCAGTATTTCAAATACCAGCAGGGCCACCCATGGTGGACAGATTTCCATAGAGCTTCCAAACTAAGATAAATTAGGAAGAAAGGTCTGACAAACTACATCCAACAATTAGCCAATGCAAACCTTATGGATCATCGTCTGACTTGCTTGCTTTGGGTACGTCATCAGGAAGGATCAATCACTGGAAAACGACATCCTGTTTGGTGACGTTCAGGGCCAGCAAGGGTCGGGGAGAATGTCAGTGAGATAGACTGGCACATCGGCTGCAATGATGGACTTGAACATGCTGGTGACTGTAAAAATGATGCAGGCTAGGCCCTGTTTGGTTCTGCTCTACATAAGGTCGCCATGAGGAGGAACAGCCGAGAAGGCAGCATCTATATGTATCTATCTATGGATTTTAAATATCAACTCAGCATATTCCACAGGGACTCAACACAATTTAAACAAAAGAATCACTGAGAGGGAGATTATTATCAAAGGACACAAATGTGGTCCCAGTCAAACGATGCCAGAGACACTTCCAGCAACCACTAAGGAGGTCTCCAGAAGTATGACTGAGGTAGATCTGAAGCCAAAGTCAGAATTCTTCTGAGGTTTAAAGCCAAACATGCCTAAAATAAATGTTGTTGTTGTTGTTGTTGTTATGTGCCGTCGAGTCATCCCTAACTCATAGCGACCCCTCCTTGGGTTTCCGAGGCAGTATCACAACGGAAGTAGGATTGCCCAACCTTCCTTCTGAGGAGTGGCTGGTGGGTTTGAACCGCCAGCCTTCTGGTTAGCAGTCAAGTGTCCTAGCCACTATGCTACCAGAGCTCCTCCTAAAATAAATACACAAACATAAATAATAATTTGGCAACAAGCTTTATGTTTTGGTTACCTAGTGCCACTCTGACAGGAATATACCACAATTGGGATGGCTTGAACAAACAGGAGTTTATTCTCTTATAGTTTGGAGGCTTTAAGTCCGAGTTCAAAGTGCCAGGCTCTAGGGGCTGGGTGAAAGCCCCTCGACCTTGGGCTTCAGCTCTGCCTCCTGCTCCTGTCCCACTGAAGCTAGAGGCTTTTCTTCACTCAGACAGCTGCTGGCTGCTGAGACTGACAAGCCCAAAGTTGACAAGTAAAAAGTCACAATCCCGATATCACCAAACCACACAGCAGGCCATTAATTCAAGTCCATTAAAGATCCCAAGGTCTGCAGAGCATGGCAGGCTGCTGAACAACAACATGGCTACATGCAGGGTCCAAGCGTGCCATGAGCTAGAGACCATTCCCAAAGCTGTTTCTTATACACGGGAAGCAGACCACATACCCAAAGTAGCTACTCAGCCGCTTCAGTAGATTCTACCATGGAGTTAATCACCAAGCTCGCCATGGGGAATAACTACATTCAGCTGCCCCGCCGCTCAACCAGGCTCAGCCAAGCTGACACACAAACAACCACCACACTTTCTTTTTTTTTTTAATTTTTATTTTAAGAGCTTGTTTTACATTCAACGTCACCTGTACATTTAGTTTCATTCCCCATTTGCCATGTCCAGCCCTAACTCAGTCTCCTCCCCTCCCTACCCTGTAACCCTCCCCCTGTGCTCCTCACAGTTATGCACTCCTGTTTGTCCTGCATTTCCTCCCTGTGAATGTTGGTCCTCTGGTGCCCCATGGTCTTTTGCTCTAAGGGATGTATTACCATTGAGTGTGTGGGTGCGGCATCCTGGGTTGAGTGGTCTGCGACCACCACACTTTCTAATGAAAAAGTAGAACTGAAGGAGAGACATCGAATGTTTATTACAAAATGCATCACTTTCCCAACAATGGAGGGACTGTGTCATTGGATAATTTAGTCCACCAATGAACTTTCAATATTGTAGTGTCGACAGCAGAGTCACTGGGAGAACTAAGTCGAAAACAAAAAGATATTTTTTTCTGTGTCAAGAAATTTGAATGATAACTAACTAGGTTTAGTTACAGTATTTAATTACATCTATATTTTGGAAAAGTGCCCTGGTGGTGCAGTGGTTAAGGCACTCAGCTGCGAACCCAGTGTGTCGGGCGACATCCCAACCCACCAAGTACTCCCTGGGAAAAAGCTGTGGCAGTCTACTTCTGTAAAGATGACAGGGTTGCAAATCTCAGGGGACAGTTCTATTTTCTCCTCTAGGGGCGCTGTGAGTCAGAATCGACTCCATGGCAGTGGGTTTCATTTGGGCTTTGCTTCTGTAAAGCTGACAGCCTTGGAAACCCTATGGAGCAGTTCTATTTTGGGAGTCAGAATCAACTCCATGGCAACAGGTTTTTTTTGGGGGGAGAGGGCGGTATATTTTGGAAACAGCAGCACAGAAGAAGAGGAATTACACTTTCCTATCCCCTGGTTTCAGAATGCATGTGGAGAAGCTGGGTTTAGACCAAAGCAGGACGTGAAATACAAGTAAGTGAGAACAAATGCCTTCCCATGATGGAGCATCCTTTAGATTTTGTCACTGGTTGTCTCAGCCTGGAGTTGTGTGTGTGACTCAGATAAACTCCGTCACAGCAAGCTACAATGGCGTTGAGTTCAGGGTTTTGTGGCCTGGGTTAGAGCTGGTTACAGCATGAAGTGGCTCTCAGCCTCTAAGTACCTTCTGAAGAGGTCATCTGGGGGCGGGTGTGAGAATAACAGCCACTGCTCAGGAGATTTTGCTTTGAGCACCTTCCTTCCTGTGAGAAAGGAGCCTGGCACTGGGGCCTCCGACTTGCCAAGGGCTCTGTCAGCCCTTTGCTTCTGCCTAGCGGTTCTTTCTGGCTTCACAGCATCTCTGCAGATAGTGTGGGGTTCCAGTTACATGGCTGATTCCTGGTCTTCCACGAGCCTTGGAGGAGAAGTATATTTAATGACTAGAGTGAAACATCTAGGGTCTGCCCCCATCATAGTGTTAGGCCCAAACTGAAAGGTTTCTCTGCTGTAGGTCAATCTTGTCTGGCTGCCATGATGTCAGTAGGAACTTTCAGAATGTGCTTCCTACCAGCATTTTTTTTTTTTTCCAGTAATACTTTATTGTATTTTCAATGAAGGTTTACATAGCAGTTGAGGTTCCCACTCAACAAGTTCTACACAAGTTGTTCAGTGACATTGATTACCTTCTCTACATTGTGTGGACTTTCTCATGATTTCCGTTCTGGTGGTTCTATTTCCGTTAACCTAGCTTCCCTGCTCCCTTACTGTCTCATCTTTCTTTTAAAGTAATTGCTGACTGTTTGGTCTCTTATAGGTGAATTTTTAAAGGAGCACAGTACTTCTGGGTGATACTGTTTTTCGAGCCAATTTGTTATTTAGCTACAAGGTGACCTCAGGGGTTAGTTTCGGTTCAAGGATTGAAGAGTATCTCAGACCAATAGTCTCAGGGAGTCTTCTAGTCTCAACCAGGCCAGTAAGTCTGAATTTTTTTTTTTTTTTTTTAATACAATTTGAAGTTCTGGTCCACATTTTTCTCCCATTCTATTAGGATCCAGCTACTCCTTGGAAGGAAGGTTGGGCAATCTACGTCCGTACTGATACCGCCTCGGAAACCCAAGGAGGGGTCGCTATGAGTTGGATCCGACTCTAAGGCATTGAGTTAGTTAGTATTATGATTCTGATTAGAACAGTTGGTAATGGTAGCTGGGCACCATCTAGTTCTTGTGATCTCAGGGTAGATGAGATCATGATTTGTGTAGACTGTTTGTCCCGTAGACTAGTTTCTTCTTTGAGTGTTTAGATTTCTTCTTTCTCTTTTCTGTTGGTAAGTAGAGACCAATAGTAGTATCTCAGGGGAATCTTTCTTTTAAGCCCCAATTACTGTGCTCCTCTTCCTGTGAGAAATTAGCCTAGGACTGAAGACCCCAACTTTCCAAGTGTTTTGGAGGTCTGCCAACATCTTGACTTTAGTCCAGTGAGGCCCCAGTGGGACTTCTAACCTACAGAATGATAATAAATTTATGCTGTTTTAATCCATCTAGATTTTGTAGTCTGTTATAGTAGCAATAGAAAACCAGTACAATGACCTTTATGCTTATTTTTTCAGCTCTAAGATTCACCAAATTGTTGGAAGGATTGGATGAGAGCTAGGCGGGAAAAAAACCACCACCACCACTTAAACGTGGTTGTTAAGGTTGTTCATCAACTTCACTGGCCCGTTAATTTGAGTGGCATGGCAGCTGGATGTAGTTACTCCCTGTGATGAGACTGGATGTGATATAATCAACTCCATGGAGAATCTGCTGTGAGACATTAATCCGTGGAAGGGGCACTGCCTTTGGGGTGTGGCCTGTTTCCAGTATATATATGGGGCAGCTTTGAGAAAGGTTTCTGGCTTTTTGGCACATTTGATCCTGCATTTGGCTGCATCTTCATCTCTAGTTCCTGGATGGCAACCAGTGGCCTGCTGTGTTATCTGCCACTCTTGGGATGGTTCCTGGATTTGAACTGGTGGCCTGCTGTGTTGCCTGCTGATCTTGGGATGGTTCCTGGATTTGAACCAGTGGCCTGCTGTGTTGCCTGCTGATCTTGGGACTGTGCCATTTTACCTGCCAGTCTTGAGTTGGTCAACCTCAGCAGCCAGTAGCGTCAGAAGAAGCCTCCAGCTCCAGTAGGCCTGAAACAAGAGGCAGAGCTGAAGCCCAAGGTCATGGGGCCTCTGCCCAGCCCCTAGAGCTGGCACTCTGAATTCAGACTTTTAGCTTCCTAAATTGTAAGAGAATAGATTCCTGTTTGTTAAAGCCACCCATTTGCGGTATTTCTGTGATAGCAGCACTAGAGAACCAAGACAACTTGCAAAGGCAAGAGTTATGAAACATAGAGGTGGTTTATCAAGTAGGCTGTGAACTCCTGATTGGATGAGTCTGATTGCCTAGAATTCCATCTGGTTAATGTCCCAACACCCAATAATCTTAGGATGAGCTTAGTATGAGTTCCTACTCCCTGGATTCTCTCAAAGGAGCCCAGAGGTGGACAGTAGCAGGGTTTCTACCAGAATGAAGCAAATTGCCTTTAAACGGAAACAATTTCCCTTCTGGAAGCTTTCAGCATTTTGGGTGAAATTTTCCAAACTGAAGCAATTTAAAAGTTCCATTTTCTACTTGGTATGAAATTTGAAATTTCACATGAACATGTAGATACATATAAACAACACAGCCATTGACATAGGTGCAAACTGAGCCTGTTAGTTGCAATGAGGTGACTGAGACAGGGCTGCATATGTTCGCCCAAAGATCTGTTACCACAGGAAGCATTTTGATTCTATCTTGAAGAAAACTCCCTCCTACTTCAGGTCAGTGCAGGTGGGTCTTTGAGTCTGCAAATCTATTTGCACACAACCAGAACCCTCTTCAGGAACTTGTTCCAACTGGCCCAACTAAGGCCTCCACCAAAACCAAAAAGAAACACAAACTCCCTACCACTGACTCCATACCGACTCATAGAGACCGCCACTGGATTTCCAAAGCAGTAAATCTTTATGGAAGTAGATTGCCCCATCTTCCTTGCACAGAGTGGCTGGTAGGTTTGCACCTCCAACCTTCTGCTTAGCAGTCGAATGCCTTAGCACTACACCACCAGAGCTCCAAGGAAGAAAGTAGCTGGTGGAATTAATTTAAAACCACCCCCAGTCTCCACCCAGTCCCCACTTCTATGCAGCAATGCCTCTGGCTTCAAAGAAGTCAGCGAATTTGCTCTAAGCAGTGGCTGGAACTTCCTGCTCTTTCCTGGTGACCATGTTTTGGAAATTAAAATCTAACTTCAGCTGGACTGCTGGTAATTTCAGGAGGGCTTGCTCTCAGTGATCAGCAGCATTTTGACCATAGGTCTGGTTCTCTCATCTCAAAGTTGCTCCCTTTCCTGTATAGCACCATGAAATCCTTATCTATGTCTGTATCAGGAGGGGGAGTGGAGGATGGGGTGGAAAGGGGGTGTCAGGGTTCATCTCCCTTGCTCTCGTCAGCATTTCTCATCTGTCCTCAGGTACCAATCAGTTTACCCTTATAGATCATTTTATGTCAGTGATGGGCCACTCATGTTGGAGCTGCTGCGCTGTGCCCGTCCTCCAGGAGATGTGGTTGGAACCGACTGGGTGGTGACTAGACCAGATACACTCTCTAGAAACCCTAGCCTATTTGGGGTGGGAGGGGCCTGGCCATTAACATGTCCAACTTCATTTCATCTAGATGAATGTAGTGGGTGGAATTGTGTTTTCCCCAAAAGATATGCTTAGAGTCTTTGCAGATGTAGTCAAGATTAAGAATTGGGCAATTACCACAGCCTGCTTTCCCACAGTAGTGATTGGGAACTTAAAAGCTTGCAAGTGGCCATCTAGATGCAGTGATGGGTCTCCCTTCAACCAAGGCAAAGAAAAATAAAGAAAATCAAAGACGCATGGAAACAATTAGTCCAAGCGACTGGTAGACCATGTGATCCTCTGCCTATACAACTATGAGACCAGAAGAAGTAGATAGTGCCCGGCTACCACTGTCAACCACTCTGAGGGGGATCTCTGTAGGAGATCCTGGATAGAGTGGGAGAACAATGTGGCACAAAACTCAAAATCAAAAAATAATTTAAAAAACATACCAGGTTTGCTGGTCTGATGGAGCCAGGTAAGACCCCTGAGACTATGGCCCCTAGGTACGGTTCAGGTCTGGAATTGAATTCACTCCTGGGCTTCTAGCCAAACCACAGACAGGCATATGGGGTGAACATTTACACCCGGTAGATGCAATACTTGGAGGGGTCAAGCATGGGAGAGCAGAAGGCCTGTGTATGAACAGGGAGACAGCTGGGGGCAGGGGTCGGAATGCATGAGAGGGAAGGACACAGGGAAGAGGTGACTATGGGGAGGAAGTGGGAAGAGAGCTGTTACATTGTGGGGAACTGCAGTCAACGTCATGAGGCAAAATGTGTATGCTGTATGGAAAATGTATTTGCTCGGTAAACTTTCACCCGAATCACAATAAAAATTTTTTAAAAATTGGGCAATTACTTTTTTTTTTAAACCAGCTCAACAGAATGGGGGGAGAGAAAGGGAGTATGTGACCCAAGAGACAGACATTAAGTTGCAATACAGAAAATTAAGAGGCGTGATATTTCTAGCACACCCTAGCTCCAGGACACTCTTAACCATTTACACCAGACACTCCCAGAACTCTCACACATCTCGACCTTCGTGCCTATCTGTGTCGCCTAACTACCAAAACTTTCTTTTCCCTTCCTGTGCCAGGTGAATTTTCCAGGCCTTTTTTCATTTCTACTCATCTCTTGCCAGGGTCCCTGTCCCACCGCGGGGATCTACCAGTTCACGGCCAGGCCCAGTGACGCTCACGCCGGTGGGCAGGAACAGAGGGCGCCAGGAGAGACCCAGTTCCTGCACTCGGGCGCCACCACAAGGGAGGTCGGGCAAGGAATGTTCTCCAGTAGTCCGTACCATTGGTCGAGGATCCGCCCATTGGCGGGTGAGCAGGAGAGGGACGCAGGGCCCCGCGACCGGGCTGCTAAACGCTCCCCGCCTTCCCCCTCCGGAGCTCCAACGCCCACCCATGAGGCTCAGCTGACCCAACGCGCTGCCCACTCCGGGGAACCGGGCGTCGCGACCCTGGGGACCGCCGAGCGGCGACGGCTGCTAGAAAGTGCCAGTCGGGTGGCCTGCTCGGTCAAGGTTGGCCCCAGAGGGGGCTGCGCGTGTACGAACCTGCGCGGGCGTGAGACACTGTGTGGGCGCGGGTCGCAAGTGCGTGCGTATGCGTGGTGTGTGTGCGCGTGTTGTACGCTTGTGCGTGGCGTGCGTGCCTGTGCGTGTGTGCACGCGCGCGCGTATGTGGTATGTGCGCGCGTGTGTGTGCACGTGGGATGTGTTTGTGCGTGTGTGTGCGCGTACACGCGGGGTTAGCACGTGCCCTCACATCTGGGGGACATCCTATCCGTCAGTGGCGCAACTGCGCAGGAGCACAGAGTGCGCTGTTGGCGCTCGCGGTGGGCGTGGTCCATGGGCCGGTCGCGTCTAGAGCTTCTTCACCCGCCCAGGTGCTCGCTCTTCAGCCAAACTGTCGAATCCCAGCGCAGTGCGACGACACTGCCCGGAAACGCAGACAGCACGCGCTCCCCTGGTCTTCTGGATTTGAAGTTGTTCAGAGGTACACGCTACAAACACTCTCGCTTTCAGATACAACACTCTGAGTCTGTCAGGTTTTGTTCTGAGTCCTTTTTTTTTTTTTTTTTTTTTTTGGGTGCCGTGGAATCGATTCTCTTAGCAACCCTGTGGGGCTGAGTAGAGCTGCTTCCTAGGGTTTCCTAGGCTGTAATATTTACAGGAGGAGCTCTGGTAGCATAGTGCCTAAAGGCACTTGACTGCTAACCAGAAGGCTGGCGGTTCAAACCCACCAGCCACTCCTCGGAAGGAAGGTTGGGCAATCCTACTTCCGTAGTGATACTGCCTCAGAAACCCAAGGAGGGGTCGCTATGAGTCGGGGCCGACTCGACTGCAAAAAACAACAACAACAAACAGTCTTTACAGGAGATGGTCCGGTCTTTCTCCTGTGGAGTGGCTAGGTGGGTTGGAACTGCTGACCTTTGGGTGACCAGCTGAGCGTTTAACCGTTGCGCTACCAGGGCTCCTTTTTCTTAGCTGTTTTGAAATCGCTCTTTTTCTTAGCTGTTTTGAAATCGCTCTCTGCAGTGAGTGTCTCATGCCTGACACATTTCAGGCGATTGGGTAATGAAGAGTTGAAATGGGAGCTTCAGCAGACTATTAGACTTCTTTTTGTTGTCAGGTGCCGTGGACTCGGTTGCCACCCATAGCAACCCAGTGTACGACAGAACGAAACACTGCCCTGTCCTGCGCCATCCTCACAGTTGCGGTATTGAGTCCATTGTTGCAGCCACTGTGTCAATCCATCTCGTTGATGGTCTTCCTCGTTTTCTCTGACCCTTCGCTTTATCAAGCATGGTGTCCTCCAGGGCTGGACCCTCCTGATAACATGACCAAAGGAAACACAGAGTTCAGCCATTGTTTCTTTTAAGGAGTATTCAGGCTGTACTTCTTCCAAGACAGCATTTTCTTAAAATTTCAGGTGGTATTCACACTGAATTCTTACCCCTGGTTAAATCCTATTACTGGCTTTCCTACTGCATGCATTTTATCTAAAATGTAAAATCTATACCTGGTGAAGGAAGAGGAAGTATACAAAAAGGGGGTGGCCAGCACAATATCGCTAAGGAAAAGGAAGGCGTGGAGAGGTGCAAAAAAGTTACAGACAACAAAGGTAAACACTGTCACATACACTATCGTGCATTATCGGTAATGTTGTTGTGAGGTGCCATGGAGTTGGATCTGACTCATAGCCACCCCACGTACAACGGAACGGAACACTGCCCGGTCCTGTGCCAGCCTCAAAGTCCCTGCTATGCCTGAGCCCATCGCTGCAACCACTGTGTCAATCATCTTGTTGAGGGCCTTACTTTACCAGGCATGATATTCTTCTCTGAGGAATAGTCCCTTCTGACAGCATGACCAAAGTAGGGGAGACGAACTCTGGCCATTCTCGCCTCCAAGGAGCATTCTGGCTGCACTTCCTCTAGGACAGATTTGTTAGTTCTTTGGGCATCCATGGTACTTTGAGTATTCTTCGCCAACACCACAACTCATAAACATCAACTCTTCTTTTTTTTTAATTTTTATTTATTTATTGTGATTTGGGTGAAGATTTACAGAGCAAATTCACTTCCATACAGCAGTTCACATATACTTTGTCTCATGTCATTGACCACAGTTTACCACAAGGCAACAGCTCCCCTCCCACTTCCTCCCCATAGTTACCTCTTCCCAGTGTCCTGCCCTCTGAGCTCTCTGTGCATAAGCAGCCCTTACTTCTCCCATGATTGTTCTCTCCAGGGCGTGTGTCTACTTGAGGTAAATGTTTAACTTACATGCCTATACTTTGGCTGGAAACCACAGGTGTGGGTTCAATTCCAGACCTGAAAGGCAGCTAGGGGCCATAGTCTCAGTGGTTCCACCAGGCTCTATTGGACCAGAAAACCTGGTTCCCACCTTCTTTTTTTTTTTCCCTCTCCAAATGAGCATCAACTCTTCTGTGGTCTTCCTTACTCATTATCCAGCTTTCACATGCATATGAAGCAATTGAAAATACCATCTTTTGGGTTAGGTGTACTTTAGTCTTCAAAGAGACATCTTTGCTCTTCAGCACTTGAAAGAAGTCTTTTGCAGCAGATTTTCCCAGTGCAGTACATCATCTGATTTCTTTACTGCTGCTTCCATAGGTGTTGATGGTGGAACCAAGTAATATGAAATCTTTGACAACTTTAATCTTTTTTTATTTATTGTGATGCTGCTTATTGGTCCAGTTGTGAGGATTTTCGTTTTCTTTATGTTGAAGTGTGGTAATCCATACTGCATACTGTATGTAGTCTTTAATCTTTATCAGTAAGTACTTCAAGTCATCTTCACTTTTAGCAAGCAACATTGTTTTGTCTGCATGTCACGGGTTGTTAATGAATCTTCCTTCAGTCCTGATGCTGCGCTCTTTTTTGTATTGTCCAAGTTCTCAGGTTATTTGCTCAGCATACAGGTCGAATAAGTATGGTGAAGGGATACAATGCTGACACACTCCCTTCCTGATTTTGAACCATGCAGTGTCCCCTTGTTCTGTTTGAACGGCAGCCTCCTGGTCTAAGTACAGGTTCCTCATGAGCATAATTAAGTGTTCTGGAATTCCCATTCTTCTCCGTGTTATCTATAATTTGTTATGATCCACACAATTGTATGCTTTTGCATAGTCAGTAAAACACAAGTGAACCTCTTTCTAGTATTCTTTCAGCCAAGATCCATCTGACATCAGCAATGATATCCCTCCTTCCGCATCCTTTTCTGAATCCAGCTTGCATTTCTGGAAGTTCCCTGTCAATATACTACTGCAACCATTTTTGAATTATCTCCAGCCAGATTTTGCTTGCATGTGATGTTAATGATACTATTCGATAATTTCCACATTCTGTTGGATTACTTTTCTTTGGAATGTGTACAAATATGGATCTCTTCCAGCCAGTTGGCCAGGCAGCTGTCTTCTAGATTTCTCAGCATAGACTAGTGAGTGCCTCCAGTGCAGCATCCATTAGTTGAAACATCTCAGTGCGTGTTCCGTCAATTCCTGGAGCCTTATTTTTCACCAATTCTTTCAGTGCAGCTTTGACTTCTTCCTTCAGTACCATCGGTTCCTGATCACATGCCACCTCCTGAAATGGATGAACATTGACCAATTCTTTTTGGTACAATGACTGTGTATTCCTTCCATCTTCTTTTGATGTTTCCTGCATCATTGAATATTTTGCCATAGAATCTTTCAGTATTGCAACTCAATGCTTGAATTTTTTCTTCAGTTCTTTCAGCTTGAGAAATGACGAGCATATTCTTCCCTTTTGGTTTTCTAACTCCAGGCCTTTGCAAATTTCATTACAATAATTGACTTTATCTTCTTGAGCTGCTCTTTGTAATCTTCTGTTCAGCTATTTTATCTTGTGTTTCTTCCATTTACTTTAGCTACTCTCCGTTCAAGAGCAAGTTTCAGAGTCTCTTCTGGCATCCATTTTGGTCTTTTCTTCCTTTTCTGTCTTTTGAATAATCTTTTGCTTTCTTCATGGATGATTTTTTTTTTTTTTTTTAAAGTATAATTAGTTTTTCTTCAGCTTTTAAGGACTCAAATCCTTATATAGGCTTTGGTGGAGGTCGTGGGACAGCACCTGCAGGTCTAAATCGGAGTGGAGGTGTTCTGTCCTTCTGGGCTTCACAAGAACAATTTCTGACCACCTTGCTATGAATGGCACAACTCACACAATAATGTAGTTTCACATAGAACTTGGGAAGCACATATGCATCCAAGACACTGGCTTCAGAAATGTCCCTGACTGCCACAGCCTCTACTGTATTTCAAATTACGAATTTCTTGATTGCCTTGTCTTTGGGCATACAGCGGGCACAGTTTGTGCAGCGAATAGTCTGCACATGGCCAGCCCTTCAGCATGACCATTGTTCCTCCTTTTCTTTGTCATGTACTACAACTCACCATCTTCATGGATGATGTTCTTAATGTCATCCTGCAGTTCATCTGACTTTTCATCATTGGTGTTCAGTGCATGAAATCTGTTCTTCAGATGGTCTCTAAATTCAGGTGGGATATAATCAGAGTCATGTTTTGGCTTTTGTGGACTTGTTTTAATTGTCTTCAGCTTCAACTTAAACTTGCATATGAGCAGTTGATGGTCTGTTACACAGTCAGCTCCTGGCCTTTTTTTTTGTCTAAAGATACTGAGTTTCTCCATTGCCCCTTTCCATAGATGTGGTCAGTCTGATTCCTGTGTATTCCATCTGGCAAAGTCCATGTGTTTGATTTTGTATGTTGTTGATAAAAGGTATTTGCAATGAATAAGTTGTTAGTCTTACAAAATTCTGTCATGTGATCTCCAACGTTATTTCTATCACCAAGGCCATATTTTCCAGTTACTGTTGCTTCTTCTTTGTTTCCAACTTCTGTATTCCCAGCATCAGTAATAGTCAACACATCTTGATTGGCTGTTTGGTCAATTTCAAACTACAGAAGTTGGTAAAAATCTTCAGTTTTCCCATGTTTGGCTTTTGTGGTTAGTACGTAAATTTGAATAGTAATATTAACGGGTTTTCCTTGTAGGCGTATGGATATTCTATCATTGACAGTATTGTACTTCAGGATAGATCTTAAAACATTCTTTGTGACAATGAATGTTATGCCATTCCTCTTCAATTTGTCATTACTGGAATAGTAGATCATACGATTGTCTGATTCAAAATGATCAAAACCAGTCCATTTCAGCTCACTAATGACTAGGATATTGATCTTTATGTGTTCCATTTCATTTTTGACAACTTCCAACTTTCTTAGATTCATACTTCATACATTCCATGTTCTGATTATTAATGTATATTTGTAGCTGTTTCTTCCTATTTTGAGTCATGCTGCATCAGCAAATGGAGGTCCCAAAAGCTGTACTCCATCCATGTCATTAAGATTGACTCAAATTTGAGGAGACAGCTCTTCCCCAGACTTGTTTTGAGTGCTTTCCAACCTGAGGGACTCATCTTCCGGCAGTATATGGCACAGTGTTTCAGGGCTATTCATAAAGTTTTCTAGTAATATATCAGACAGAGTTTCACTGCTATTCATAAGGTTTTCACTGGCCAATTCTTTAAGAAGTGGATGGCCCCTTCCTTCTTCCAAGTCCGTCTTAGTCTGGAAGCTCCACTAAAACCTGTCCACCATGGGTGACCCTGCTGGTATTTGAAATACCACTGGCATAGTCTCCAGCCTCACAGCCACATGTAAGCCACCACAGTATGGCAAACTGACAGACAACTAGTGAATTACCAGTAATAACAAACATTAATCTACGAATGGATACATAGCTAGACAGCAATATGAACAATTGTGGGTTGGTGAATGGGACTATCTATACCCATGACTTTATATAGGTTTAACAGATGATATTTCTACATACGTGTTTGTATGTACTGTAAAAATGTCCATGTATGTAGTAGAGCTAACAGGGGACAAAGTTATGAAAACTTAGCTTTAACCAAACACCTTGAGGGAGTGAGTTGCTGGGCCTACGAGCTCAGGGCTATAGTCACAGGGGACACCAAGGTCAATTGGCGTAACAGAGTTACAACATTCAGCATCCTACTTTGGTGACTAGCTACTGGGGTCTTACAAGCTTGTGAGCAGCCATCTGAGGCACAACTGTTGGTCTCTCCCATCCGGAGCAAAGAAGAACAAAGAAGATGAAAGACACAAGGAAACCATTAATCCAAGGGACTAGTGGACCATGTGAACTTCAGCCCGTACGACCCTGAGACCAGAACTAGATGGTGCTACCATCTGCTATCACTGTCACTCACTACCACTGCTGACTGCCCTGAAAGAAATCACAGTTGCTGGTCCTGGACAGAGTAGGAGAAAGCAGTGGAACAAAACTAAAAATAAAAAGACCAGGTTTATTGGTCTAATAGGGACTGGTGGAACCCCCAAGACATGGCTCTTAGTCACCCTTCAAGCCTGGGATTGAATTTACCCTGTGGCTCGATTTTCAGCCAAACAACAGAGATCAAAAGGGCAGCTGTAGCCCAGGTGAAGCTCAGAAGGCAGGAAGGGATAGGAAGGAGGGAGGAATGTAAACAGTCACCACAGGGAGGAAGTGGGAAGGGGGGCCTGCAGTCAGTGCCACAAAACAATGAACTGGTTTGTATGGATTGTTGAATGGAAAACCAATTTGCTCTGTAAACTTTGACTCAAATCACAATAAAAAGTTAACAACTAAACTAAATTGAAATCCTCACTGGTCTGCAGCCCTGTCTGCTCTGGCCAGTGGCTTGTCCACACGAACACAACCTCCCCCTCTCCCTCCCAGGATGCTCCAGTCATACCCGTCTTCTCACAGTTCCTCAAGGAATCAAGCATGACCCTGCCTCAGCTGTGACTTCAGCATCATCTCCTCTACCTGAAAGTCTCCTCTGCCCACCCTTCTGCATATGTCATTCTCGTCCTGCAGATTTCGGCTGCAACGTCACTCCTTGAGAAAGGGTTCACCTGCTCTTCCCAAACTATTTCCTTTGGCACTTAAGACAGTGTGTCATTTGAAAAAGTGCATTGTGTTTGTTTGTCAAGTATCTATCTTTTTTTTTTTTTTGAATTTTTTATTATGATTTGGGTGAAGATTTACATAGCAAATTCACTTTCCATACAGAAGTTCACATATACTTTGTCTCATGTCATTGACCACAGTTTACCACAATGCAACAGCTCCCCTT
>NW_006921679.1:9988124-9998204 GCF_000298275.1 Orycteropus afer afer | reverse complement strand
AAAAAATGCATTGACCCATGTCACTTTAGTTTTGTGTAACTCTACATAAATTATATTTCAATAAAATACATTAAAAAAATAAAAAACAAAAACAAAAAACCCCAAACTCACTGCTGTCAAGTTGAATCTGACTCACAGAGAACCCTCCTTGGATTTCTGAGGCCATATCTCTACGGAAGTAGATTGCCCAGTCTTCCTTCTGTGGAGTGGGGTGGGTTTGAACCGCCAGCCTTCTGGTTAGCGGTCAAATGCCTTAGGCATTATGCCATCAGAGCTCCCATTTGAGAAAATAGACAATGCACATTAAGGGACATTCCACAGAACTATGGATCTGAACCCTGTACTTGGATAAGGTCTCCCATGACACATGTTCACAGTATTTAAAACCTTTTTTCACTTTCACATTCTTATCTACTATAAACTTTTAAGGTCTGCCCTTTTTAATATTTTAGATTCATATTTAAATATTAAAAATACTTGATTTTTAAATATTTTAATAGTAATATTATTTTTTTCTCTTAAAGTAAAAATCCAGGGTTTTTCGTTTTTCTTTTCTTCTTTTAAGAGCTTGTTTTACATTCAACGTAACATGTGCATTTAGTTTCACTCCCCATTCACTATGTCCAACCCTAACCCAGTCTCCTCCCTGTAACCCTCTCCCTGTGCCCCTCATATTTATTTATACATTCCTGTTTGTCCTGCATTTCCTTGGTTTGAATGTTAGTCCTCTGGTATCCCATGGTCAATTGCTCTAAGGGATGTATTACCATAGAGTATGTGGGTGCGTCATCCTGGGTTTAGTGGTCTATGTGTACATCTTGTTAACTGTTGGGCTGAGAGCCCACCCCTGGGGGTGAGTTTTATTACAGGTACAGAATGTATTCCAGGGCCATAGTATTGGAGGTCTCACCAGATTTCATCTGACCAGTAATTCTGGTCATTATTGAGTTTTTGAAAAACCCAGGGTTTTTCATAGATTGTTGTCCTCACTGAAGTATTTAAATATCATTATATTCTTATTATTGAGGAGTGGACAGGTTTCAGCAGAGCTGTCAGACTAAGAAAGATGAGGAAGAAAGGCCTGTCAGTCTCCTCCTGAAACTGAGTTGGTGAAAACCCTGTGGATCACAGCCGAATGCTGTCTGATTGCATGCTGGAAGATGAGCCCACAGCTTTGAAGGCACTCAGAATACACAGCAGCCACAGCAGTGGACTGAAATACATCAGTGGTGGTACAGGGGCACAGGACTGGACAACGCTATGATTTGTTATACGTGCAGTTGCCAAGAGTCTGCGCTAACTCAGTATCCACTAACAACAATATTTACTTACAGGTCACAGTCAGAGAGCATTTACTCGCAGGTCACTTGACTTAGCAGTCAAGATGGGCCTGGCTACAGAGCTTGTTGGCTATGGATGGAGGTTGCCTATCTGGAGATTATCACCTTCTGTGATAGTTGGAGCTGTGTGTGAACTTGGCTGGACCACAATTCTGTGTGGTTTAAGCTGTTGTGATGTGGTGATTCCCATGATGGGATCAGATGAATATGTTTTGAGCGGCCAATCCATTGAAAGGGAGTTTCCCTAGGGGTGTGGCCTGCTTCCAGTATATTTATGGACATCCTGGAAAAAGAGACACTCTTCTGTGGATCGGGATTCTGTTGTACTGCCTACAACTGTCCGTGAGTAAACAATCCACCATTCAACCTGAGATCTTGGATTTGTCATTCGTTGGAGTCAACAGCCAGTATACTGCCTGCCAACCTTGAGCTCCTCAGCCCCTGCAGCTGCGAGAGTCAGGAAAAGCCTCCAGCTTGACGTTTGATCCAAGAACTTTGGACTTGCCAGCTTCTATAAATGTATGAGCCATTTTCCTAAGATAATTTTCTTTTTCTCTCTCTATATAAGCTTTACTGGTTTTGTTTCTCTAGAGAACCCAGTCTAACACACCTTCTGTAAAGCAACCCAGCCTAAGAGCCAAACTCCTTTTACCTTATAAATAGTTGAAAATCATCTTACTGGATGGCTTCACTTGTTTAATTATTCATCACCTTTACTTCGGCGATCAATGTCTTATCCCAAACCCTCATCTTCTGGAAGTACCAATAGATTGGAGAAAATTGTCATCTAAAATGCTGCCAATTACGGAAAATTATCATCTCAAAGGTTGCCAGTTCCTGAAAGGCGTTTCTTTGACATTTGTGTTTGCTCTAAGTCAGCCCTGGTAATGAGCATGCTGGGTAGAATATGCTCTTGACATCTACTTGGCCTAACGAAAGTACACAGAGCAACTAGATTAAAGGCAAGTGCTGGGAGCTTTCTCCACAGCTATTAAGGGCAAGCACAGACACAGGGCAAAAGCCTTGCAGTATACAGGGTAAACCGTGGCTGAAGAGGGGCTCTTGCGAATCTCAGAGGCCACTTTGTTAATTGCTCTGAATTGATTCTGACTCACGGCAACCCCTTGTGTGGCAGAGTTAGACTGGTCCACAGCATTTTCAATGCTGTGACCGTTTGGAAGTAGATCTTGAGTGCCTACTAATGTGGCTATTATTGTGTCATTTGGGCATCTTTTTCATTGTCCCCAAATACTGAATGGGAGCTCTGGTAGCTTAGTGCCTAAGGCATTTGATTGCTAATCAGAAGGCTGGCGGTTCAAATCCACCAGCCGCTCCTCGGAAGGAAGGTTGGGCAATCTACTTCTGTAGAGATACCGCCTCAGAACCCCAAGCAGGGGTCACTGTGAGTCAGATCCGACTCTACGGCAGTGAATTTGGTGTTTTTTTTTTTTTTTTTAAATACTGAATATTCCCTGAATATTCCTTCACAGTTAGTTACCTGCTTCTCCTATGGGAGCCAGAGCATAGGGGAACCACTAGAGGGCAGTGTTGTCTTACACCACCTGCCAGTTTCCAATCCTCAGCTCAGAGCCAGGTGGAAATAAGTATACTGGTAAAATACTACCCCTCCTCTAGTGCCTAAGATATTTGACTGCTAACCAGAAGGCTGGCGGTTCAAACCTACCAGCCACTTCTCAGAAGGAAGACTGGGCAATCTACTTCCCTAGGGATACCGCCTCAGGAACCCAAGGAGGGGTCACTAGGGGTCGGATCCGACTCGATGGCAGTGAGTTAATCTTTAGGACCTAATTTGTGTAGGTTTCTCTTACAGTGCAAGTCTTGAGGCAACTCCTACAGCAGTGGCAGTAGAAATGGAAAGGAGAGAATGCGTGTGCAAATACAGTGTCCCAGGTGTGCTTTTCTGACCAATTGCAAATATGCAAATGTAGCTCTTCCTGAGCCTAAGGCATTTGACTGCTAACCAGAATGCTGGCAGTTCAAACCCACCAGCCACTCCATGGAAGGAAGATGGGACAGTCTACTTCTGTAAAGATTTACCACCTCAGAAACCCAGAGGAGGTCACTGTGAGTCAGAATCGACTCGATGGCAGTGAGTTTGTTCTTTGTTTTTTTTCCTGAGACCACCAGAGTGAGGTCAGACCTCACAAGTTAAAGGGCACAGTCCTCCTGACTGCCAAGTCGGCCCAAGACTTCAAACGCCAGTTGTGAGTTGGGGGTGCCCAGGAACCCCCTACTTCTGACCAGTTGGCTACAAAGGTGGGGACTCCCACTATCCCCCAGGACACTAGCTGTAAGCTCAGAGGTCCTAGGATTCCCTCACTTCTGCTTTGCTGGCTGTAAATTCAGGAATTCCCATTGCCCTCTGAGGACACCAGCTGTAAGCTCAAGACTCCCAGATTCCCTGGCTTCTGATTAACTGGCTACAAATTCTGGGCTTCCCTCTACCCCTTCAGGTTTGCTAATTCCCTGGAACAAGACACAGAACTTAGGAAAGCAGTTTACTTATGATTATAGTTTTACGAGAGTAAAAAGGATACACGTGAAGAGACATGTAAAGCAAGGTCTTGGAGGATCCCCAATGCAGAGCTTCCATGTCCCAATCAAGGGGTGTGTCACCCTCCTGTGTACATCGATGTCTGTCACCAACCAGAAAGCTCTGGGAACTTCCATGTTCAGAGCCTTTCCAGGGTCTCCTCATGTAGGCATGATTGACTGAATCATCGCCAGCATGGCTGAATTCTTTGGAGGTCAAGCTGGTATTACTTGGGTTTTCTTGGCATTGCCAGCCCCCATGCAACATGTTGTTATTGTTGTTAGGTGCTGTCAAGTTGACTCCAACTCATAGCAACCCTATGTACAACAGAACGAAACACTGCCTGGTCTTGTGCCAGGCATACAGTCCTTGCTATACCTGAGCCCATCATTGCAGCCACTGTGTCAATCCATCTTGTTGAGGGCCTTCCCTTTTTTTGTTGACTCTCCACTTTACCAAGCATGATATCCTCCCAGGAGTGGTCCTTTCTGACAACATGACCAAAGTAGGTGAGATGAAGTCTGCCCATTCTTGCTTCCATGGAGCATTATGGCTGCACTTTTTCCAGGACAGATTTGTTCATTCTGACAGTCCGTGGTACTTTCAATATTCTTTGCCAACACCACAACTCAAAAGTGTCGAGTCTTCTTTGGTCTTCCTTATTCATTGTCCAGCTGTCATATGCGTAGGAGGCAATTGAAAACACCGTGGCTTGGGTTAGCCACACCTTAGTCTTCAAAGAGACTTCTTTGCTCTTCAGCACTTTAAAATCTTCTGAGTCTGTCTTAGTCCAGAAGCTCCGTTGAAACCTGTCCACCATGGGTAACCCTGCTGGTATTTGAAGTACCGGTGGCATAGCCTCCAGCCTCATAGCAACATGCAAGCCACTATAGTACGACAAACTTGACAGGCAAGTGGTGGCCATACAACATAGGTCACCTTATTAGCATAAACTCTCAGATGTGACCTGCCGCCCTTCCAGGAATCATGAAGACTCTGATCATTGGGGATATTGGGAGGGTTTAGCAGTGGCCTTCTGGGAGCCAGGGCAAAGGCTGAATCCCTGGGCTCAGTTAGCTGTACACCCCACGGGGAGATGCTGTTGGGGAGGCAGCAGGTGCAGTATGGAGGTGCACAGACTCTGAAGCAGCACTACTTGGGTTTACCTTAGGCCAATACATAACTTCTCCCTACCTCCGTTTCCTCATCTGTGTTGTTGTTGTTGTTAGGTGCTGTCGAGTTCTCTCTGACTCATAGTGACCCTGTGCATAGCAGAACAAAACACTGCCCAGTTCTGTGCCAGCCTCACAATCCTTGCTATACCTGAGCCCATCATTGCAGCCACTGTGCCAATCCATCTTGTTGGGGGTCTTCCCCTTTTTCATTGACCCTCTTCTTTGTTGTTGTTGTTATGTGCTGTCGAGTCGGACCTGACTCATAGCGACCCCTCCTTGGGTTTCCGAGGCGGTATCACTACGGAAGTAGATTGCCCAACCTTCCTTCTGAGGAGTGGCTGGTGGGTTTGAACCGCCAGCCTTCTGGTTGGCAGTCAAGTGCCTTAGGCACTATGCCACCAGAGCTCCTGACCCTCTACTTTACCAAGCATGATATCCTTCTCCAGGGAATGGTCCCTTCTGACAACATGAGCAAAGTAGGTGAGATGAAGTCTGGCCATTCTCACTTCCAAGGAGAATTCTGGCTGCACTTCTTCCAGGACAGATTTGTTAGTCCTTTTAGCAGACCATGGCTCATTTGTGATGGAGGCGTAATAATGATACCAGTTTCCTAGGATCAATGAATTAATATGTGTAAAAGGCTTAGAAGAGCCTCTGGCAATGATAAGTGCCCTAGACTGTTTAAAAGTTACATAAAACAAAATAAAACAAAACAGTTACATGAACAAGCCATGGAAATAGCGAGTCTTCTGCAACTGAGAAAAGCCCTTTCTGCATTCCTGTGGTGGCTTGTACTGTTGGTGCTTACTTGGATCTACAGTCAGTGCCCATAGAAGCAGCAGTCAAGAAATCAGATGACGTATTATTGCACTGGGCAAATCTGCTGCAAAAGTCCTCTTTAAAGTGTTAAAGAGCAAAAATGTCACTTTGCAGACTAAGGTGCACCTAACCCAAGCCATGGTATTTTCAATAGCTTCATGTGCATGTGAAAGCTGAGCAATGAGTAAGGAAGACCAAAGAAGAGTTGATGCTTTCTGAGTTGTGGTGTTGGCAAAGAATGCTGAAAGTACCATGGACTGCCAGAAGAATGAACAAATCTGTCCTGGATGAAGTGCAGCGGAAGCAAGAATGGCCAGACCTTGTCTCATATACTTTTGTCATGTTGTGAGAAGGGACTGTTCCCTGGGAGAAGGAAGTCATGCTTGGTAGAGGGTCAGCGAAAAAGGGGAAGGCCCTTAATGAGATGGTTTGACACAGTGGCTGCAACGATGGGCTCAGGTATCTAGTAAGGATTGTGAGGCTGGCACAGGATTGGGCAGTATTTCATTCTGTTGTACAAAGGGTTGCTGTTAATTGGAGCCCGCTTGATGGCACCTAACAACAACAACAACATGCGCTGGAAACTAGAATACAGACATAATCTTACAGCAATAAGTATTATCTCCATTATATTGTTATTGTTGTTGTCATGTGCTGTCGAGTCAGCCCCGACTCATAGCGACCCCTCCTTGGGTTTCCGAGGCAGTATCACTACAGAAGTAGGAATGCCCAACCTTCCTTCCGAGGAGTGGCTGGTGGGTTTGAACCGCCAGCCTTCTGGTTAGCAGTCAAGTGCTTTAGCCACTATGCTACCAGAGCTCCTTCCCCATTATATAGATGATGAAATTGAAGATTGAAGTTCAGAAAAAAATTAAGAAAACTTGCTCAAAACTGCAGAATTTGTGGCTGAGTAGGGATTTGGACACGTATGTTTTACTTCCAGGTGTCTGATTGCACATTGGTTAAGTGCTTGGCTGCTAACTTATTGAGAGGTTGGATTCAGAAGAGGATGTGGAAGGAGGGATATTGTTGCTGATGTCAGATGGATCTTGGCTGAAAGCAAAGAATACCAGAAATATATTTGCTTGTATTTTATTGACTATGCAAAAACGTTCAGTTGTGTGGATCATAACAAATTATGGATGATGGTGAGAAGAGTGGGAATTCCAGAACACTTTATTGTGCTCCTGAGGAACTTGTACGTAGAGCAGGAGGCTGTCATTCAAACACAATAAAGGGATGGTTTAAATCAGGAAGGAAGGGCATCAGGGTTGTTTCCTTTCACCATACTTATTCAATCTGTATGCTGAACAGATAATCTGAGAAGCTGGACTATATGAAGAAGAACATGGCATCAGGATTGGAGGAAGACTCATTAACAACCTGCGATATGCAGACGACACAACCTTGCTTTCTGAAAGTGAAAATGACTTGAAGTACTTACTGATTATAGACTACAGTCTGCAGTATGGATTACACCTCAACATAAAGAAAACAAAAATCTTTACAACTGGTCCAGTAAACAACATCTTGATATATGGAGAAAGGATTGGAATTGTCAAAGATTTCACATTACTTGGTCCCACAGTCTACACCCATGGAAGCAGCAGTTAAGAAATCAGACATCGTATTGCACTGGGCAAATCTGTTGCAAAAGACGTCTTTAAAGTGCTGAAGAGCAAAGATGTCTCTTTGAAGAATAAGATATGCCTAACCCAAGCCGTGGTATTTTCAGTTGCCTCATATGCAATGGAAAGCTGAAGAGTGAATAAGGAAGACCAAAGAAGAGTTGATGCTTTTGAGTTCTGGTGTTGGTGAAGAATACTGAAAGTACCATGAACTGCCAAAAGAATGAACAAATCTTTCCTGGAAGAAGTGCAGCTGGAATGCTCCTTGGAAGCAGGCATGGCTAGACTTCATCTCACCTGCTTTGGTCATGTTGTCAGAAGGGACCATTCCCTGGAGAAGGATGTCATGCTTGGTGGGCTGGAGGGGAAGGCCTTCAAAAAGATGGATTGACACAGTGGCTGAAATAATGGGCTCAGGTATAGCAAGGGTTGTGGGGCTGGCACAGGACCAGGCAGTGTTTCATTCATAGGGTTGCTATGAGTTGGAGCTGACTCGATGGCACCTAACAACAACACGGGTGTTGTTCCACATCTTATGTGTCACTTTGTCATACTGTGGTGGTTTGTGTGTTGCTGTGCTGCCCTGGGATGGCCTTAACAAACAGGAGTTTATTCTCTCACAGTTTGGAGGCTTTAAGTCTGAGTTCAAAGTGCCAGGCTCTAGGGGCTGGGTGAAAGCCCCTCAACCTTGGGATCCAGCTCTGCCTTCTGCTCCTGGCCCACTGAAGCTAGGGGCTTTTCTTCACTCAGATAGCTGCTGGCTGCTGAGGCTGATAAGCCCAAGGTTGACAAGTAAAAAGACACAGTCCCAATGTTACCAAACTACATGGCAGGTCATTAAATCCATTAAAAGTCTCAAAGTCGGCAGAGCATGGCAGGCTGCTGAACAACGACAAGGCTACATGGAGGGTCCAAACGTGCCATAGGCTAGGGACCATTCCCTAAGGCTTCTGCTTATATGTAGGAAGCAGACCACATTCCATAAGGCAGCTACTCAGCTGCTCCCAGTAGATTCCACCATGGAGTTGGTTACTCGTCTCATCATGGGGAATACTACATCCAGCTGCCCAGCCACTCAACCAGGTCCAGCCAAGTTGACACACAAACTGAACTACCACGCTACTGGTATTTTAAATACCAGCAGGGTCACTCATGGTAGGGACAGGTTTCAGCAGAGCTTCCAGATTAAGACAGACTAGGAAGAAGGACAGGGCCAGGTTCACTTCAGAAAAAACTGGGCACTGAAAAATCTTATGAATAGAAGCGAGAGTACAGCTGGAATGTGCCTTAGAAGCCATCATGGCCAGCCTTCGTCTCTCGTACTTTGGCCATGTTGTCAGAAGGGATCAGTCCCTGGAGAAGGATGTCATGCTTGGTAAAGTAGGGGGTCAGAGAGAAAGGTGAAAACCCTCAATGACATGGTGACACAGTGGTTGCAGTGTGGGCTCAAGCATGGCAACAATAGTTAGGATGGAGCAGGACCGGGCAAAGTTTGGTTCTGTTGTATGCTGGGTCGCTCTGAGTCGGATCCGACTTGACAGCACCTAACAACAGCATTGATGTCATTAGGATTTTAATTGTAGAGCGTCAAATGTTAATTCAAACTCTTGATTCTCTTCTTCCCTGGTTTACTGTTGGATGTCCTCATGCTGGGTGACCCCAGAAGGCCAGCAAGGGCTTTGGTAGTGTTTTTATTTTGGAAAAATCAGCCCACATCCCACCCTCTTCATGAAGATTTCTCTCACCACTACTTACTGTGGTGGACTGATATGGCATAGTGCCTAAGGCATTTGACTGCTAACCAGAAGGCTGGTGGTTCAAATCCACCAGCCACTCCCAGGAAGGAAGGTTGGGCAATCTACTTCGGTAGTGATACCGCCTTGGAAACCCAAGGAGGGGTTGCTATGAGACAGACCCAACTCGATGGCAGTGAGTTTGGTTTTTGTTTGATATCCCAAAGATTGGTTCAGCTATATCCCACAGACTTGGATACCAAAGATGTTTCGTTGATGATCTTTCTAAATACTTCTAATTTCTATGTAACTTATGCATAATTTAGCAGTACATTTTAGTTTCTAAACTTCTTGGACCCTTAGAATTTGTTTTAAATTGCAAATCATGGGATAATCTCCAGAGCTCCTGATCTGGATTTTTAAAATATATTTCCTGTCTGTTTTGGTTACCTAGTCCCACTCTGACAAGAACATACCACAAATGAGATGGCTTGAACAAACAGGAGTTTACTCTTAGAATTTAGAGGTTAGAAGTCCCAGTTCAAAGTGCCAGGCTCTAGGGGCTGGGTGATAGCCCCTCGACCTTGGGCTTCAGCTCTGCCTCTTGCTCCCAGCCCACTGAAGCTAGAGGCTTTTCTTCACCCAGGCTGCTGAGGCTGCTGAGGCTAACAAGCCCAAGGTTGACAAATAAAATGGCACAGTCCCGATGTTACCAAACCACACGGCAGGCCATTAATTCAAGTCCATTGTAAGTCCCAAGGTCAGCGGAGCATGGCAGGCTGCTGAACAACGACACGGCTACATGCAGGGTTCAAAGTGCCATAAGCGGGA
>NW_006921679.1:9984952-9987549 GCF_000298275.1 Orycteropus afer afer | reverse complement strand
TTTTTTTTTTTTGTCAATCTTGGGCTTGTCAGCCAGCAACTGCCTGAGTGAAGGAAAGCCTCTAGCTCCAGTGGCCTAGGAGCAGTAGGCAGAGCTGAAGCCCAAGGTTGAGGAGCTTTCACCCAGCCCTTAGACCCTGCCATTTTAAACTTGGACTTAAAGTCTCCAAACCATAAGAGAATAAACTCCTGTTTGTTAAGGCCATCCCATTAGTGGTATATTCTTGTCAGAGTGGCACTAGGGAACCAGAGCAGAGTGTCACCATCTTCCTGGTTTTTTTGGTTCTGGAAAACCAGTGACCACACATATCGGAGTAGAACTCTGCTCCGTGGGTTTTCAGTGGCTGGTTTTCAGAAGTAGGTTGCCAGGCCTTTTCAAGGTGTCTCTGGGTGGACTTGAACCTACAGCCTTTCCGTTACCTGCTGAGGTAACCACCCAGAGCTCCTTCGGTTCCAGAGCATCCTATAAATCCTTCCCTTAGGACAACATTGTGGAACAAAAGTCAAGATCAAAAAAGACCAGGTGTGCTGGTCTGATGGGTGAGACCCCTCAGACTGTGGCCCCTAGTGATCGTTCAGGTCTGGAACTGAACTCAGTCCTGTGGCTTCCAGCTAAACAACAGACAGGCATGGGGGTGAACATTTACATCAGGTTGATGTATTTCTTGGAGTGATCAATCATGGGTGAATAGAAGGGCAGTGTTTGCACAGGGAGACAGCTCAGGGTCAGGAGCGCATAGGAGGGAAGGACACAGGGAAGAGGTGACTACGGGGAGGAAGTAGGAAGAGAGCTATTACGTGATAGGGCATTGCAGTCAATGTCATGAAACAAAATGTGTATGAACTGCTTTGTGGAAAGTGAATTTGCTGTGTAAACTTTTACCCAAATCACAGTAAAGATAATAATAAAAAAAATTGTTTCCCTAGGCACCTAGTCACGGGAAGACAGTGGTTTTCACCTTCTGTCATGTCGGGGAGCCCCTGTGCTCCAGCCGGGAAGCTGGCTCTGTCTCCCACTCTGCTCGGAGCCCTTTTAACCTTCTTCTTCCCAGGAACTGAGTTCCCAGTGGCCTCCGCTTGTCACTGAACCTGGAGACTGGCAAAGCCCAGCAGGTCCTCTGCCCATGGCTTTGCATTTCTATTCCATTTATCAAAACCCACTAATGTGTTTGCTTTTACTCCTTTTCCACTTTATTGGTCATTGTTTTTGTGTGTGGAGAAGAAGAGGTATGGACTTACTGTCCCACCTGGCCCACAAGTCTCTTTCTCTGGCACTTTTTACTACTGTTAAATTATTCACATCTCCCCAAATCCCAACACCAAAACCATAAATTATTCACATCTCCCCAAATCCCAACACCAAAACCAAAAAACGTGCTGCCATCAAGTCGATTCCAACTCACAGCAACCCCCATGGAGTTTTCAGGGCTATAAATCTTTATGGAAACAGACTGACTCATCTTTCTTCCATGGAGTGGCTGGTGGGTTTGAACCACTGACCTTTTGCTTAGCAGCCCAATGCCTTAACCAGAGTGTCACCAGAGTCCCTTTTAGTCCAATAAGCATTTACTAAATGCGTATTACTTGCAAGATGTGATAGGCACTGTAGAAGATGGCTTGGAGATATGTGTGTGTTTGTTTGTGTGTATATATATATATGTTGTTGTTATCGGCTGTGGAACCGGACCTGGTTAATAGAGTCCCCTCTTTGGGTTTCCGAGGCAGTATTACTACGGAAGTAGATTGCCCAGCCTTCCTTCCGAGGAGTGGCTGGTGGGTTTGAACCACCAGCCTTCTGGTTAGCAGTCAAGTGCCTTAGCCATTACACTACCAGAGCACATATATGTTGTTGTTAGGTGCCGTCGAGTCATTTCTGACTCATAGTGACCCCATGCACAGCAGAATGAAGCACTGCCTAATCCTGTGCCAGCTCCATGATCCTTGCTATACTTGAGCCCATTGTTGCAGCCACTGTGTCAATCCATCTTGTAGAAGGCCTTCCCCTCTTTTGTCGACCCTTCACCTTATCAAGCATGACATCCGTCTCCAGGGAATGGTCCCCTCTGACAACATGACCAAAGTATGTGAGACGAAGTCTGGCCATCTTTGCTTCCAAGGAGCATCTCGGCCACACTTCCTCCAGGACAGATTTTTTAGTTCTTTTGGCAGTCCATGGTACCTTCAGCATTCTTCGCCAGCACCACAATTCAAAAGCATCAACTCTTCTTTGGTCTTCCTTATTCAGTGTCCAGCTCTCACATGCATACAAGGCGATTGGAAATATCATGGCATCTGTCAGGCACACCTTAGTCCTGAAGGAGACATCCTTGCCCCTCAGCACTTGAAAGAGTTCCTTCGCAGCCGACCTGCCCAGTGCTACACTTTGTCTAATGTTCTGACTGCTGCTTCCATTGGTGTCGATTGTAGAACGAAGCAATGTGAATTCTTTGACAACCTCAATCTTTTCTCCGTTTATGATGATGCTGCTTATTGGTCCAGTTGTGAGGATTTTTGTCTTCTTTATATTGAGATGTAATCCATACTGCAGACTGTGTTCCTCAATCTTCATCAGTAAGTGTCTCAAGTCATCCTCACTTT
>NW_006921679.1:9983311-9984677 GCF_000298275.1 Orycteropus afer afer | reverse complement strand
ATAGTCAATAAAACACAAGTAAACATCTTCTGGTATTCTTTGCATTGAGCAAAGAGCCATCTGACAACAGCTATGATATCCCTTGTTCTACGTCCTCTTCTGGATCAGCTTGCACCTCTGGAAGTTCTCTATCAATATACTGCTGCAAACGTTTTTGAGTTATTTTCAGTAAGATCTTGCTTGCGTGCGTTATTAATGATATTGTTTGATAATTTCGACATTTTGTGGGATCACCTTTCTTTGGAATGGGTACAAATATGGATCTCTTCCAGCCAGTTGGCCGTCTTCCAAATCTCTTGGCATAACTGAGTGAGTGCCTACAGTGTGGTATCTGTTTGTTGAAATATCTCAATGGGTATTCTGTCAATTCCTGGAGCCTTGTTCTTTGCCAATTCCTTCATTGCAGCTTTGATTTCCTCCTTCAGTACCATTGCTTCTAGATTATATACCACCTCTTCCATATATATGTATATATTTTTATGATTTGGGTGAACGTTTACAGAGCAAATTCATTTTCCTTACACCAGTTCTTACATATTTTGTTTCATGACCTTGACTGCAATCCCCACAATGTAACAGCTCTCTTTCCCACTTCCTCCCTGTGGTTATCTCTTCCCTGTGTCCTTCTCTCCTATGCGTTCCTGCCCTCTGAGCTGTCTCCCCATGCAAACACTGTCTTTCGACCTCCTGTGATTGATTGTTCTAAGAACCTGGTGTGAATGTTCATGTTCTACACCTGTTTGTTGTGTGGCTGGAAGCCGCGGGAGTGAGTTCAATTCCAGGCTGGAAGGGTACTAGGGGCCCTAGTCTCAGGGGTCTCACCAGTCTCTATCCGACCAGTAAGCCTGGTCTTTTTTACGGTTTTGAGTTTTGTTCCACATTTTTCTCCCATTGTATCCAGTATCTCCTGCACTAATCCCTTTCTGAGTGGTTGACAGTGGTAGCTGGGCACCATCTGGTTCTTCTGGTGTCAGAGTCAAGTAGGCTGAGGTTTGCATGGTCCACTAGAAGATGACTTGGATATTTGTTCCAAACTTAAAGTGACATCCAGTTCAGGAGGAGATTTGGACTAGTCAGTTCATCTTTCCAAGTTTTATAACAACATTTCTCTTCCTCATTTTACAAGGCTATGAGGATCAAATGAGATTATGGAAAGCATTGAAAAGCTATAAGATTTTATGTAATATATCTAATGTAATATATAATATTACTAAGTATATATATCTTCATTATTATCATATGATAATATATTATATAATGTAATATTTGTTGTTGTTATGTGCCGTCGAGTCAAACCTGACTCATAGCGACCCCTCCTTGGGTTTCCGAGGCAGTATCACTACGGAAGTAGGATTGCCCAACCTTC
>NW_006921679.1:9981468-9982741 GCF_000298275.1 Orycteropus afer afer | reverse complement strand
TCGAGTTGATTTGACTCATAGCGACCCCTCCTTGGGTTTCCAAGGCTGTAAATCTTTATAGAAGTAGATCGCCCAGTCTTCCTTCTGCAGAGCAGCTGTTGGGTTTGAACCGCCGACCTTCCAGTTAGCAGTCAAATGCCAAAATAGATGAATAAATAAACACGATAAGATTTGCTTCTTGGTTGTAATTTCTAACATGGTACGTATTGATAGATACAACCCACATAAAGAAAACCTGCTTTGGGTTCTTCGTATGATTTAAGAGTATGAAGGGACCATACTGAGACCGTAAAGTTTGATAACGGGTGACAGCCTACAACAGTATTAGCAAGAATGAGTATTAAGCCCATGTTGTCTCCAGTGACTAGAGGTATTGTCGTATGCGTGGTAAGATACACTGTGTACTTTAGTCACCACTTGGGGGACAGGTGAATTCGCTGGTAGCTGTGACACTCCCCTTTGTCCTTCTAGGCTGAGGTAGAAGAGGGCAAACTTTGAGGACGACGGGCACAGGGTTGGAGAGTGTGTAAAGGCATGGGGCTGGCAGCCTTGGTCAGAAGTGCAGGGCGTGGGGGGTGCTGAGAACTTAACTGTGTCAGAACTTTCCAGGGCAAGCTGGGAAGGGGTCGCCCTCATTCCAGGAGACCAAGGGCCATCTCTGAGATTAGGGCGGCTTGTGCTGAGCGACTGCTTTCAGGAGGTTAAAGCTGAAAAGACAAGTTTTCTAGGCCACCGTGGTTTCCCTGCCTGAGGCTGGTAAGAGGAAGCCTTTGTTTCCGTTTGTGTGCGCTGTCACTTTAAGCACAGAGCTGCCCTGTGACTGTTATAATAACTGAACTTGGTTACATTCTCAAACCCACTCAGACCCCAGGCCCAGCAGCCAGTCTGGACTCCTCCTGTTTCCTTCCAGCTTCTTGCCTCCTCAGCTGGGATTAAACCAGTGTCCTCTGTCTTCAAGAGAGAAATACTGTATTGAGATGATAAATGCTGATGTAATCTACCTGCTGTTTGATAATATTCCAGTACTCTGGCCCCGTCACTGCTTGGCGGATGCCAATACAGGCTGCGTGGTTGATGCGTGAGACTGTGTGTGTATGTGAGTGAGTGTGTGTGAGTGAGTGTGTAAAATTTAACACTGATATTTCCACCATAGGAGCTCTGGTAGCATAGCGTCTAAGGTACTTGACTGCTAAACAGAAGGCTGGCAGTTCAAACCCACCAGCCACTCCTCGGAAGGAAGGTTGGGCAATCTACTTCTGTAGTGATACTGCCT
>NW_006921679.1:9979931-9980973 GCF_000298275.1 Orycteropus afer afer | reverse complement strand
TTTATTTATCTGGTCTTCTGCTGTGGTTAAGCCATACGGCTGCTAACCAGAAGGTAGGTGGTTTGAATGCACCAGCCACTTCATGGAATAAAGATGAGACAGTCTGCTTCTGTAAAGATTTACAGCCTTAGAAACCCTATAGGGGTCACTATAAGTTGGAATCAACTTAATGGCAGTGGGTTTGAATTATTTTTTGGTTTCTATTGATGGGTTTAGGTTTTTGTATCCCCGTCCCCCCGCCCCTACTGTTACACACAGTGTTAAAGTGCACGTCTCTATTGTATCTCTTTTATCCATGCATGAGTTTTTTAAGCTGCACTAAAGCTGGTATTGAGTTTAGGGCATGTATAACCTAAAATTGTTGTATCAGTTTATACTTCTAAAGCCCAAGCCAAACCCACTGCCATGGGTTGATTCTGACTCACAGCACCCCTAGACGACAGAGTGGAAATCACTCTGATTTCTTGATTTTGATTCAAAGCCCAAATCAAACCAACTGCGTTGGAGTTGATTCTGACTCACAGTGCCCCTAGAAGACAGACTAGAACTGCCCCATAGGGTTTCCAAGGCTGTCAGTCTTTTTTTTAATTTAATTTATTTTCAACTTTTATTGTGGTGAAAACATACACAACAGGACATTTGCCAACATAACAACTCCCACATTTACAGCTCAGGGACATTGATGACATTTTTCATGTTGTGTCACCATTATTGCTATTCTTTTTCAAAATATTTGACCACCATTAGCTTAAACTCAATGCCCCACAAACAAAAGCTTCCCCTTTCCCCCTCCCTGCTACTCCTGGTAACCACTAAGAATCTTGGTTTCTCTCTCTTTCTCTCCTTTCCCCCACCCCAACCTATCTAGAAATTCTCCCCCACCCCCATCCTTGGTAACCAATAAAGAAAGTTTCCTTCTATGTATAAACCTTTCCTCGACTTTACAATAATGAACTAATATAATATTTGTCCTTCTGTGATTGACTTATTTCACTCAGCATAATGTCCTCCAAGTTCATCTATGTTATGTGGTGTTTTGCAG
>NW_006921679.1:9973900-9978141 GCF_000298275.1 Orycteropus afer afer | reverse complement strand
AATTGAGCTTTATGTCCCCTGCGACTATGGTCCCAAGCCCGCAGATTCAACTACTCGGTCGCTCTGGGTAGCTGGCTGTGACCAAGCAATGACCATAACCTTACCCCTTGTCAGCTCTACTATACACCTGGGAATTCTGATCATTCACATAAACTTATAGGACCATTTTCTGCCAACCCTATATCCTCATAAAATATTTTAAAAAATATTCCTTCTTCTAGTTTTGGAAAACTTTTTTATGGAACTGTCAGTGTTTGGTAGAAATCACTAATGAAGCTTTTGGGACATGGAGCTTTATTTTGTTACTGCTGTTGGAAGCTTCTTAAGTAAGAATTCAATTTCTTTAAAAGATGTAGAATTACTCAGTTTATGTATTTTACATTGAGTGCATTGTGGTAGCTTGTGTCTTTCAAGAAATATTTATCTAGTTCCTCTTAGTTATTAAATTTGGTGGCATAAAGTGGCTGATAATTTTCCCTTACTGTCCTTTCCTTGGGAGCTCTGGTGGCATAGTGCCTAAGGCACTTGACTGCTAACCAGAAGGCTGACAGTTCAAACCCACCAGCCACTCCTCGGAAGGAAGGTTGGGCAATCTACTTCTGTAGTGATACTACTTCGGCAATCCAGGGAGGTGTCGCTATGAGTCGGGTCCGACTAGATGGCACATAACAACAACAGCAGTCCTTTCCTCAGAAACCCAAGGAGGGGTAGCTCTGAGTTGAATCAACCTGATAGCAGTGATTTTTTTTTTTTTTTAATCCTTTCTGTGGTATGTATGATCTGTAGTGATGTCCTTTCTCTCATCCCTGATATTGGTAATTTGTGTCTTTTCTCCTTTTTCTTGGTTAGAATGGCTTGAATTTTATTAATTTTATTGATCTTGTCATTACAAAAGGTTTTGGTTTCATTTATTTTTGCTATTGTTTCCCCAGTTGTAATTTCATTGATTTCTGCTATTTTATTATTACCTTCCCACTACTTGCTACAAATCTGTGCTTGATGAAGTGCAGCCAGATGCTCCTTGGAAGTGAGAATGGCCAGACTTTGTCTCACTTACTTTGGTCTTGTCAGAGGAGACCATTCCCTGGTGAAGGATTTCATGCTTGGGAAAGGAGAGTGTCAGTGAAAAAGGGGAAGGCCCTCAACAAGATGGAATGACACAGTGGCTGCGGTGATGGGCTCAGGCATAGCAAGGATTGTGAGGCTGGTGCAGGACCAGGCAGTGTTTCATTCTGTTGCACGTAGGGTCGCTGTGAGTCAGAGCTCACTCGACGGCACCTAACAACAACAACAACTTACTTTAGATTTAATTTTTTTTTACCTTCTAATTTCTTAAGAGGAGCTCTTGTAGCATAGTGCTTAAGGCACTTGACTGCTAACCAGAAGGCTGGCAGTTCAAACCCACCAGCCACTCCTCGGAAGTAAGATGGGGCAGTCTACTTCCATACAGAAACTGCCTCAGAAACCCAAGGAGGGGTTGCTGTGAGTCGGGTCCGACTCGACGGCACATAACAACAACAACAACAACACGATTTCTTAAGTGGAAGCTTAGGTTGCTTTAAAAATACTTCTTCTTTATATAATACGCATTTAACATTGCATATTTCCCTGTCATCAGTCCTTTAAATATGCATTTCACATTTTTTATATGTTCTGTTTGCATTTTCATTCGATTCAAAATTTTTATAATTTCCCTTAGGATTTCCTCTTCGACTTATGGGTTATCCAGAAGTGTCTTGTTTAATTACCATACAAAGGGGGATTTTTCAGAGTATCTTTCTCTTACTGATTTTCAGTTTAATTTCTTTGTTGTCAGAGAACTTTCCACCACTTGATTGATTTAAAATTTTTGAGATTTGTTTTAGGTCCCATAATACGGTCTGCTTTGGTGAGTGCTCCACGTAAACATGCAGGGAATATATAATTTTATGTTGTGAAATGGTGTGAGAATATCTATTAGGTAAATTTGGTTGATAGTGTTGTTCAGGCCTTTTATATCCTTTCTGATTTTATGTCTACTTGCTGTATTGATGACTGAGACCCTTTCAGTTTTATCAGTTTTTGCTGCATGTATTTTGAAGCTCTGTTAGTAATAAACATTTAAAATTGCTATAGGAGCTCTGGTAGCATAGTGGCTAAAGCACTTGAATGCTAATCAGAAGGCTGGCGGTTCAAACCCACCAGCCACTCCTCGGAAGGAAGGTTGGGCATTCCTACTTCCGTAGTGATACTGCCTCGGAAACCCAAGGAGGGGTCGCTATGAGTCGGGGCCGACTCGATGGCAAATAACAACAACAACAACAACAACAACAACATTTGTTTACATCCAAAGGGAAGAAATGATAAAATAAAAGAGCTGAACAGAAGATTTCAAGAGGTGGTATGAGAAGACAGAGTAAAGTATTATGATGAAATGTGCAAAGACCTAGAATTAGAAAACCGAAAGGGAAGAAAACATTTGGCATTTCTCAAGCTGAAAGTACTGAAGAAAAAATTCAAGCCTCGAGTTGCAATATTGAAGGGTTCTGTCAAAATACTGAATAATGCAGGAAGCATCAAAAGAAGATAGAAGGTACAGTACTATGTTGTCAGTGAAGGCAAACACTGATATATGGATGGATAGGTGGGTGGACAGGCTGAACTATTAGGTATGTCCATGCAGGGGAGAGTGTGCCTAAGACCATGTATAGTGTTTGGCAGACAATATTTCTACCAGTGTTTTTGTATGTTCTGTTAGAATTCCCAGGTATATAGTAGAGCTGAGAAGGGACAAGGTTGTAGTCACTTTTTGGCCACAACCAGTTACCCAGAGGGAGTGAGTAGTTGGACCTGTGGACTCAGGACCATAGTCCCAGGGGACACCAAACTCAATTGGCATAACATACTACACAAAAGCATGTTCCACATTCTACTTTGGCGAGTAGCGACTGGGATCTTAAAAGCTTGCAAGCGGCCATCTAGATGCAACATGGGTCTCTCCTCATCCAGAGCAAAGAAGACTGAAGAAAACCAAAGACACGTGGAAACAATTATTTCAAGCAACTGGTACACCATGCGATCCTCAGCCTATATGATTACAAGACTAGAAGAACTAGATGGTGCCCGGTTACCACTGTCAGCCACTTGGAGGGGGATCTCTGTAGGAGATCCTGGATAGAGTGGGAGAATAATGTGGAACAAAACTCAAAATCATTTGGGGAAAAACAAAAAAAGGACCAGGTTTGCTGGTCTGATAGAGCCTGATGGGACCTAGACTAAGCTGAGACTCTGGCCCCTAGCTGCCCTTCAGGTCTGGAATTGAACCCACTTCTGTGGCTTCCAGCCAAACAAAAGACAGGCATATGAGCTGACCATTTACAATAGGTAGATAAACTCCTTGGAGAGATCAATCATGAGAGAACAGAAGGGCTGTGTATGGACTGGGAGACAGCTTGGGTGACAGGAGTGCATGGAGGGATGGACACAGGGAAGAGGTAACTATGGGGAGGAAGTGGAAGGGGAGCTGTTGCATTGTGGGAAATTGTAGTCACTGTCATGAGAGACAAAGTGTATGTGAGCTGCTGCATGGAAAGTGAATTTGCTCTGTAAACTTTGACCTAAGTCACAATAAAAATAATAATAATAAAAAAAAATCTATAAAAAGAAGATGAAAGGAATACGCAGAGTCACTGTACCAAAAACAATTGGTTGATATGCAGCCATTTTAGGACGTATCATATGATCAAGAACCAATGGTATTGAAGGAAGAAGTCCAAGATGCACTGAAGGAATTGGCGAAAAACAGGGCTCCAGGAATTGACAGAATACCCACTGAGATATTTCACTAAGTGGATGCAGCATTGGGGCGCTTACTCATGCTTGGTAATGTAGACAGGCAGCAAAAAAGGAGAAGACCCTCAATGAGATAGAGTGACACAGTGGCCATGACAGTGGGCTCAAGCACAGGAAAGATTGTGAGGATGGTGCTGGACTGGGCAGTATTCTGTTCTGTTGTACGTAGGGTCGCTGTGAGTCAGAGCCAATTTGGTGGCATCTAACAACAATGTAGTACTTCTGTGTTTAACTTTCTGAAAAACTATCAATCTGTTTTCCACATCACCGTCCAGTTTTACAATCCCACCAGCAATGTATAAGGGTTCCTATTTCTTTACAAGGAGCTCTGGTAGCATAGTGCCTAAGGCACTTGACTGCTAACCAGAAGGCTGGCGGTTCAAACCCACCAGCCACTCCTCGGAAGGAAG
>NW_006921679.1:9949708-9954636 GCF_000298275.1 Orycteropus afer afer | reverse complement strand
CGCCTTCTCCGTTTATTCCCTAGCTGCCAGAGCAGTCCTCTGTGCTGTCCCTGGCTAGCAGTGCTGATTTTTAGGTTAATTCTTAGGTCCTACCAGCACTTGGGAATCTCCAAGCTGTCTGTGCTGTCAGGATCGCTCAGGATTGCTGCCAGACCGCAGCTCCGTATGTTTCCTTTTTTAGTATTTTCATGCAAATTCTTCTGCTAGTTGAGGTTTAGTCCACTTCTATATCCTTCCCTTCAGGGCTCAGGGGTCCAAGATTATCTTGTGTGTCTATGTTAATTGGTTTCCTTATTCTTTGTCGAAGAGGGTCTGTGCAGTCCTTCTACCTAGTCTGCCATCTTACAGGAATGAGCCCCACCCCCGACCTTGTCTTAACCAGTGGTATTGTGCTTCTGCATCATCTCTTTCCAAATGTAGTTGATTGATTCCTGTGTATTCCATCTGGTGAGGTCCACATGTATCCAAAAATACCAAGCTCACTGCCGTCAAGTCAGACCCAAATCATAGCGACCCTTCCTTGGGTTTCTGAGGTGGTATCACTTGTGAGGTAGATCACCCAATCTTCCTTCCCAGGAGTGACTGGGGGTTTGAACTGCCAGCCTTCTGGTTAGCAGTCAAATGCCTTAGGCAATCCACCACCAGAGCTCCTGTCCACATGTGTAGTCACCGTTTATGTTGTTGGAAAAAATATATTATTTCCAATGACTAAGTCACTGGTCTTACAAAATTCTATCATGTGATATCAGGTATCATTTTTATTAACAAGACCATATTTTCCAGCTGCTAGTCCTTCTTACTTGTTTCCAACTTTCTCAATCCATCACCAGTAATGATCAGTACATCTTGATTTCATGTTTGGTCTATTTCAGCCTGCAGAAGTTTGTAAAAACTTTCCATTTCTTCATCTTTGGCTTTAGTGGTTGGTGTGCAAATTTGGATAATAGTAGGAGTAAGTGGACTTTCTTGTAGGCTGTAGATACTATACTGTCATTGACAGCATTGCGCTTCAGAATTGATATTGAAATGTTCTTTTTGATGTTGAATGTGACACCATTCCTCTTTACTTTGTCATTCATAGCGTAGTGGGCCGTATGATTGTCTAATTCAGAATTGCCAGTACCAGTCCATTTCAGCTCACTAATGCGTAGGATATTGATTTATTTGTATTACATTTCATTTTTGACAATTTCGAATTCCCTTAGATTCAAACTTTGTACATTCCATATTCTGATTGTGAATGGATGTTTGCAGCTGTTTCTTTTCATTTTGAGTCATGTCATATCAGCAAGTGATGGTCCTGAAAGCTTTACTCTATCCATGTCATTAAGGTTGACTCTACTTTGAGAAAGGAACTCTGGTAGTACAGTGCCAAAGGCATATGACTACTAACCAGAAGGCTGGTGGTTCAAACCCACCAGCCACTCTGTGGAAGCCAGATCAGGCAATCTACTTCTGTAAAGATTTACTGCCTTTGAAATCCAGTGGGAGTTGCTGTGAGTCGGAACCAACTTGCTGGCAGTGGGTTTCTTTTCTGGTTTCTACTTTGAGGAGGCAGATCTTCCCCAGTAATACTTTGAGTTATTTTCAACCCAAGGGGCTTATCTTCTGGCACTACAACAGACAGGGTTTTATTGCTGTGCGTAAGGTTTTGAGTGGCCAATTTTTCTAGACTACAATGTCTTGTGGAAACTTGTCCACCATGGATAACCCTGCTGGTATTTGAAATTTTGGTGGCATAACTTCCAGTATCACAGCAACACACAAGCCACAACAATGTGAGAAACATGAGTGGTGGACAATACTTAATAGCTGTGGTGAAAACTTGGATCCTTGTCTTTTTCCTGATCTTACTGGAAAAGCTCTCAGTTTCTTTCCATTGACTATTGTGTCATTGGTGAGTCCCCCTGCCCCAATAAATGCTCTTTGTCATATAGGGGACTTTTCCTTCCATTCCTTATTGATTTGATTCTGTATAAGTGGTGGATTTTGTCAAATGCCTTCTTGGCATTGATTGAGTTGAGCATTGGTTCTTTTTGTTTATTATTGTGATATGTTTGATTTTAGAGTTTTATTACATTGATCAATTTTCTGATGTTGCATTCCTAGTATAAATTCCCCTGATTATGGTATATAATCTTTTAAATATGCTTTTGATTTGGTTTTCTAGTTTTTTTTTTTGTTAAGTATTTTTGCATCTGTATCCATAAGGGGTTGTTGTTGTTGCTAGGTGCCGTTGAATCATCTCCAACTCATAGTGACCCTATGCACGGCAGAATGAAACACCTCCCAGTCCTGCGCCAGCTCCATGATCCTTGCTGTACTTGAGCCCATCGCTGTTGCCACCGTGTCAATCCATCTCACTGAGGGCCTTCCGCTCCTTGGTTGACCCTCCACCTTACCAAGCATGAGATCCTTCCCCAGGGAATGGTCCCCTCTGACAACATGATCAAAGTATGTGAGATGAAGTCTGGCCATTCTTGCCTCCAAGGAGCATTCTGGCTGCACTTCATCCAGGACAGACCTGTTAGTTCTTTTAGCAGTCCACGGTACTTTCAGCATTCTTCACCAACACCACAGCTCAAAAGCATCAATTCTTCTTTGGTCTTCCTTATTCATTGTCCAGCCCTCACATGCATATGAGGCGATTGAAAATACCATAGCTTGTGTCAGGTGCACCTTAGTCCTCAAGGAGACATCTTTGCTCTTCAGGCCTTGAAAGAGGTCCTTTGCAGCTGATTTGCCCAGTGCTGTACATCATCTGATATCCTGACTGCTGCTTCCATTGTCGTCGATTGTAGAACCAAGCAATGTGAAGTCTTTGACAATTTCAATCTTTTCTCCATTTATTGTTATGCTGCTTATAGGTACAGTTGTAAGGATTTTTGTTTTCTTTATATTGAGATGTAATCCATATTGCAGATTATATTCTTCAGTCTTCATCAGTAAATGCCTCAAGTTATCCTTACTTTCAGCTAGCAAAGTTGTGTCTTCAGTGTATCGCAGGTTGTTAATGATTCTTCATCTGATCCTATTGCCGTGTTCTTCTTCATATAGTACAGCTTCTTGGATTATTTGCTCAGCCTACAAATTGAATAAGTATGGTGAAAGGATAAAAGCCTGACACACTCCCTTCTTGATTTTAAACCATGCAGCGTCCCCCTTTTCTGTTTGAACGACAACCTCCTAGTCTATGCACAGGTGCCTCATGAGTACAATTAAGTGTTCTGGAATTCACATTCTTCTCAGTGGTATCCACAATTTGTTATGATCCGCATGATCAAATGCTTTTGCATAGTCAATAAAACACAATTAAACATCTTTCTGGTATTCTTTGCTTTGAGCCAAGATCCATCTGACATCAGCAATGATATCCCTCGTTCCACATCCTCTTCTGAATCCAGCTTGCAAATATTTCTGGGAGTTTTCTGTCAATATGCTGCTGGAACTATTTCTGAATTATCTTCAATAAGATTTTACTTGCATATGATATTAATGATATTGTTTGATAATTTCTACAGTCTGTGGGATCACCTTTCTTTGGAATGGGTACAAATATGTATCTCTTCCAGTCAGTTAGCCAGGTAGCTGTCCTCCAAATCTCCTGGCATAGCCGAGTGAGTGCCTCCAGCGGGGCATCCATTTGTTGGAGCATCTCAATGGGTATTCTGTCAATTCCTGGAACCTTGTTCCCCACCAATTCCTTCAATGCAGCTACTACTTCCTCCCTCAATACCATTGGTTCTTGAACATATGCCATCTCTTGAAATGGATGAAAATTGGCCAGTTTTTTTTCGATGCAGTGACTGTGTATTCCTTCTATCTTCTTCTTCTTCTTTTAAAATGCATTTTATTGAACTATAATTGATGTACAATGAAATGCACAAAACTAAAGTGACATAGGTCAATGCATTTTTTTTTTTTTTTCCTCCTCTCCACTCCCACCCCTGGCAGCCAACAAAGAAAGTTTCCTTCCATACATAAACCTTTCCTTGACCTTCCACAACAATGAAGTAGTACTATATTTGTCCTTCTGTGATTGACTTATTTCACTCAGCATGATGTCCTCCAAGTTCATCCATATTATGCGGTGTTTTGCTGATTCTACACTTTTCTTTAGAGTTGCATAGTATTCTGTTGTGTGTATGTATGTTGCCCCATTCTTCTGGTGGTGGGCACGTAGGTTGTCTCCATCTTTTTGCTATTGTAAATAGTGCTGTGATGAACATGGGTGTGCATATATCTGTTCCTATCCTGGCTCTCACTTCTCTAGGATATGTAGCTAGTAATGGGATTGCTAGGTCAAATAGTATCTGCAATTCCAGCTTTCTAAGAGATCACCATACTTTCCACAGTGGTTGTATCACTTCACAGTCCCACCAGCAGTGTATGAGAGTTCCAATCTCTCCACATACTTGCCAGCATTTGTTATTTTCTGCCTTGTTGAACTTTGCCATTAGTGCTGGGGTGGGCTCATTGCTTTGATTTGCATCTCTCTGATGGCCAGTGATCATGAGCATCTCTTCATGTATTAGCTGACCACCTGTCCTCCTTGGTGAAGTGTCTATTCATGTCTTCTGTCTATTTCTTAATTGGATTGTTAGTCCCTTTGCTGTTGAGGCATTGGAGTTTTCTGTAAATCTTAGAGGTAAGTCCCTTGCCAGATATGTAATTATTGACAAGTATCAATTTATTATTGTCATTTTGTTACATGCTTTTTTGCGGTGTTGATTTCTTTGTTCCATATAATTTTCTATGCTGACCTTGTTTTGTTTATGAATCGTGTGATCACTTCCTTCATTGCTATTGTTTCTGTGTTTGCTAAATATTTGTGCTGGTCCTCTTTTTCATTTTAATGTGAAGATTTATCATTTTTCTTTGAGGTTACCCTGTGATTTATAGTTTTCTTCCCAAGTTTAGAACAGTCC
>NW_006921679.1:9947772-9948488 GCF_000298275.1 Orycteropus afer afer | reverse complement strand
GGGGTGACCCAAACCTTCATTCCTGAAGGGTCTGGGCCATTAGTAGTCATATCAGAATTGGGTTGTTGTAATTTTCCATTGACTTTAATCACAGGGCATGGTAGTACTAAGAGACATTCTAAAGAATCTCCTGTATTCTAGACATATTCTTCTTTACCTCCATTTTGTAAAGCCAATCCAATTTCTTGTAAGGTTGTTCTCTTTTTAACAAATTCCCTGAATTTCAACTTATCTGGAAATGTCCTAATTTCACCATCATATTCGAGGGACAGTTTTGCTGGTGTATAATTCTTGGTTGAAACATTTTCTCTTTCAGAGTTTATATATACCATCCCATTATCTTCTTGTCTGCATGGTTTCTGCTGAGAAATCTGAGCTTAGTCTTATTGGTTGCCCCTTGTAGGTAACTTTTTGTTTTTCCTGTGCTGCGTTGAGGATTCTTTCTTTGTCTTTTGTTTAGGTGAGTTTGATGATGATGTGTCTTGATGATTTTCTTTTGGGGTCTGTCCTGTTCAGGGTTCTTTGGACTTCTTGAATGGATATATTCTCATCTTTCATCATACCATGAACATTCTCTTCCAACAAATCTTTGACAATTTTTTTCTGTGGTTTTATTTTTCTCTTCCTGTTGTGGAATTCCGATTACACATAGATTATTCCTTTTGATGGTATCCCACATGAACCTTAGACTTTCTACATTTTGTTTTGATCTTTTT
>NW_006921679.1:9946739-9947388 GCF_000298275.1 Orycteropus afer afer | reverse complement strand
CATAGTTACCTCCTCCCAGTGTCCATCCCTTCATACTCTTCTGCACCCTGAGCTATCTCCCTGTGCATAAGCAGCCCTTCCTTCTCCCATTGGGTCTGTATCTTGGTCCCTTGTTTCTCCTGCTTTATCGTGCTTCTTTGTGTGGACTGTGATTCTCTGTTATCTCTGAGGCATTGTGACTTTTTTGTGTTTATGTTTAATTGGTGATTGTATGTTGGAATGACTTGCCCACAATTTTTGTTTTCTTTGTGTGTTATCTATGTAAGCAGGACACTGTGCTGTGCTCCTCTATGTGCTTGTTGGCTGCACTTACACACTCATCACCTGTCTTCATTCCTGTTGTCTGCCTCCTGTATGTCCCTGCTGTCCTTGGCAAATGGTCTGTCCATCTTCTTTTGATGCTTCCTGCGTCATTCAATATTTTGCCCATAGAATCTTCCAATATTACAACTTGAGGCTTAAACTTTTTCCTCAGTTCTTTCCACTTGGAAATGCCGAGGGGTTCTTCCCTTTTGGTTTTCCAACTGCAGGTCTTTGCACATTTCATTATAGTTATTGGCTTTGTCTGCTCGAGCTGCTCTTTGAAATCTTCTGTTTAGCTCTTTTATCTTGTCATTTCTTCCATTTGCTTTAGCTACTCTCTGCTCAA
>NW_006921679.1:9935098-9946454 GCF_000298275.1 Orycteropus afer afer | reverse complement strand
GAATAAGTCATTGGTCTTGCAAAATTCTATGATGCGATCTCCAGCATTATTTCTGTCACCAAGGCCAAATTTTCCAACTACCAGTAATTCTTCTTTGTTTCCAACTTTTGCATTCCAGTCACCAGTGATAGCACATCTTGATTGTACATTTGGTCAATTTCAGACCGCAGAAGTTAATTAAAATCTTTAATTTCCTCATCTTTGGCTTTGGTGGTTGGTGCATGAATTTGAATAATAGTTGTATTAATGGGTCTTCCTTGTAGGCATATGGATATTATCCTATCACTGATAGTATTGTACTTTAGCACAGATCTTGAAACATCGTTTGTAATGATAAATGCCATGCCATTCCTCTTCAAATTGTCATTCCCGACATAGTAGATCATATGGCTATCTGATTCAAAATGGCCAAATCTGGTCCATTTTAGGTCACTAATGCCTAGGATATCAATCTCTATGCATTCCATTTCATTTTTGACAACTTCCAATTTTCCTAGATTCATACTTTGTACATTCCATGTTCCGATTATTAATGGATGTTTGCAGCTGTTTCTCCTCAATTTGAGTCGTGCTACGTCAGCACATGGAGGTCCTGAAAGATTTACTTTATCCATATCATTAAGGTTTGTTCTGCTCTGATGAGGCAGCTCTTTCCCAGTCCTGTTTTGAGTGCCTTCTGATGCAAGGGTCTCATCTTCCTGCACTGTGTCGGACAGTGGTTCCAAGCTGTTTGTAACTTTCCCCAGTAATGTGTCAGTGTTTCTCTGCTATTCATAAGGTTTTCCCTGGCCAGTTTTTGGGAAGTGGATGGCTTCTTCCTTCTTCCTAGTCTGTCTCAGTCTGTAAGCTGCATTGAAACCTGTGCGCCATGTGCAACCCTGCTGGCATCTGAAACACCGGTGGCACAGCCTCAAGCCTCACAGCAATGTGCAGGCCCCACAGAATGACAAACTGGCAGACAAATTTATTTCCCTTAGCTGTTGGAAACCTCTCCTCCCTCCCCTTACCTAATTCCTACCTGGATCCTGCTGCTTTGTGGACCTTGACTGCTCCTTCCCTTTCCTGACTCTGGGAGCTAGGGCCAGCCTGCCTCTCACCCCTTACCTGGATCCTGCCACTCTTGTGGTCCCCGGCCACTCCCTCCCTTTCCTTAATATCCATAAGGGATATTAGTCTGTAATTTTCTTTTGTTGTTGTGTCTTTGTCTAGCTCTGGTATCAAAGTAATGCTAACCTCATAGAATGAGTTAGAGAGGAGGTCTGGTTGTGCAGTGGCTAAGATATTTGACTGCTAACCAGAAGGTCATTGGTTCAAACCCACCAACTGCCCTCTGGGAAGAAGATGAGGCAATCTCCTTCCGCAAAGATTTACAGCCTTGGAAACCCTAGGAGGGTCGTTATGAGTCATAATAAACTCAGTGGCAGTGGGTTTTCTTTTCTTTTCTTTTTTTTTATTGGAAAATTTTAAGAAGGATTGGGGTCATTTCTATAAATATCTGGTAGAATTCCCCCATGATGTCATCTGGTCCAGGACTTTTCTTTGTTGGGAAGTTTTGGATTGCTGATTCAGTTTCTTCATTTGTTATGAATTTGTGGACATCTTCTGTTTCTTTTTGAGTCAATGTAGGAGTTTATGTATTTCTAGGAATTTCCCATTTCATCTAAAAGATTATCTTAAGAATTTTTTTGATTACTATTCTTGTGGTCATTAACTCTTTTAAAATGTTTTTGCTTGAAAATATCTTTATTTTATCCCCATTATTCTAATATGTGTGTGAGCAAATCAGTCTCTGTACTAGATAGTGCCTAAGGCATGTGACTGCTAACCAGAAGATTAGTGGTTCAAACGTACCAACCACTCCATGGAAGGGAAGACTGGGCAATCTACTTCCAGAAAGATTTACTGCCTCAGAAACCCAAAGGGGGTTGCTGTGAGTCGGAATTGACTTGATGGCAGTGAGTTTAGAGATAAAGAATTGTAGATCAGCCATTCAATTTTTTGCATCCATTAACAGTATCATCCCAGTGCTTTCTGGCATCTATTATTATCGAGAAATCGGCTATCAGAGTAAGCACAGTTCTTTCATTGTAATTTGTCCTTTTTTCCTCTGTCTGCTTTTAGGATTTTCTCTATGTCTTTTGTTTTCTTCATTTTCACTATAAGTGTAAGTGTGGCTTTCCTTTTCATTTATTTTGCTTGGGAATTGTTTCTTTTCTTGGAATTCGTGGAAAATTTGTAGCCATTGTTTCTCCGCATACTAACTTCTGACCCACTTCCTTCTCTTTGCAACTCCAGTTAAACCTATATTCTGTCTTCTCGCTGCCTCCACTTCACCTACTAACCTCTTCTATGTGTGTATTTTGGATATTTTTTTCTGATCTGTATTTTATTATTTTCCTTATGAGCAGTATGCTATCTACTGCTAAACTTTTCTATGAAGTTTTAAGCTTGAGTTTGATTTGAAGTTTTGGGTTTTTCTTTTTCTCATTTCTGGAGGTTTAATTGGTTCTTTTTCAAACTCGTGGCATCACTTTTCATAATTTTTCTTCGTAGAAGTATTTTAATGCTTGTCTTTATTTTTTTTTCATACATAGTAAGTATGGTTATTTTCTTTGTATTAAAAAAAAAAAATCTGTGTCTTCTAATCCTCTCAGTGTACCTGCCACTCCCCTGCCCTGCACTACCTCCTGAATGAAACAGAGACATGAATTTTGCATCAGTCCTTAGTTAGCACCTACAGGTTTGAAAAGACAAGCATAGCAATCTGTACTCCTTCCAGAACAGACCGGGGTCCCAAGCTGGTAACACAGGCTGCCACACTGAGCTGGTTGGTGAGCCAGTTCTGGGAAGGGCACCATCCAGTAACAAAATGCCATCAAGCTCTCCTCTTATCTTTTATTGACATGGCTTCTTTCTTGATTCCGCATTTGCTTGGTAACTGTGAACTTCTTTCTGTTTACCAGAGTTCTGAAAAGGCTAATTTTAATAGTTTCTCTCTTTTTTTTTTTTTTTCCAAATGTTTTTTTGGTTGATGGGAGTGTGGCTGTTATCCCTTTGCCATCTTGGTGATGTCCTGGCCTGTTTTATTTTTTTGATTGTTTCTTTCCCAACGACGCCAAGTGTGCTGCTTGGATATCCTTTGTCCCAAATCTATAATTTTTCTCCATTTCTTTATTGTTTGCCTGTTTTCATTTCCTTCTGCATAGTTTTCTGTTGTCTTAATAGTATTTACCTCCTTTCAGGTGCCAACTGCTTCTAACATGGCTTTCCTTTATCTCAAGGTATTATTTTCATTCCTTTCTCTTGTTTGTGAATATTTTATTGTGCTTTATGTGAAAATTTATGTAGCAAGTTGATTTTTTATTCAGTAGTTCACTCACAAGTTGTTCCTTGACATTGGTGGTGATCCCCACAATGTGTCAGCACTCTCCCCATTTCTACCAGGTGTGCCCCATTTCCATTCCTCCAGTTCCTCTGCCCCTCCCTGCCTTTTCATCTTTGTTTCTGGGTAAATGTTGCCCTTTTGGTCTCTTAGAATTGACTGTTCTAAACTGCACATGCTTCCTGGGTGGTGGTATTTATTTTATAGGCCAGTCTATTACTCAGCTGAAAGGTGGTCTCTGAGAGGGGCTTCTGTTCCAAGTTAGAACATTGTCTTAGGGACATAGTCTTGGAGGTTCTTCCAGTCTGTGTGAGACCAGGAAGTGTGGTCTTTTTATGAATTTGAATTTTGTTCTACATTTATCACGTACTCTAACCAAGATTTTTCTAGTGTGTTTCTGGTCAGAGTGGTCAGTAGTGATAGCTGACCACCAGTTCTTGTGGTCTCAGGTTAGGAGAGGTTGTGGTTCACGTGGGACATTAGCCCTTTGGACTAATTGTTGCCTTGAGTCTTTAATTTTTTCCATTCTCTTTTGTTCCAGATGGGAAGAGACCAATAGTTGTATTTTAGATGGCTGTTCACAAACTTTTAAGATTCTAAGATGCCACTTACCAAGCTAGGATATAGAATGTTATCTTTACAGACTGTGTTTTTCCAGTTGACCTAGATGTCCCCTGAGACTACAGTTGTTAGCCTTCAAGTCCATTGGTTCAGTTCTGATGTCTAGTTTCTATAACTGTGCCCCTTATGTGTTCTATTATATATATGACTATGCAGGAAGGAAGGTTGGGCAATCCTACTTCCGTAGTGATACTGCCTCGGAAACCCAAGGAGGGGTCGCTATGAGTCGGGCTGACTCGACGGCACATAACAACAACAACAACAATGCAGTGTTTACAGATATGTAGGTAGAAATATCCACAACCACACCAATATAGGCATATGGGTTTATTCTCTTTTTTAAAATTTTTTATTGTGATTTGGGTGAAATTTTACAAAGCAGATTCCTTTTACATTCAACACTTCATACACATTTTGTTTTGTGACACTGATCACAGCCCCACAATGTAACAGCTCTCCTCTCACTTCCTTCCTGTGGTCACCCTTTCCTTGCAGCCTTCTTGCCACATCTGTTTAGCATAAATATCTACCTTTGAAGGAGCTGGTGCTGTAGTGGTTAAGGCATTTGGCTGATAACCAAAAGGTCAGTGATTTGAACCTGCCAGTCACTCCGTGGAAGAAAGATGGGGTGGTCTACTTCCATAAATATTCATAACCTTGGAAACCCAATGGGGGTCGCTATGAGTTAGAATCGACTCAGTGGCAGTAAGCTTGGGCTGAGCTGTGTACCTTTGAATCCTTTCACAAATGGCTGTTTGTTGTTATTGTTGTTGCAGGATTGTGGTGGTACAAGATTTACCATAACTGCCATTTATTCTTGTGCACCTCTCTGTGTCTTCCTTTGCTTTCATCACATTGTGCTGATTTCTCCCATACTGTCTATTGCCTTTCTCTTCATCCAAATCAACATGGATCTATCGTCCAGTTAATGATTCTCCCTCTCTCCCCTCCCATCTCTGGTAACTATCAAAGACTAATTTCTCTGTGTGTAAATCTGTTACTGACTTTTTATAAAAGTGATTTCTTGCAATACTTGCCCTTTTGTGATTGACTTACTTCACTCAGCATAATGTCCCCAGATTCATCCATGTTGTAAGGTGTTTCATGGATTCATCATCATTCTTTATCATTGCATAGTATTCCATTGTATATATGTACCACGTTTTGTTTATCCATTCATCCATTGTTGGATACTTAGATTCTTTCTGTTTTTTTTTTTTTTTGTGACTGTGAATAATGCTGCACTGAACATGGATGTGTACATATCTATTCATATCCTAGCTCTTATTTTTCTAGGATGTATGTTTAGGAGTGGTATTGCTGGATCATACAGTGTTTCAATTTCTATCTTTTTAAGGGACCACCATACCATTTTCCATAGTGGTTGTACCATTTTAAAGTCCCATTAATAATGTATAAGAGTTCCAGTTTCACATTCTCACTAGCACCTGCTGTTTTCTGGTTTTTTTTTTTTTTTTTTTGGTCAGTATCATTATTGCTAGGGTCAGATGCTATCTCATCGTAGTTTTTATTTGCATCTCTCTAATGGCTAATGGGGAGCTCTGGTAGCATAGTGCCTAAGGCACTTGACTATTAACCAGAAGTCTGGCAGTTCAAACCCATCAGCTACTCCTTGGGAGGAAGGTTGGGCAATCTGCTTCCATAGTGCTACCCCCTCAAAAACCCAAGGAGGGATGACTGTGAGTTGGATCCGACTCGACAGCACATAACAACAACAACCACAACAATGGTTAATGATTGTGAACCTCTTTTCATGTGTTTGTTAGCCCTCTGAATGTCTTCTTTGGTGAAGTGTCTGTTCGTGTCACTTGCCTGTTTTTGGATTGGATTGTTCATCTTTTTGTTGTTGAGGTGTTGAAGTTCACTACAACTTTTAGAGATTAGACCCTTGTCAGGAGCTCTGGTGGCATAGTGCCTAAGGCATTTGACTGCTAACTAGCAGGCTGGCAGTTCAAACCCACCAGCCACTCCTCAGGAGGAAGATATGGCAATCTACTTCCGTAGTGATACCACCTCAGAAACCCAAGGAGGGGTTGCTATGAGTCAGATCTGACTCAATGGCAGTGAGTTTGGTTTTGGTACTTAGACCCTTGTTAGCTATGTTATTGCCAAAGTGTTTTTCTCTGTAGTGTTTTTACTCTTTTGGCTAAGTCTTTTGATGAGCGTAAGTATTTAATTTTTAGGAGGTCGTAGTTACCTGTTTTATCTTCTGCTGTTTGTGTATTATTAGTTATGTTTGATAGTCAATTTATGGCACAGATTAGGGCCCCTAGCTTTGTCCATGTATTTTCTTCCAGGAACTTTATAGTTTTCGTTTAACATTTAGGTCTTTGATCCATTTTGAGTTTGCTTTTGTGTATGGTGTGAGGTATGGATCGTGTTTCTTTTTTCTGCAGATAGATATCCAGTTTTGCCAGCACTATTTGCTGAAGAGACTGTCTCTTCCCCATTGAATGAATTTCAGTCCTTTCTCTAAGATCAGCTGCCCATAGCTGGATGGGTTCATTTCTCAATTTCCTGGTCTGCTCCATTGGTCTATGGATCTATTGTTAATACTATTCATTTCTTTTCAGAGTTCTTTCAGAGTTCATTCAGATCACTTTAAAAATCCTCCTGCTGTAATCATTTAAAAAATAATGCTATTTATTTATTTATGTTAACTCTTGCTTTGTGTTGACTCCAACTTGGAGACTACACACATGTCATAGAAGAACTGTGCTCCATAGGGTTTTCAGTGACTGATGTTTTGTATGTAGATAACCAAGCATTTTTCCCAGGTTACCTCTGGGTGAACTTGAACCTCCAACCTTCCAGTGAGCAGTCAAGTCTGTTAACCATTTGCCCCACTGGGGGACTCCTGTTTCATAACGACTGTATATGATTTATTTATTTTAAAGGAAATCCATTTATCCATTGCTTTCATCTACTTTGTAACTTAATGCTCTTGATGGGCAAAATAATTTCCTTCTTCTTTTGTTCCTCACATTTCTTCATCTTCTGGGTAAAGGGCTGTAGATCCCATGATGGTTGAGTTTGGACTATTACTTTTCTGTATTTATTTTACTATTGCTCTATTTAAAGGGCATCATTTTAACAAGACTAGTTATTGGCAAAATGTGTTGACATGGAGGAAGACCCCTAGGTGTAGGAATTGGAAAGTTGGCATAGGTTTAGGTTTTTCAACTAGGAACACTTTCTCAGTAACACCCTGTCCTCCTGTGTCAGGTAGTTGGAGGTTAGCTGGTTTCCCCAGGCTGTGTTGCAGATCACAAGTCTCTAGGGTCGTGATTTAAGCCTGTTTCACCAGCAGATACTCAGCTGTCTCTCATTTGCCTTTTGTTCCTCCACCCTTACACATGGATAGATTAGTGAAATCTATAAAGAAAACTCTAAAGAGGCCTTTTTCCCCCCTTTCAATTGTGCTTTGGTTGTAAATTTACAGAGCAGAATTTGTTTTAAATTCAACAGTTCGTGTACATTTGGTTTCACTCCCCGATTAGCACCCCCAACCCTCAAGGATGACTTGAGGCACTTACTGATGAAGATTGAGGAACACGGTCTGTAGTATGGATTACATCTCAATATAAAGAAGACAAAAATACTCACAACTGGACCAATAAGCAGCGTCACGATAAATGGAGAAAAGATTGAGGTTGTCAAAGAATTCACATTGCTTGGTTCTACAATCGATGCCAATGGAAGCAGTAGTCAGGACATTCGATGACATGCAGCACTGGGCAGGTTGGCTGCGAAGGAACTCTTTCAAGCTGAGGAGCAAGGATGTCTCCTTGAGGACTAAGGTACACCTGACACAGGCCATGATATTTCCGATCACCTCGTATGCATGTGAGAGCTGGATAGTGAATAAGGAAGAGTTGATGCTTTTGAGTGTGGTGCTGGCAAAGAATACTAAAGGTACCATGGACTGCTAAATGAACTAACATCTGTCCTGGAGGAAGTATTGCCAAGATGCTCCTTGGAAGCGAGGATGGCCAGACTTTGTCTCACCTATTTTGGTCATGTTGTCAGAAGGGACCATTCCCTGGAGAAGGATGTCATGCTTGGTAGGGTGGAGGGTCGACGAAAGAGGGGAAGTCCTTCGACTAGATGGATTAACACAGTGGCTGCGACAATGGGCTCAAGTATAGCAAGGATCATGGAGCTGGTGTGGGATCAGGCGGTGTTTCGTTCTGCTGTGCGTGGGGTTGCTATGAGTCAGAAATGACTCAACTGCACCTAACAACAACAACAACAACAGCCCTAACCCATTCTCCTCCTCTCCCTTCCCTGTGACCCCTGCCCCCATCCCCGTGTCCTTCTTAGTTATGTACTCCTGTCTGTCCAGCTTTCCTTCCATGTGAATGCTACCTCTCTGGTGCCCCATGGCCGATTGCTCCAAGGGATGTATCTCTGTAGAGTAGGTGGGTGCATAGCTTTGGGTTGGGTGTTCCACATGTAAGTCTTTCTACTGTTGGGCTGAGAGCCAGTCCTTGGGAGTGAGCTTTATCCCAGGCCCAAAGTGTATCCCAGGACCATAGTCTTGGGGGTCCCACCAGACTCCATCTGAACAGTAATTCTGGTTGTTACTGTGTTTTTGAATTTTGTTCCACATTTTTCCTCCCACTTTCTCTGGGATCTCCAGTTTTGATCTCTTTCTGAGTGTTGGCATTGGTAGCCAGGCACCATCTAGTTCTTTTGGTCTTGAGGTCCATCATATCCTAGGGCTGATTGTTTCTAAATGCCCTTGGTTTTCTTCACTCTTCTTCGCTTCAGATGAGAGGAGACAATTAGCTGCATCTTAGATGGCTGCTTGAAAGCAAATAAGACCCCAGTTGCTACTCACCAAACTAGGTTGTGGAACAAGATTTTTGTGTATTATGTTGTACAAATGGAGCCTGGTGTCCCCCAATACTATGGTCCTGAGTGGGCAAACCCAGTGGTTTAATCTCCCAAGGAGCATGGCTGTCTCTGAGGGATTACTCCAAGTCTGTCTTCTATTGCTTCTGTAATGATTGTGGTTATTTTGTATCACTACTATCTGCAAGATTGTCCTTAGGTGAATCTCTCATTGGTCTAGAGTCTATTCCTGTTCACCAACTCCCATCTGATCTTCTCAGTTGTCTCTACATTTATTGGTAGCCTAAAGTATTATTAATGACCAAAGATGTCACTTTGAAGAGTAAGGTGCACCTGGCCCAAGCCATGGTATTTTCATTAGCCTCATATGCATGTGAAAGCTGAAAATGAATAAGGAAGACCAAAGAAGAATTGATGCCTTTGAATCATGGTGTTGGCAGGGAATACTGAAAATACCATGGACTGCCAGAAGAATGCACAAATCTGTCTTGGAAGTAGTACAGCCAAATGCTCCTTGGAAGTGAGACTGGCCAGACTTCCTCTCTCATACTTTGGTCACGTTGTCAGGAGGGACCAGTCCCTGGAGAAGGATGTCATGCTTGGTAAAGTGGAAGGTCAGCGAAAAAGAGGAAGACCCTTGATGAGATGGACTGACCCAGTGGCTGCAACCCCATAATGCTGTACCAGATGGGCTCAGGTATAGCTAAGATTAGGAGGGCGACGCAGGGCCAGGCAGTGTCGTTCTGTTGTACCCAGGGTCCTTGTGAGTTGGAGCCAACTCGATAGCACCTAACAGCAACATGAGGAGAGATAGCTAGACCAAGCATAATGTGCTGGTAGGAAAACCCCTTTACACAAGGACTCGAAGAATCTGTGCTGATCCTGGAGTGCAAGACCTCTGGCAACAATGCTGTCTCATTCACTCCGTATTCCCAAGTCTGTGCAGAGTAGAGCTTGTGGATGCTGTACAGAGATGCTCACTCAGTGTTGAGTCACACAGGGAAAACCCCCTTCAGGCTGACCTCTGTTTCTCATCTGAAGCAATAAAATAACAAACCTGTCTTGGCCCTTTTTCAAAAATTTCATTTGTTTTTGGCTAGGGAAACTCCTGTCTGGTCAAGAAACTGCCTTTCTTCAGCCAAGGAACTATCAGGTGGGTCCCCCTTCATGTCCTCTGCTTTTTTCGCCTCACCTCCTTTGCCTGAGCAAAGCAGCATGCCTTGTCTTGTGGCATGGTCCCTCGGTGTGGGTCATGATGGGCTAGTGGGGAGGAAGCCAGCAGCACTGATATCTTGACCACTTGACCGGGTCCCTGGGAGAGCTGAGTGGGCAGGCAGGGAAGGAGGTGGGAGCTGTGAAGAGGAGCCTGCTTTCGGGGGATCTGAGGGCCACTGGGCTTGATGCCTTCCCTGGGGCCTGACCTCATGTGTGTTGCTGTTTAATATCACATTGTGCCTTTGTTGTTTTTGTTGTAGGAACTGTTCTGTTTCCTTGGGCAGATGAAAAAGATGGGCTGGAAAAAATCGAAACCAGATTCGAGCGTGTCCAAGACTCGCATCATTTACCTCAACCAGCCCCTTAAAAACAGCTTCTGCAAAAACTACATCAGGTGAGAAGTGAATGTAGCTGTGTGGAGAGGAAGGAGGGGAAAATGGGGTCCACCCGGTGCACCCCACACAAAAAAAACTCATGTAATCTATGCTTCAGGGTATCAGTTTTCTGGAATCTTAAGAAACTTTCAATTCTCACTGTCACTTTGAAGAGTTGCTTCGCCCTCATCTTCAAGGTCCCTCTCTTTGAATGGCTTCTGCCCTCATTCATTCGTGTTTATAAGCAGTACCGTGCTGCCCGCTGCCCATTGATAGCCCTGTACACATGAGGAAATGGTGTCTTCCAAGGGATCTGGAATGATCTGCTGGATTTCTCACCAACATCCTGGGTTGTAGGGTTGAACGTTAGGTCTCCTAAGAGGTCTATCTCCTGAGGAATTGGATGAGCTGAGCACTTTCTGTAGAGGCAGAGTTGGATGAAAACGGAAATGAAACTGATGTTTTGAGTGACCACCTTTTTTTAAAACCAGGAATTAGTGTTGGATAGGAGCTACAGTAGTGCAGTGGTTAGAGCATTGAGCTGCTAACCGAAAGGTGGATGGTTTGAACCCACCTGCCTCTCTGTGGGAGAAAGATGAGACAGTCTACTTTGGTAAAGATGATAGCCTTGGAAACTGTATGAAGCAGTTGTACTCTGTCCTCTAGGGGTGCTGTGAGTCAGAATTAACTCGACGGTGGGTTTGGTTTGGGCTTTGCTTCTGTAAAGATTGACAGCCTTGGAAACCCTGTGGGGCAGTTCCACTCTGTCCTCTAGGGGCGCTGTGAGTCAGGATCAACTCCACGGCAGTGGGTGTGGTTTGGGCTTTGCTTCTGTAAAGATTGACAGCCTTGGAAACCCTGTGGTGCAGTTCCACTCTGTCCTCTA
>NW_006921679.1:9924374-9934798 GCF_000298275.1 Orycteropus afer afer | reverse complement strand
AACCCTGTGGTGCAGTTCCACTCTGTCCTCTAGGGGCGCTGTGAGTCAGAATCCACTCCACGGCAGTGGGTGTGGTTTGGGCTTTGCTTCTGTGAAGATTGACAGCCTTGGAAACCCTCTGGGGCAGTTCCACTCTGTCCTCCAGGGGCACTGTGAGTCAGAATCGACTCCATGGCAGTGGGAATGTTGGACACACTACTTCAGTAGTCTCTAAACTTTTTGATTATGAACCAATCAAATAGATAAGAAATATGGGTCATTGAGTATTCGGACCTCAGAGGCCAAAAATGAAGAAAAGCAGAAATCAAAGAGTCAGGGGAATAGTGAAGTGGGGGGTTGCTCTGGGAACATCTGTCTCTGGTGACCTGAACTTCAGTTGGGAGAGAAGAGTCAAGTTGAGGTGGAGAATAAAATGGAAGACTCTGGCACCATAAAACCAGGACATCATAGAGCTACATCCGAAATGAATAGAGACTAAGCTAAAGGTCTGCCTTGCCAATGGGATATGACAGGGAAACCTTACCTCTCTTAAATTAGGCAAATCAGTTAAAAAATTATCTGAGAATTTATCATTATAAACTGGCTACCTTCTCATGGGTTCGATGTCTAATTTGATATTGGTATGATCCAGAGAGGAGCTCTGGTAGCATAGTGCCTAAGGCATTTGACTACTAACCAGAAGGCTGGTGGTTCAAACCTACCAGCCACTCCTCGGTAGGAAGGTTGGACAATCTACTTCTGTAGAGATACTACCTCGGAAACCCAAGGAGGGGTCGCTATGAGTTGGATCTGACTTGAGGGCAGTGCATGCATGCATGCATGATCCAGAAAAACTCAAGCTTAAAATATATTTTAAAATGGTGCCACGTACCTAGGGTCCCCAGGCATCTATCAGAGGAAAGGCAAACCTTTTCTGCAGGAGTTTCCCATCATCTCAGGCCTGGAAGATTTCCCAAAGGTGAAGTCTGCTCAGTTGTGAGCTAAAATAATCACCAAGACATGGGAAAACAAGGCCTCATTGGTGGAGACAGTAGAAACAAACAAACACAAAGCAAGCAGAACCAGACCTTGATATCTTCAGATTGTGAAATCATGAGGCACAGATTAGGAAGTAAGAATGTTTTCTGTTAAGCATGATAGTATGATACATTGAAAGGGATTAAAGAAGATACTAAAAGTATGACTGAAGAACAAAAAAAAGTATTAAAAACAAACCTAATTGATTTGGAAAAGACACAAATAGAGACTAGAATTCAAACTATAATAATCTATTAAAAAATCTCAGTGGATAAGGTCAAAACACCAAACTCACTGCCATCGAATTGATTCCAATTCATAGCAACCCCTTTTGAGTTTCTGAGGCGGTAAATCTTTATGGAAGTAGATTGCCCAGTCTTCCTTCTGCAGAGTGGCTGGTAGGTTTGAACCACCAACTTTCTGGTTAGTAGTCAAATGCCTTAGGCACTACACCACCAGTGCTCTTTCATGGATAGGGTAGCAAAGGAAAAAAGTAGACAAAATGGAAGACACATTTAATGTGTTGGGAAATAAACATGAATAAATACCGTTAATGCAATACAGAAAGACGAAGTATTAGAAAATATTTAGGAGGGGGTCTCCAAAGTAAAAACCCACTGCCACTGAGTTGATTATGATTCATAATGACCCTATAGGACAGAGTAGAACTGCTCCATAGGGTTTCCAAGGTAAAAATCTTTATGGAAGTAGATTGCCACATCTTTTTCTCATGGAGTAGCTGGTGGGTTTGAAACACCAACCTTTTGGTTTGCAGCCAAGTGCTTTAACCATTACAACACCAGAGCTCCTTGGAAAGGATCTACCATACATAAAATCAGAACTCAAATCATGAGTAGAGAGAATGGGCTAGACATTATTCAAAGAAATAATGGCTGAAATTTTTCCAGAACAAATGAGAGACATGAATTCTAAAGTTCTGGAATGACAGCTCATCCCAAGAATGACAAGCAAAAAGGAATTCATAGCATGACATAGAGTAAGTCAGGACTCCAGCAGCAACCTGTTCATTAAATATTAATAAAACTTAATGTCTTTTATTTAGATTAAAAGATACAAATAAAATTTTAAGGAGAATTATTGGATAATTTACACAGTAGAATTCGACATTAGTCTTGTTAGTTTTTGTTTTGCAGAATTTAATAGACTGAGTGTACCTGGAAGATTACATATGTAAAAATACCTAAGAAAATTCTGAAAAAGAATAACATGGCTAAACCCACTGCCATTGAGTTGATTTTGACTCATAGAGACCCCTATTGCGTTTCTGGAGTGGTAAATCTTGACAGAAGCAGATTGCCTCATCTTCCTTCTGTGGAAGGAAGATTTGAATTGCTGACCCTCTGGTTAGCAGTCAGATGCCTTAGGCACTGCACCTGCAGAGCTCCTTAGGTTGGTAATCTAGGTATTGGAATATACCATAAAAAAACCAAACAAACTCACTGCCATCGAGTCAATTCTAACTCATAGTGACATTGAGTTTCTGAGGAGGTAAAGCTTTATGGAAGTAGATTGCCCCATCTTCCTTACATAAAGTAGGTGGTGTGTTTGAACCACCAAGCTTTGGTTAGCAGTCAAATCCATAAAGATGTAGTAATTAAAATAGTATGGTGCTAATGTACAAATAGTTAAGTAGGTCTTTGGAGAAACTAGAAACACATTTATTTGGGGAGTTAAAATTAATAAGATGGCATTTCAGTCATAGGGCAGAGGCTGATTTATTTTTCTTTTCTTTTTATAAACATCCAGTTGTCTCAATATAATTTACAGAATACAATTAGGTCCCTACCTCACACCATTTGCAAAAATAGAAGTCAGATGAATTATGGCTAAATTTAAAACAAAGATGAAGATATCAGAAGAAAACAAAAGGCTTGTCTAATCTTGTAAAATGATCATAATGTTATTATTAAAGTTAGTCAAATTTTAAAAATTTGACATTTTAGTGTAGAAAGTTCCTTAGAATCAGAAGTGACTAGATTGCATTGAACTAATAGGTACTCATTTTAATATGATCACTTCCTTTTGTATACAGTAAAATATATTTCAGGACAAAAAAGGAATTTAGGTTACATTTTTTTTTTTCCCCTAGAAGGAAGGTTGTTTCTAGGATTAATAGTTTGGGTAAAAGTTCTTCATCTTCATTTAGTGAAAATGGTTGATAGTTTACACCATAGAAAGTAGGTATTTGAAAAGATTTTGTTCAGAATTTTAGTCTTCATAAATCCAAAACTACAGGGAATTGATTATTTTAAATATTCTTGTAAAGTTTGTTGAATGTTTTTTTTTTTTTACTGAAAATACTGTGTTTGGTTGCCTCACATTTCTTTAATATTCTTTTCATGTACTTCTTACATTTTTTATTATATTTGGATTTGCTGGATATCATGAGTGTTGTTTCACATAATTTTGGATTTTTTCCTCCCCACAGGAATTGGGGTCTTTATTGGCTGCAGGGTTCTTAAGGGGGATGAAGCAGAGGAATGGGTGACGTCGATGCTGGGTGCCCGTGCTTGATGGGCTTGTATAGGTGATGGAGACCTTGCTCAGGTAGTGGCTGATCCTCTCAGGCTTGATCCCCACCTGGTGAAGGCATTATGGTTCTACATGCCTACCGTGCCACCCACCATCTCGGGCAGGATGAGCGTGTCATGCAGGTGCATCTTCACGACCCTCGGCTTCTCCAAGGGCAGCGCCTCCTTCTTGGCCTTGCGTAGTCATTTTAGCAGCAAGGGCTGCTTCCGGCACAGGCCACGGTCAGCCGCTGCCGCCGCCGCACCACTGCGTCAGCTGCCCCAGGGCCTGTCCAGCAGCGTGGTCGAGGTCCGTGCCACGTGGTAGGTGAACTTGCGGAAGGTCCGCTTCTGATTTTGTTCCACTTCCACCATCTCCTCAGTTCTTCGGAAGGAAACCCAATTCTGGATTTTTTGAGGCATTCCCCAGACAGAATTCTGGTGGTGTAGTGCCTAAGGCATTTGACTGCTAACCAGAAGGTTGGCGGTTCAAACCCACCAGCAACTCTGAAGAAGGAAGGTTGGTCAATCTACTTCCGTAAAGATTGCCTGGGAAACCCAAAGAGGGTTGCTGTGAGTCCGAATGGACTGGATGGCCCGGAGTTTGTTTTTTTGAGTTTTCCTGGGCTAAATGGAATTAATAGTTAAAAATTTAAAGCAACTCATAGAGCTTATTACATTTAGTATTACATTTAATAAACTTCAGTAGTGATAACATGAAGAATGTTTAGCCACAAATGTGACAATTGATGAAGTATTCTAGTTTATATTGTCAGTGATGGATTTTTAATTTTATTTTGTTGTTGAGAATATGCACAGCAAAGCATACAGCAGTTCAAACATTTCTATGTGTACAGTTGAGTGACATTGATTACATTCTTTGTGATGTGCAACCGTTCTTCTTGTTCTTTTCTGAGTTTTTCCTCCCCATGAATATAATAAGCTCACTGGCCCCTAAGGTTCTTGTCTGATCTCTCCAGTGGCTGTTGTCAGTTTGATCTAGATGGCTCTTAAAGAGCATAATGTTCAAGGCAGACATTGTTGTACTAGTGAAGCTAAAGTACTGTTTGGTTTTAAGAAGACCTCAGGGCATGTTTTAAATTTAAGGTTAATGATTGACTCAGGGCAATAGTTTCAGGGGTTCATCCACCTCCATGGCTCAGATAAGCTCTATATTTTCCTCCTTTTGATCAGGATTCTTCTATAGAATCTTTAGTCAAAACGTTCAGTATTGGTGATGTATTGTTTTAAAATTTTATGAACTTTTTTGGCTCAAGGACAATATTATGGTCCTGAAGTTATCTATCTAATTAAAACTCACAATATTTTTATGTTAAATATCAATCTTTTTTCTTATTTATATATTTGAAAGTTCTCAGTCATTGTTTTTCAACGTAAAATTAATATATTTCACAATTATCACTAATTATTGTAGCATGTTACTCTAATCATATACATTTGTACTTCTGTAGATGAACTAAAGTGATACCACCTCGGAAACCCAAGGGGGGTCGCTATGAGTCGGATCTGACTTGATGGCAGTGAGTCTGGTTTTTTTTTTGAAAGAATACTTACATGAAAATGAATGTTAGGATGTTGATCATACATTCAAATAACAAATTATTTTATTGACTCTTCTACAGGAACCTTGATGATAAATTACACACAAGTTCATAGATGCCAGCAAAGAAGTAGAAATAGGAATTGACCTATTGGGCCTTGGGAACCATGTTGGAAAAAAAAAAAAAGTGAAACATCAAGAAAGGGAAAACACAAATTTTACTCCATGGAAATAATCACTTTAAGTATTTATTGGAAATTCTTTTATATATATGTGTGTATATGTATAACTCAAAAACTCACTGCGGTTGAGTTGGATCCGACTCATAGCAATGCCTCCTTGGGTTTCTGAGGCAGTATCACTACAGAAGTAGATTGCCCAACCTTCTTTCCAAGGAGTGGCTGGTAGCTTTGCTTAACAGTCATGTGCCTTAGGCATTATGCCATCAGAGTTCCTTGTGTGTGTACACACACACATACACACACATGTTCACCCACACAGATATATGCATTGCATTTTATATAATCAGATTATAACCCAAATGTCGTCCTAAAGGTTGTTGTAGTTACTCAATAATGTCATGGCAATAAATATACATCTACATTTTCATATTTAGTGGAGACATAATAGTCCATTGAAGAAACCTAAATTTCTAATGAGTTTTTTGTTATGAGACGTTCATAATATAGCCCACCATTAACTGAAATCATAATTACAGTGAATAGTCTTTTGCATACATTTTTGTGTACTTTGTATATATTGATCTTGCTATGGTGAATTCTTTGACGTGTGAATAGCTGACAATGATGTTTCTAGTGGTTGGATGGACTATTTACTTCCAACAATCTCCCGTCAGCCGCAAACACATATACATATATGTACTGATCACAGTTGGTTATTCCTGAGGTGTACATACCCAAACTAGACCAATCAGATCATCTCTCCTAGGAATTTGAAACTTGAATGCAGAGGCAGAGACCTTAAGTCTTTGAGACTAAGTCATTTTATGAAAGTGTCTCTTATGGATTACATTGTTCTCTGCCTGTGGTTATGATCCCATTTGGGAATAGGTTGTCTTTGTTATGCTAATGATGCAGGATAATGTAGGGTGTGTTTTGAGCTAATCTCTTTTGCGACATAAAGGAGATTAAATGAGCAAGGGAGAGAAGCCGAGTTGGAGGAAGAGTGCTGCCAGGCCACATGGAGAGCTTCAAGGAACCAGGAGACAGAAGATGTGGAAGGACCTTCTCTCATATCTGATAGCGAGAGAAAGCTTTCCCTTCGAGCTGGCACCCTGAATTCGGACTTCTTTCCCCATCTCTTTCTATCACTTGCTTACTTAATCTCTTTTATATCTCAAAAGAGATTAATTTAAGATACACCCTACACACTAATCCTTCCATGATAGAATTTTGTGAGATCGACAACTTGTTCATTGCAAATATCTTTTTTCAGCAACATAAATGGCCTTGCCAGATGGAATATACAGGGATCAATTTTTCTGTATCTGTGTAAAGAGACAGTGGAGAAAAGCTCAGTATTATCAGTCAGAACAATGCCAGAGGCCAGTTGTGGAGCAGGTCAAATTGCTCATATACAAGTTCAAGTTGAAGCTGAAGAAAATTAAACAAGCCCATGAGAGCCAAAATATGACCGTGAGTATATCCCACCTGAATTTAGAGACCATCTCAAGAATAGATTGGCTGCGTTGGACACTAATGACTGAAAACCAGAATTGTGAGATAACATCAAGGGCATTGTACAAGATGAAAACAAAAGATCAGTAAAAAGACAGGGAATAAAAAAAAAGACCAAAATGGATGTCAGAAGAGATTCTGAAACTTGCTCTTGAATGGAAAGTAGCTAAAGTGAATGGAAGAAATGAAGTAAAAGGCCTGAACAGATTTCAAATGGTGGCTCAAAAAGACAGAGTGAAGTAAGGTAATGAAATGTGCAAAGACCTGAATTAGAAAACCGTAAGAGAAGAACATGCTCAACATTTCTTAAGCTTACAGAACTGAAGAAAAAATTTAAGCCTTGAGTTGGAATATGGAAGAATTCTATGGGCAAAATATTGAATGATTGAGGAAGCGTAAAAAAAAATTTTATATATATATATATGGAAAGAATCCACAGAGTCCTTATACCAAAAAGAATTTGTCAGTGTTCAACTATTTCAAAAGGTAGTATACCAAACCAGAAGCCAAACTCACTGCATTTGAGTTGGATCTGACTCATAGCGACCCCTCCTTGGGTTTCTGAGGCGGCATCACTATGGAAATAGATTGCCCAATTTTCCTCCTGAGGAGTGGCTGGTTAGCAGTCAGTGCCTTAGGAAAAGGTAGCATATGATCAAAAATGGATGGTACTGAAGGAAGAAGTCCAGCTGCACTGCAGGAAATGGTGGAGAATAAAGCTCCGGGTACTGACGGAATACCACCAACTGAGATGTTTCAACAAACAGATGCAATGTTGGAAGCACTCACTCATCTGTGCCAAGAAATTTAGAAGATAGCTATCTGGCCAACCAATTGGAAGATAGACATATCTGGGTCCATGCCAAAGAAAGGTGAGCAAAAAATGCAAAAATTATCAAACAACGTCATTAATACCACACACAAGTAAAATTTTGCTGAGGATAATTCAAAAATGGTATAGCTGTACATCAGTGGGGAACTGCCAGAAATTCAAGCCAGATTCAGAAAAGGACACAGAATGAGGGATATGATTGTTGATGTCAGATACATCTTTACTGAAAGCTGACAGTACCAGGAAGTTGGGTACCTGTGTTTTATTGACCATGCAAAGGTATTCATCTGAGTGGATCATAACAAATTATGGATAACGTCGTGAAGAATGGGAATTCCAGACCAGTTCATTGTGCTCAGTGAGCCCTGGTGGCATAGTGATTAAAGCATTTGGCTGCTAACCAAAAGGTCAGTGGTTTGAACCTACCAGCCACTCTGGGAGGAAGATGAGGCTTAATTGTGCTCATGTTGAACCTGTACATACACCAAGAGGCAGTCATTTGAGCAGAACAAGGGGGCTCTGTGGGGTTAAAATCAGGAAAGGTGTGTGTCAGTGTTGTGTCATTTCAGCAGACTAATTCAATCCGTATGCTGAGTGGGTAATCCAAAAAGCTGGACTATATGAGGAAGAATGCAGTGTCAGGATTGGAGGAAGAGTCATTAACAACCTGAGATATGCAGATGACACAGCCTTGCTTGCAGAAAGCAAAGAGGACTTGAAGCACTTCCTTATGAAGATCAAAGACTATAGCCTTCAGTATGGATCATACCTCAATATAAAGAAAACAGAAATTTTCACAACTGGGCCAATAAGCAACATCATGATAAATGGAGAAAAAATCGAAATAAAGATTTAATTCTATGTGGATCTATAGTTAATGCCCATGGAAGCATCAGTTAGAAAATTAAATAATGCATTGCACCGGGCAAATCTGCTGCGGAAAATCTCTTTTTAACGTGTTAAAAAGCAAAGATGTCACACCGAGGACAAGATGTATCTGACCCAAACTATGTTATCTTCAGTCACTCATATGCATGCAAAAGCTGAGCAATGAATACAGAAGACTGAGGAGAAATTGATGTCTCGGAATTATGGTGTTGAAAATATTGAATATTCCACGGCTGCTAGAACAACTAACAAGTAACGTGTTGGAAGAAGTATTGCTAGTGTCTGATGCTGCTCCTCAGAAGGAGGATGGTGAGACTTTGTCTCATGTGTTTGGACATGTCATCAGCAGGGACCAGTCCCTGGAGAAGGACATCATTCTTGGAAAAGTGGACAGTCAGTGAAAAAGGGGAAGACCTTCAATGAGATGGCTGCAACAGTGGGCTTAAACATAACACTTGTGAGGGTGGAGCAGGACGAGGCACTGTTTCATTCTGTTGTACGTAGGGTCACTGTGAGTCGGAACTGGGTTGACTCCACCTATCAAGAACAACAAGAAGCCTCCTAAGCTGTGAGAAAATAAATTTCTGTTTGTGAAAGCCATCTACTTGTATTTCTGTTACAGCAGCAGTAGAGAGCTAAGACATTGTCTTAGAGAGAAAGTACAGTGTCTTCTTGGCTGTGGTCTGTGTGGCTGCCCTGGCTCCTGTATTCCTGAAGGTATCTGTCTTTTTATCTCAGTCTGTCTGTCTGTCATCTATAATCTTTTATCTATTGGTCATCTATTGTTTGTCTGTTTTTTTTTTAATCATTCCACTATTCTATTTTATCTCTTATTCTGTGGATTACCCCAATAAATTAACCAGAGCAGAACATCTAGATCAAAGGGCAAATTCTGGTTATGTTTTTACATACATCAAATAATATTCTAGAAAGATTATGCCAGTTTACATCGACTCTATCAGTTTGAGAATTCCCATTTCCTTGTGTACTTACTAATGCTGGTTTTATTAATCCTTTTACTTTTGCCAATCTGAAAGAAACAGTCTTTTTGTTTTCAGTTCATTGATTATTCTGAGGTTGACTTGTTTCTCTTATGTTTATTGGCCGTTTGTATTATTATTATTATTATTTTGTTGACTGCTTCATCTTTTTCCCATGGAGTGGCTGGTAGGTTCAAATCATTGACCTTTAGGTTAAGGTCGAATGGTTTGATCACTGCACCACCATTGTATTTGTTTCTTTTGAGCTGACTCATGGCATAGGTACATTTTTATACTGTGATATATGCTATTTTATTAATGATTTTGAAAGACTCTTTGTATATCAGAGAGACTGAATTTTTTTATATGTGCTTTAAATGTTTTTCCCAGTTACTTATTTTTTAATATTAGACTACATTTTTTTTCTGAACAGAATTTTTATCTAATCAGATTTCAGTCCTTGAAATTTGGTTCTGATTTTCCTGCAGAGTTAAGAATAAAATTATCTATTCCAAAATTATCGTTGTTATGTGCTGTTGAGTCAGACCCAACTCATAACAACCCCGTCTTGGGTTTCTGAGGCAGTATCACTACAGAAGTAGATTGCCCCATCTTCCTTCCGAGGAGTGACTAGTGGGTTTGAATCACCAGCCTTCTGGTTAGAAGTCAAGTGCTTTAGGCACTACGCTACCAGAGCTCCCCTCAAACGCAACCGACTTAGAATAGTTATCCATAAAAAAACAACCAAAACCAAATTCATTGCTGTCAAGTTGGATCTGACTCATAGTGACCTCTCCTTTGGCTTCCGAGACGGTATCACTATGGAAGTAGATTGCCCAACTTTCCTTCTGAGGAGTGGCTGGTGGGTTTGAACCACCAGCTTTCTGGTTAGCAGTCAAATGCCTTAGGCACTATGCC
>NW_006921679.1:9903847-9924097 GCF_000298275.1 Orycteropus afer afer | reverse complement strand
CTTCTATTATTTTTATGGTTTCATTTAGAAAGATATATATTATTTTTATGGTTTCATTTACAAAAATATTTATTTTAAAAAAAGTTTAATTGAGATACAATTTACCTCATTTATGGCGCACAATTTTAGTGCAGTCACAGAGTTGTGCTACCATTATCACATTCAATTTTAGAACATCTTCATCACCTCAAAAAGAAACTTAACACCCATTAGCACCGTCAGAAGTCTCTTCCCATTTCCCCCAAGCTCCCAGCCCTATGCAATCTTTTTGTTTTTTTTTTAAACTTTAAATATCTCACCTGGAAGAAATTTATTTTGGTGTAAAGAATGAAGTATAAATCCACCTTAATCTATTTTCCAGTTGCTTGGCCAGTTATTTCAGTTCTAACTAATTTATAGTGTTTCTTTTGTTATATAAATTCCCAGTGTATTTGAAAACATTTAATATGGGCCAACTGATTTGTCTTTTCCAGTGAACTTGGGTCTTGGTAGGTCTGAATTTTTCTTTTATCCCAAACTAAGCTAAAAAGTTACATACTTTCCTAAGCTAAAAAGTTTTATACCTTCCCAGTAGCCCCCCCCCTTTTTTGTCTTTTCATTTTCTGTTCTATTTAGATTATTTGGCTCCAATTTTATTATATTGTGGCGACAGAAATAAGACATGAGGTATGATAAAAATAATCAAAAGACCAAGAAATTGAAACATAGGATTTATTTTGAGCACTCGATATGCATGCAAGGGGGGACCATTTTGTTTCTAAAAACACATGGGTCAATGTAGACTGGTTATATTTATTAAAAGTTAAATATTTTAAGTAGCCGAGCACAATATTAAAATATATTATTGTTTCATGATTTGTTAAATAGTTAAACTAGGAGAGTTGGAGTTTCCCTTTATGAGGGGAAAAAAAGAATGCTTCTGAGAGGAGTGGCGATTTCACAGAAGCTTAATTTTTTTTCTCTCAATGAATGTAATTTTCAGTGGTGACCAACTTTTTAATGATTATTGACCATTAAAAAGGTAACTCCTGAAAATTTGGTCCTTTACCCATATGTAGCTGTGAGACCTTTTGAAATTAAAATTAAAGAAGTACACAGCCTTTAAAAAAAAAAAAAAATTAAATCACAAAGTAATGGGTTTGTTATTGACTACACGTTTCTACCTGGAAAAGATATGTTTACAGTTCTGTAGAGAAGTTTCTTGTGAAAACATTAATATGATATTTTAGCAGTTAGCCTCAGGCTTTCTTATAGTCAATTTTTGGTTTCCTGTATAAGAAAAACCCATTGAAATCAAAGTGAAATTCTGTTATTTTTATTTACATCTGTTTATATGAGTCGGGGCCGACTCGACGGCACATAACAACAACAACAACAACAAATATTGTTTTAAAGTTTTTACATTTAAAAATACTGGTTAATTATTGGAACTGTTAAGTATATTGAAAGACTAATCTCTATTAAGAGAATAGAGTTTGAAAGCACACACTAATCTGCTTACACCTCTGTTTATGTAACTGTATATCAACAAATACATATGTAGCATTTTCACAGTAGTACCTATATCTTCAAGGAGCTCTGGTGGCCCAGTAGTTAAGGCTTGCGTCTACTAACCAAAAGGTCAGTGGCTTAAGGCCACCAGCAGCTCCGTGGGAGAAAGATGAGGCAGTCTGTTTCCTAAGATTTACAGCCTTGGAAACCCACGGGACTTGTTCTACTCTGTCCTCTAGGGTCACTGTGAGTTGGAATCAACTCAGTGGCAGTGACGGGGATAGGGCAGATCTTCAATACTATATTATTTGGTCAAGGATTGACAGAATTATGTTAATATTCTCCACTATTATGTGTCTGTCAGTTCTATCTTGTATTTCCTATACTCTTTGACCTTGTAGTTTAATATTATATTAATTGATATATAATGGTTTATGACACTTGTGTGTTCATTGTGGATCGTCTTCAATCATTACAAAGCTATCCTCTTTTCCTACTTAATATATTTTAGTCTGAAGTCAGTTTTGTGCTGTCCTAATGCATTCTTCCTCCTTGCTTTCTCCTCTTTCCCTCCGTCCCTTTCTTCCTCTGTCTGTCTGTTGTCTTTCTAATTTGCCTTCTTTACTTCCGAATTGGCTTATTTGGAACCATTGTCAGACATTTGTAGGAATGTTTCTTATAAATTGGATTTTGCATTTCACCCCATTCTGATAGGCTCTTGCCACTTACTTGTATTACATATAACACATGTGTTTGGTCATGGTTCTGTCATCTTGTTTGCTCTTTTTTTATGTTTTCATGCTGTTCTGTTTTCCATTTTCTCAGTGAACAGAAGGGTCTAAGATTGACACAGGAAGCTTACTCTAAGTTATCCAAACAATGGGCTCGCTGGGACCAGTAATACTTCCAGCCTACCACGCTGGTGGAGCTGCACCCAAACCCCACTCCCTAAGGTGCCCTGTTGCTGGGAGCTAGCTTTTCCATACCATTCATAAAACAGATGGCACCCAAGCCCCAACTTCTTGGGTCAGAAGGTCTACCTGTCTCTTACTGACAAGATTGTCACCTTTTTTCCTATCAGAATGGAGAGCCCCAGTGGGGTAGGGTCCCTTCAGACCTGCTGCCAATCCATCAGCAGTGCTGGTGCTGGCATGCCTCTGGGTGGGGTGATGGCAGGATCAGGGACTTGGTCCTTCTCTTGAAGACTCCATCATTTCTTCAGGAAAGCTTTCCTCTTACCCTGTATCATGTGATGCTCTGACGCCTGCTCTATGTCCCACCCTGTGCTCCTGTCTGATAACTTACATGCAGTTATGACTTTAGTCCTGGTTTAAAAATCAGAAACCTGTTAAATGAAGCAGGTTAACTGGAAAGAAAATGACATGCCCATGAGGATTTTCTTTGTCTATGACACTGCCCTTGGCTCTTGGGTGGGGGAGGATTTAAGAATCTTTTCAGGGTAGACTACTCCTGAGGGTGAGAGAGGAGGCTAACTGATGGCTTTTTTACTTCTTGAACTAAAAGACAGACATTGATCAGGAGTTTTGTCATGTTAAAGATAAAAATTAATAGCAGACATTATACTTTGATTTCAAGATTTTTTCTTTCCCGCAACACCAATTTTTTAGCTGCCAGGCCAGAGACCACCTGTTGCTGTTGTTGTTGTTATGTGCCGTCGAGTTGGCCCCGACTCATAGCGACCCCTCCTTGGGTTTCCGAGGCAGTATCACTACGGAAGTAGGATTGCCCAACCTTCCTTCCGAGGAGTGGCTGGTGGGTTTGAACCGCCAGCCGTCTGGTTAGCAGGCAAGTGTCTTAGCCACTATGCTACCAGAGACCACCTAGTAATCTGATAACTGTTGATCTCAGTCAAAGGAGGAGGGTAGGGCTCACTCAATCATGCTGAGATTAGCCAGTGGTTATCTTCTGTTTTTCTGTCTCTTCTTTGTAAGACTCATTGCAACAAGCCTACTAAAAGTCATTTGCTTTTCTGGGAATCAGAATGGCTTCCCTATACGTATATAGAATAACTGCTCAGAATAAACCTTATGTTTCCAATTCTTTGAGTTTTGCTTATTTTTTTTAATGGTCACATAAGCATTATAGACCATTAGAAAATGTGGAATAAGTCTTGCTTATCATCTTCTAACATATATCTTTGTCTATAAGTAATCGTGTTTATTGATTATTGTTTGCTCCTTCAGAATGTAAGCCTCATAAAGGCAGAGTTCTTTGAGATCTGTGATAGATCTCCAGCCCCTAGAACAGTGCCTGGTACAGAGTAAAACCAGTTGCTGTCAACTCCTGACCCCCATGTATATCAGGGTAGAACTGTGCTCTGTGACATTGATTGATTGATTGATTTTATTGTTGTTATTGAGAATATAAACAACAAAACACACCAATTCAACCGTTTCTCCATGTGCAGTTCAGTGATACTGATTATATTCTTCACATTGTGCATTCCTTCCCACTCTCTTTCTGAGTTGTTCCTTCCTCATTAACATAACCTCACTGCCCCTTGAGGTTCCTATCTAATCTTTTGAATTGCTGGTGTCACTTTGATCCCGTTTAGATAGTTTAAAAGAGCATAATGCTCAAGTCATGAGAATTTGAAATTCTTCTTTGCATTTTTCCCTTTTGATCAGGATTCTTCTGTAAAATCTTTGATCAAAACGTTCAGTAATGGTAGCAGGGCACCATCCAGTTCTTCTGGTCTCAGGGCAAAGGAAGCTCTTGTTCCTGGAGGCAGTTACTCACACATTGCATATCTTCCTTCTATTCCTGACTCTACTTCTTCCTTTGTTGCTCCAGGCAAATAAAGACCAATTATTGCGCCTTGGATGGCTGCTTGCAGGCACCATGCAGTGAACTGGGAGGTAGAACAGAAGCACTGCACACATTATTAGGCCAGTTAACTGGGATGGCCCATGAAACCATGACCCTGAACCTCCAAATCAAGGAACCAAATCCCATGAAGGTTTTGGTTCTGCATAAGCAGTCTCAGCTGCTACTTTTTTTTTTTTCTTTCTTTCTTAATGTTGTTGTCAGTATATCTATCACACAGCTTTTGCCAGTTCAACTTTTTACAGGTTGTGGTGGTTAAGTTTGTGTGTCAGCTTGGCTAGGCCTGGTTGAGTGGCTGGGCAGCTGGATGTAGTATTCCCCATGATGAGACTGGAAATCAACTCCATGGTGGAATCTGCTGTGAGCAGCTCAGTAGCTGCCTTTGGGAATGTGGTCTGCTTCCTGTATATAAGAAACAGCTTTGGGAATGGTCTCTAGCTTATGGCATGCTTGAACCCTGCATGTAGCCGAGTCATTTTTCAGCAGCCTGCCACTCTCTGCCAGTCCTGGGACTTTCAATGGACTCAAGTCAGTGGCCTGCCGTGAGGTTTGGTAACATCGAGACTGTGCCATTTTATTTGTCGACCTTGGGCTTGTTAGCCTCAGCAGCCAGAGCTGCCTGAGTGAAGAGATGCCTCCAGCTTCAGTGGACCAGGAGCAAGAGGCAGAGGTGAAGCCCAAGGTCAAAGGGCTTTGACACAGCCCCTAGAGCCTGGCACTTTGAACTCAGACTTTTAGCCTTCTGAACTGTAAGAGAAAAAAGTCCTGTTTGTTCAAGCCATCCCATTTGTGGTATATTCCTGTCAGAGCAGCACGAGGTAACCAGAACAAAGGTGTACAACTCTTTACAAGTGTAAGGCCACAGTAAGGAGAAGAGGATGCACAAAAGTGAGGTTAAAGAGAAGTTTTTATTCTGAGTTTCCGGGGGAGGTTTACGGGCCCCCAAGAGGGACCTGGGCGAGGTTCACAGGTCCCTGAGAGGGGCCCGGGAAGTCGCACCGCCTGGCTGGGGAGGGGAGGGTTTATAGTCTTGTGGAGGACCTAAGCGGGGACACTAAGGAAATAGTGGGGTCCAATTAGCTGTTAGTATGGGTCTGCACTTAATTAGCATGAGGGGGCTTCACAAGAGGAAGCTTGCTACTGCATGGGACTTTCCAGTCTGGGCGGGTTCTGTCACTTCGGTTGTTTTATCAGGCTGTCTCATCAGGGCTTGACACCCGGAGGAAGCTGCTAACTGAAATGTTGGTGGCTTGGGTTTGCTTCGGCCTAAAAACAAGCATACAGCTTACCAACAGCTATTACAGTAATCAGCTGTGCAATACTACCCTTATTCAGTGAGGTTTTTCCATCACCACTGACCACCACCCCTTTTCTCGCCAGCTCCTTCCCTTTGGCCTCTAGTAGCCACTATTAGACTTTGTTCTCTAAACGTTTGCCTTTCCTCGTCTTCTTATATGAGTGAGGTCATGCGATATTCATCTTTTTGTAATTGACTTCTATCACTCGTAGTAACGTCTTCAAGCTCCATCCATATTGTAGCATGTATCAAGACTTTGTTTCTCCTGTGGCTGAGTAGCATTCCACTGTATGTGTGTACCACATTGTGTCCATCCATGAACTCCACTGCATTTTCAGTGGCTTGTTTTTCAGAAGTAAATCACCAGACCTTTTCTCTGAGGTGGACTTGAACCTGCAGCCTTACTGTTAGCAGCCAAGCGCATTAACCATTGCACCAGCCAGGGATTGTTGAGTGAATAAATTACTAAGTGATCTCAATCTTTAATGAAATGAAAGATGGCACTCCTCTCCACGTTTGGCTTCCCATTCTGATGTGTTTAGACAACATACCACTCAGGGTTTTGATCCCTGATTCTTTATATCTACTCTGTTCATATCACTTACTTCCCAAAACAAAGAAAATCCTTCTTCTTCTTTTTTTTTAATCCTGAAATTGTTTTCAGATAACATTTCAAAACCAAACTCAATTGCCATTGAGTTGATTCTGACTCCTAGTGACCTCCATTGGGTTTCCAAAGCTGTCAATCTTTACAGAAGCAAACTGCCTCATCTTTCTTCCACAGAGCAGCTGGTGAGTTCGAACCACTGACCTTTTGGTTAGCAGCCAAATGCCTTACCCACTACACCACCAGAGCTCCTTCAGATAACATTGGATGCTTTTTTTAAAAAAGGTAAAACGTCTTTAGAAAAGGTTCGGTGTTTTATAACCATGTTTTATTTTCTATCCGCTTCTGAGTCATAACTCACTTCTGTTTTTTTTAGTGTTTTCAGAGTTGAGGACAGTAACTGACACCAGTGTTTTTCTTTTCACCTGTAGCACAGCCAAGTACAGCCCGTGGTCGTTTCTCCCTCGATACCTGTATCTGCAGTTCCGCAAAGCTGCCAACCTGTTCTTCCTCTTCATTGCTATATTGCAGGTGGTGATTTTTAATGCATTGTTAGATGAAAACACTCAGACACTGAACAAACACTTATAAAAAGTCCATGTAGCTGAAATAAGTGGATGCAGAGATTAAATATTATCAGAAGAAAGCACTCTTCTTATGAAGTTAATTCATCAGATGCTGACACTTGAGTTTTGGCTAAAAAAACCACGTGGATGCACAATAGATGAATTAGGTCACAGTTCATCCTCATCGATAGACAGACAGACAGACAGATAGATAGATAAAGAGAAAGAAGGAGCTCTGGTGGTGCAGTGCGTAAGGCATTTGACTGCTAACCAGAAGGCTGGCAATTCAAACCCACAAACTGCTCTGCGGAAGGAAGATGGGGCGATCTACTTCCATAAAGATTTACTGCCTTGGAAACCCAATGGAGGTCACTATGAGTCAGAACCAACTTGACGGCATACATACATACATACATACATACATATATGTGTGTGTGTGTGTGTATGTATATGTATGTATGTATGTCCAAATTCACTGCTTTTGAGTCAGACCCGACTCATAGTGACCCCTCCTTGGGTTTCCCAGGCACTATCTCTACAGAAGTAGATTGCCTCATCTTCCTTTCATGGAGCAGCCAAATACCTTATCCACTATACCCAAACATAGTCTGGAGACATATGTAGCCCCATTCCTTTAAGGGTACACAGCTCAAAACCATCCTTCTTCACATTTTTTCCAAAGGCCAAAGCCCATTCTGATTTCTTTGTTCTGTGCTACTTAATGTAATTTTTTTTTTTTTTTTCCTAGCAAACGGACACAGATAAAAGAGATATTTCAAAGGCGGAGTTACTTATCAGCTTAAACAATCCTAAATTGTCCTTCTCTTTCTTCCTTTATTACTGAGACTCTGTAGACTTGTTGGGAGCTTCAGAATATTTTGAAGCTATTTTGCTACACTGTGCAAAGAAATAAGGAGCTCTGGTGGTGCAGTGCCTAAGGCATTTATTTGACTGCAAACCAGGAGGTTGGCAGTTCAAATGCAGTTCAAACCCACCAGCCACTCCATAGAAGGAAGATGGGCAATCTACTTTGGTAAAGATTTACGGCTTTGGAAACCCAGTGGGGGTCGCTGTGAGTTGGAATTGACTCAGTGGTAATGGGTTTACTTTTTTGGAGGTGCAAAGAAAGAATAAGAAAGCAGGAAGTGGTCAGGCAGTCTGGAGAATACACATAGGCCCCCCTCTGTTAGAACAGGCCTACGGCTTGTCTGAAGATGGAAAATTGAGTGGTCAAACCCAGGGCCTCACCTCGCCTCCTGCCACCATAACAATAGCACAAGTCATTGGCTTCAAAGAATAAGAATTTATTCTCTCTCTGTCTGAGCTCTTGGGAAAGATCCTCGTCTCTGTCAGCTTCTAGTTGTACTTGTTGTTGGGTGTTGTGGTGTTGATACTGACTCATAGTGACACCACATGATAAAGTAGAACTGCCCCGTAGGGCTTTCTAGGCTGTAATCTTTCTGGGAAGGAGCTCTGGTGGTCCAGTAGCTCAGGCATTTGACTGCTAACCAAAAGGTCAGTGGTTCGAACCCACCAGCCACTCTGCAGGAGAAAGATGAGGCAGTCTGCTTCCATAAAGATTGACAGCCTTGGAAACCTTCTGGTGCAGTTCTACTCTGTCCTCTAGGGGCCCTGTGAGTCAGAATCAACTCCATGGCAGTGGGTTTGGTTTGGACTTTGCTCTGTAAAGACTGACAGCCTTGGGAACCCTCTGGGGCAGTTCCACTCTGTCCTCTAGGGGCGCTGTGAGTTGGAATCGACTTGAAGGCAGTGGGTTTGCTTTGGGCTTTGCTTCTGTAAAGTTGTTTTTTTTTTTTACTTTTAATCTGTGTGGAAGCAGTTTGCCAGTTCTTTCTCCCACTGGGTGTGTTTGAAGCACTCACCTTTCAGTTAGCAGCTGAACATTTCCCTGCTGTGCCACCAGGGTCCAGAAATCCTGGGCATTCCTTGGCTACTTGTATATGTATTTCATACAGCACTTTTCTTCGCTCTGTTGTCTCTGGGTCTTTTCTGCTCTTTTTATAGGACACCACTCAGAAGTGATTAGGTTTGGAACCCACCTTTGTCTGGTATGATTCAGTAACATTGTAAAAGAAAACCCCTTTCCAAACAGTCATGTTCACAAGCACAGGTTTAGGACTTCCACATAGCTTTTTTAGGAACATAATTCAATCCTTAACACCTACCATCCACCAGAAAACCACCACAGCCTCATTTTTGACTATTTTATTTTATTATTCTTTTTTATTTTTTCAGTGTCTTTCCTTTCCTCAGTGTCACCATGCTAGTCACAGACTCTTTCCATATCATCCCTCCCATTACCCAAATGAACATGTGACCCCCAACTAGTCTGAAATTTTCCCTTCCCTTCCCTCCCGTCCCTTGTAACCAACAAAGTGAATTTCCTTCCCTGAGTAAACTTTCCTTGACTTTTTACAATAATGGGATCATATAATATCTATCCTTCTGTGATTGACTTATTTCACTTGGCAGAATGTCCTCCAAATTCATTCACGTTGTGAGATGATTCGTGTATTCTTCATTATTATTTAATGTTGCGTAGTATTCCACTGTGTGAATGTACCATAGCTTGGTTATCCATCCATTCATATGTTGATGGGCATTTAGGTTCATATAATATCTATCCTTCTGTGATTGACTTATTTCACTTGGCAGAATGTCCTCCAAATTCATTCACGTTGTGAGATGATTCGTGTATTCTTCATTATTATTTAATGTTGCGTAGTATTCCACTGTGTGAATGTACCATAGCTTGGTTATCCATCCATTCATATGTTGATGGGCATTTAGGTTGTTTCCATCTCTTTGCTATGGTGAATTGTGCTGTGATGAACTTGGGTGTGCATATGTCTGTCTGTCCTGTCTCTCACCTCTTTTGGATATTCCTATTAATGGACTTGGCTGGATCAAATGGCATTTCTGTTTTCAGTTTTTAGGGAAATGCCATACCATTTTCCACAGTGGTTGTACCATTTTGCTGTCCCACTAGCAGTGTTCAAGAATTCCAGCCTTTCCACAGCCTCACTAGCATTTGTTATTTTTTGTCTTGTTGAACCTTGCTGTTATTGCTGGGGTGAGATCTTATCTGGTTGTTTTGATTTTGTTGTTGTTGTTATGTGCCGTCGAGTCGGACCCGACTCATAGCAACCCCTCCTTGGGTTTCCGAGTGTTTTGATTTACATCTCTCTAATTATTTGTCATATTTGACATGGTGGCTGGTGGTTATAGATACTAGCCACCATTCATTTTCACCTTAGAAGCTTTATTCAGCTGGGCCTCCACAATTTATCTCCTTTACATAAAAAGGAAGTAAGATTAAGTTATAATGTCCAATCTGAATTGAACTATTCTGAAAAGATGGTGTTTTAAATCAATAATTACATTTTGAATTATCCCCTTCCTGTGAAGGTGTCACTGAGCCATTGTTGCCCTGGGGACTTTTCTGTAATGTAGTATGTAGTGATGAGAAGGGGAGAGATGCTAAGATTCTCATTCCCAGTTTTATTTAATGTGTCTGTTGTTTGCATATCTTGGGGCCACTAGTAGTGTGATTTTGCGTTTAAGCATAGAATATAAAAAGGGTTTGCCCTAACATTAATAGTGTAATTTTGATTGTTTTGCAGCAAATTTCAGATATTTCTCCAACAGGAAAATATACAACCGTGCTGCCTTTGATGGCGATTCTTACAGTTTCAGGCATCAAAGAGATTATAGAAGATTATGTAAGTGTACTGATGTCTAATGAAATGCTCTCAAAATGACTACATTGAATGTAAACATTATCTTTATTGCTCTTTGTCAAGGGGCAGTAGGTTGGAACTGTTCTAATTATCCAAGCCTGCAGTTGGTGTAAATAGTGAATTAAAGTTTTGGGGTTTCAGATTTTAAATTTTATACTTTGTGACTTATCTTCCTGAGAGACTAACAGGACTTAATAAAACCCACTGCTATCAAGTTGATTCTGACTCATAGTGACCCCCATTGGGTTTCTGAGGCTGTACATCTTCATGGAAGTAGATTGCCCTATCTTCCTTCTGTGGAGTGGCTAGTGGGTTTGAACTACCAACCTTCTAGTTAGCAGTCAAATGCCTTAGGCACTACGCCACAGGATTTAATAGCTGCTGTATAAACTATGATCACATCATTGACCATCACATAGTTAACCATCTTAAATCGCTGTCAAGGATGTGAACATGAGTCATGTGATGTCTTCATTTTTCCTTGAGTCTTGTCCCCGGCAGACCTTCACATAAGCCAGCTGACTTGGGTAGTGGAGGAAGGGACGGGAGATTTTTAACATTGCTTTCTACTAACTATGACACTCTGGTATACTTGGGGCCACTTGGTTAGAGTCCCCTTCCTCCTTCCTGACATTCTTCTTTTTTTTTTTTTTCCAATTATATTTATTTATTTTTGTTGAGAATATCCACAGCAAATTACCATCCACTTCTGATCTCATGGCAAAAGAGGCATTTGTTCATGCATTCTTTTCCCCAGATTATTAGCTATTGTTATCCACACACTCTGCCTGGTTACTGTAGTCTTGTAAAGTTGTGTCAGCAGTAAAATGGACTCTAGTTCTTGGCCTTTTGGTTGGTTTATAACATGAGAGGATTTTCCAGTCTTGCTCAAAAGTCTTAGGGTAGGTTGGGACCAAATCCAGAATTGCTCACTATGTGTTTTAACCACTGTAGTCATCGTAAGTGATGTATAATATGGCAACATTTTAAGTATGTTGTATGTGCCAGGCACTGTGCTATGTCTGTATGTGTGTTTGTAAATGTATATATACACACACATATATATACACATATGTATATATATATATACATACACACATACCTACAAATTTGTTGTTGTTGTTATATGCCGCCAAGTCGGACCTGACTCACAGCGACTGCTCCTTAGGTTTCCAAGGTGATATCGCTACAGAAGTGGATTGCCCAACTTTCCTTCCAAGGAGTGGCTGGTGGGTTTGAACCGCCAGTCTTCTGGTTAGCAGTCAAGTGCCTTAGGTACTACACTACTAGAGCTCCCACCTACAAAACATTTTGGGCTTTTCTTCCTTTCCTCTCTTTTTAATGACCTTTTGCTTTCTTCATGGATTATGCATACCTACATGTATATGTATGTGTTGTTGTTGAAGTAGGATTGCCCAACCTTCCTTCCGAGGAGTGGCTGGTGGGTTTGAACCGCAAGCCTTCTGGTTAGCAGTCAAGTGCTTTAGCCACTATGCTACCAGAGCTCCTATATATATATGTAGGTATGTATATGTATATATGTATGTGTATATATGTATGTATACATACATACATGTGTATGTAGATATGTATAATCCATGAAGAAAGCAAAAGGTCATTAAAAAGACAGGAAAGGAAGAAAAGACCAAAATGTTTCAGAAGAGATTCTAAAACTTGTCCTTGAGTGGAGAGTGGCTAAAGCAAGTGGAAGAAGTGACAAGATAAAAGAGCTGAACAGAAGATTCCAAAATAAAAGAGCTGAACAGAATAGTTCAAAGAGCAGCTTGAGAAGACAAAATCAATTATTATAATAAAATGTTTAAACACCTGGAGTTAGAAAACCAAAAGGGAAGAACATGCTCAGCATTTGCCGAGTTCAAAGAACATAAGAAAAAATTCAAGCTTTGAACTGCAGTATTGAAAGATTCTCTGGACAAAATATTGAATGATGTGGGAAACATCAAAAAAAGATGAAAGGAAGACACAGAGTCATTGTACCAAAAAGAATTGGTTGATGTTCACCATTTCAGGCGTTGACTTATGATCAAGAAGCAATGGTATTGAAGGAAGAAGTTGAAGCTGCACTGAAGGAACTGGCAAAGAACAAGGCTCCAGGAACTGATGGAATACCCACTGAGATGTTTCAACAAATGGATGCTGCCTGCACTGGAGGGGCTCACTCATCTATGCCAAGAGATTTGGAAGACAGCTACCTAGCCAGCTGACTGGAAGAGATCCATATTTGTACCCATTCCAAGGAGAGATGATCTCACAGAAGGTGGAAATTATCAAGCAGTATCATTAATATCACACACAAGTAAGATCTTGCTGAAGACAATTCAAAGATGGTTGCAGTAGTATATTGACAGAGAAATTCCAGAAATGCAAGCTGGATTCAGAAGAGGACATGGAATGAGGGATACTATTGCTGATGTCAGATGGATCTTAGCTGAAACTAAACAATATCAGAAAGATGTTTACTTGTGTTTTCTTGACTATGTGAAGGCATTTGCGCTTGCTGAAAGTGAGGATGACTTGAAGCACTTATGATGAAGATTAAAGACTACAGTCTGCAGTATGGATTACATCTCATCATAAAGAAAATGAAAATCCTCACAACTGGACTGATAAGCAGCATCATGATAAATGGAGAAAAGATTGAAGTTGTCAAAGATTTCATATTAGTTGGTTCCATAGTCAACACCAGTAGAAGCTACAGTGAAGACATCAGACAACATATTACACTGGGCAAATCTGCTGCAAAAGACCTCTTTAAAGTGCTGAAGAGCATGGATGTCTCCTTGAAGACTAAGGTGCCCCTAACCTAAGCCAGGGTGTTTCCAGTCTTCTCATGTGCATGTGAGAGCTGGACAATGAATTAGGAAGACCAAAGAAGAGTTGATGCTTTTGTGTTGTGATGTTGGCAAAGAATACTGAAAATATGATGGACTTCCAGTAGAACTAACAGATCTATCCTGGGAGAAGTGCAGGCAGAATGCTCCTTGGAAGCGAGAATGGCCAGACTTCGTCTGACCTACTTTGGTCATATTGTCCAAAGGGACCATTCCCTGGAGAAGGATATCATGTTTGGTAAAGTGGGGGGGGGGGGGTCAATGAAAAAGGGGAAGGCCCTCAACAAGATGGATTGACACAGTGGTTGCAGCGATGGACTCAAGTATAGCAAAGATTGTAAGGCTCGCACAGGACTAGGCAGTGTTTCGTTCTGTTGTACATAGGGTCACTACAAGTCAGAGCCAACTCGATGGTACATAACAATAACAACAACAACAACAAATACATATATATACACACACACACATATGCATCGAGCCAAGGTCTGAGGTTGCCAACAAAGACACAACTCATATACAATAGATCAATAGATCAAGTCAGCCTCACTAGTGGGCATCAGTGGATCCTTTCTCATAGCCACTAGTGGGTGGATGTCCTGTGTGCACCCCTCCTGTGCTGCAGGTATGAGGTCTCATTCCTTCCTTGCTGGGGACAGATAAAGAAATGGGACTGGCCAGGTACCATGTAAAGCACATACTTAGCTGAGCAGTTCCTGGGAATTTTGACAGGTGGTCAGGGCAAGTGGGCAGGGGTGTGCTGATAGCCCACCAGCTGCTGTGGGACGTGTTTTGGGTTGAGGCACCCCAGCAAAAGGAAGTCAACCCACAGTCTCATCCCATCCAAGTGCAAGGTTCATTTGTGGGTCTCAGGAAAAGGTGGAAGGCTACCATATATATGGCAGCCAACCAACCAATTGCTGTCCAGTTGATTCTGAGTCACAGAGACTCCATGTGTTTAAGAATGGAACTGCATAGGGTTTTCAACAACTGTGATCTTCCCGAAGTAGATTACTGGGGATTGTTTTGGAGGTGTCTTTGGGTGGATTTTAACTTACAGGATTTTGGTTAGTAGGTCAGCACTTAATTGTTTGAGCCACTCAGGGACTTGTATATGTATATGTACAGAGGTATTTATGCTCAATTACACACGTGCACATAAGGACACAGAGAGAGCATGTGAACAAGAGAGGCCTGGTGCACAGTGGTTAAGCTCTTGGCTGCTAACCAAAAGGTTGGTGATTTGAACCTAACAGTCACTCTGTGGGAGGAAGAAGTACAATCTGCTTCTGTAAAGATCACAACTTTGGCCCGGAAACAGTTAGTCCAAGGGACTGGTACACCATACGATTCTCAGCCTATATGACTATGAGACCAGAAGAACTAGATGGTGTCCTGCTACCACTGTCAACCTCTCGGAGGGGGATCTATGTAGGAGATCCTGGATAGAGAAGGAGAACAATGTGGAACAAAACTCAAAATCATTATTTAAAAAAAAGGGACCAGGTTTGCTGGTCTGATCAAGCCTGATAGAACCCTTGAGATTATGGCCCTTAGCGGCCCTTCAGGTCTGGAATTGAACTCACTCCTGTAGTTTCCAGCCGAACAAAAGACAGGCATATGAGCTGAACATTTACCTGAGGTAGATACACTAGACTTCTTGGAGAGAGCAATCATGGGTGAATAGAAGGGCTGTGTAGGCACAGGGAGACAGCTTAGGGGATAGGAGTGTATGGGAGGGAAGGACACAGGGAAGAGGTGGCTATGGGGAGTGTTAAGCCGAAACAAACCCAAGCTACCAACATTTCGGTTAGCAGCTTCCTCCGGGTGTCAAGCCCTGATGAGACAGCCTGATAGGACAACTGAAGTGACAGAACCCGCCCAGACTGGAAAGTCCCATGCAATGACACACTTCCTCTTTTGAAGCCCCCTCATGCTAATTAAGTGCAGACCCATGCTAACAGCTAATTGGACCCCACCATTTCCTTAGTGTCCCCACTTAGATCCTCCACAAGACTATAAACCCTACCCTCCCCAGCCAGGCAGTGCGACTTCTCGGGCCCCACTCAGGGACCCGTGAACCTCACCCGGGCCCCTCTCAGGGACCCGTAAACCTCACCCAGAAGCGCAGAATAAAAACTTCTCTTTAACCTCACTTTTATGCGTCCTCTTCTCCTTACTGTGGCCTTACAGGGAGAAAGTGGGAGGAGAGTTGTTGCATTGTGGGAAATTATAGTCAATGTCATGAGACAAAGTGTATGTGAACTGCTGTATGAAAGATGAGTTTGCTCTGTAAACCTTCACCCAAATCACAATTAAAAAAAAAAAAAACAACAACAAAAGAATTACAGAAAAAGTTCTAAAAACAAAGATCATAGCTTTAGCAGTTCTGCTCTCTCCTATAAGGTCACTCTTATTTGGAAATGACTTGACGGCAGTGTGATTTTGGGTATGCTACAACAACAACAACATGTATGTATATACACACATACACACAGAGTATACATTATACATTAACTCACTGAACCTGAGGCACAGAGACAGGTTAGTGACTTGCCTGGAGCTGGGATGTCAGCTACGGCAAACTGGCTCCACAGCCCACACGTTTCACCACTGGGCTGCCCTCCCTACATTTAGAGAGTCATGTAAGGGAAAAACAAAACTCAAATGACTTATATGTAAAGAGGACTTTACAATTAGATTTGCTGCCTCTATTTATTAAACCTACTATGATTTGTACTGAATGAGTTATTCTTATTTAAATTGTGATGTAATGGACCTTTTTTTTTCCCCCCACAATAGCAGCGACATAAGGCAGACCGACAAGTTAACATGAAGAAAACAGCAGGTAAGGTATTAGATTGAACTTTTACACCACCTCTCTGTTAGCAGATATCCAAATTCACCAAATTTGGTCATAATTAAAAATATTTTATGAAATAGTTAAAGAAAAATGGAAACAACAAAAATCAGAAGTGTTTCCATGTGTTAGAAGCTATAATTATGTTAATTTGAATAAATGAGAACAAAAAAACGGGGAAGGATGGAATATTCAAGATACGGATATGGACAGAAGAGATGGATACCTATGTCCATGAAAAGATCTGGATTTTAAATAATTGCCTCGTGTTATCTCCTAGTCTTGCAGTTGTCATATATCTTTCTAATTGATTATAAATAGATTGTATTGTTTTTCAGGCTATCAGCCAGTATTTGTGTATGTTACAAAACTTATTTTCTCTTTAGGACTGGAAATGACTTGATATAGCATCTACTTGTCCATCTGTCTGTCTCTAAATCACCTATCATCTATCTGTATTCATTATGTATCTTTCTATATATTTGTCATTATATTATATAATATTATCTATATTTCTGCATTTTAATTTAGTGTATATAAGCATAGTTTACAAACTCTTGCAGTGTATATAAAGGTTAAATAAAGATAACCTTTTATAAAGAAATCTGTTTTTTGGGAAAAGGAAAGGTATCTTTTATTATTTTGGAATTTACCAAAATACAGTCCATACAGAGCTGTTTCTTTTTCAGTGTTACGGCAAAACACATGGCAAATGATTATGTGGAAGGAGGTAAGAATGGATTTGGAAGAGATTTCAGTTGCTGTAGTTCCCAGGGTTGATTCCATTCTAAAAGTTCATGTTAAATTAGAGTTGAGGTCAACCATTATTTATATTACATAGAAATTTTAAACCCTGGATGTTTTTCTACACTTTACATAATTTGCATGTATATTCCAATATTGATTATGTATATTCTGAATTATTCCTGCATAGTCTAAAACATGTTACTCATATGCGAAATGAAGAAACCCAAACAAATACACGAAATTCAAGACAAACCAAAAACACAAAGTTGAATTCATTGCTTACTTAAATAAGAGAGTGCCTTGGAAGAGTATTCTGATGATCAGCTTCAGAACAGTCAGCCATTAAAAACCCTGTGGGCTGGTGGAAATGCAAATTCATACAACCACTGTGGAAAACGGTCGGTGTTTCCTTAGAAAGTTAAACACAGGACTACTGTGTGACCCAGCAATTCTTCTTTAGGTATATACCCAACAGACCTGAAAGCAGTGAAGCAAACGGATCAGTGTTCATTGCATCACTGTTCACAGTAGCCAGTGGAAACAACCTAAATGTCCATCAGGACAAATAGATAACAAACTGTGGTACATACACACAGTGGAGTACTACTCATCCATAGAGGGAAGTCAAGTCCTGATACATGCTGCAACATGGATGAACCTTAAAGGCATTGTGCTGAGTGAAATATGTCAGTGACAAAAGGACAAATAGTGTATCATCATCTAACTTATATGAAATAACCAGAATAGACAAATGTATAGAAACCAATGCTTAGTAGCAGTTATCAGGGGCAGGAAAGAGGGGAAAGGGCAACCATTGTTTGGGAGGCAGGAATTTTGGTTTATGATGATGGAGAAGTTGTCAACTAATATATGTTGTTGTTAGGTGCTGTTGAGTTGGTTCTAATTCATAGTGACCCTGTGCACAACAGAATGAAACATTGCCTGGTCCTGTACTGTCCTCACAGTCATTGCTGTATTTGAGTCCATTGTGGCAGCCACTGTGTCAATCCATCTTGTTGAGAGTCTTCCTTCATTAGAACCCAAGTATGACTTTTAATCTATCCCACCTGAATTTGGAGACCATCTTAAGAATAGATTTGATGCATTCAACACAACCAGACGAGTTTTGGGATGACATCAAGGACATCATATATATATGTGTATATATATGTGTGTGTGTAAATACATATATATATGTGTGTGTAAATACATATAAATAAGTAAATAAACATGCATATAAAAGAAACCAAAAAAACCAAACGCACTGCCATTGAGTTGATTTGACTCATAGTGACCCCTCCTTGCGTTTCCAAGGTGGTATCTCTATGGAAGTAGATTGCCCAGTCTTCATTCCAAGGAGTAGGTGGTGAGTTTGAACCGCTAGCCTCTGGTTAGAAGTCAAATGCCTTAGGCACTATGCCACCAGAGCTCCTATGTCTGTCTGTCTGTCTGTCTATCTGTCTATCTACCTATCTAACAAGTATATAAAACAAGAAAGAAAGAAAACCCTATGGAGCATGGTTCTATTTTGACACATGGAGGGTCGCCATGAGCAGGAGTCGGTTGACTCAACAGCTGCTGGTTGGTCGGTTGGTTATGCTGCCTAGCACAGTTTCTCTGAGCAAAGTGGGAGACTGACTTTTTGGAAGGTTTTTAGAGTTGAAAAGTTAGCGGGCTTTTAGACATGGGAAGGGGCCGATACCCGTTGTAAGAGCCTAGTTGCTCGGGTGGGGTTGTTGTTGATTGACATACACGACGATTTTTCTGCAGACAATCAGTTCTCTACAGTCTGACTGTAGAAGTGAGAGCTTTTCCTTATTGATCGGTATACAAATGAGATTTGTCTGTAACTTTCATTTCTCCTACTGGACTTAAAAGACTTCACAATAATAGTGTGACTTCCCAGGGTCCTATGAAGCCTCCTAACAGGAGTTGGAGGATGATGTTCCACACTCTTCCTGGTTTTTTTGGGAGGTTTTGTGTAACTTTGGAATTATTTCTTCTTTGAATTTTGGTAGAATTCCTGGGGGGAGACATACGGGCCTAGAATTTTATTAGTGTGGGGTTTCTTTCTTTCTTTATTTAATTACAGATTTGATATTTTTAATGGCCATGGGAATATTCTAGTCATTGTATTCTCTTATATCAATTTCAGTATGTTACATTTTTCTATGAATTTGACCATTTTGCCTAGACTTTCAAGTTTTTTTTTTGGCTTAGGACTCTTCAAAATAGCCTCTTTATGTTTTTAATAATACATCATGATAGTGATGTGCCACTTTTCCTTCCCTATTTTGATTATATGTATCAATTCTCTCCTTTTTTCTCAATTAGATGTTTGTCAATATTACTAGTCTTTTAAAAGACCCAACTTTTGCTTTGTTGAGCCTCTCTGTTCTGTCATATTTATATTTTCCTGTTCATTAATTTTTGCTCTTTTTAATTTTTTTTTTGGTCTCAATTCTTTGGGCCTATTTTTGCTGTGCATGGAGCCACCCCTGGGCAGCAGACCACAGTAAGCCAGGCCCGGGACCAGCAGAAGGTGGGTTTTTGCCCCTGGAGCAGGCTGGGTAAGTGAGCAGGGCCGGGGTCATGAGGAAATGAGCAGAGGAACAGCAAAGGAAGACAAACTTGACTGTCAGTTTTTTCTACTGTGATGGCTTGAGTGTTGCTGTGAGGCTGGAGGCTAGGCCACCGGTGTTTCAAATGCCAGCAGGGTTACCCATGGTGGACAGGTTTCAGGGGAGCCTCTAGACTAAGATAGACTTGGAAGAAGGAAGAGGCCATCTACTTCTCAGAGAATTGGCCAGTGAAAACCTTATGAATAGCAGGGAAACATTGTGTGATATAGTGTCTGAACATGAGCCCCTCAGGTCTGAAGGCACTCAAAATATGACTAGAGAAAAGCTGCCTCCTCAAAGTAGAGTCGACCTTAATGATGTGCATAGAGTAAAGCTTTCAGGAGCCCCACTTGGTGATGCGGCACAGCTCAAGATGTGAAGAAACAGCTGCAAACATCTATTAATAATTGGAACATGGAATGCGTGAAGTATGAATCTAGGAAAATTGGAAGTTGTCAGAAATGAAATGAAACACGTAAGATTGTGTCCTAGGCATTAGTGAGCTGAAGTGAACTGGTTTGGCCATTTTGAATCAGACAACCATATGATCTATTATGCTGGGAATGACAAATTGAAGAGGAATAGCATGGCATTCGTCATCACA
>NW_006921679.1:9881062-9903532 GCF_000298275.1 Orycteropus afer afer | reverse complement strand
ATATATATATATATAAAGAAATTTATTTTAGGAAAATGGCTTACACACTTATAGAAGCTGGCAAGTCCCAAGTTCTTGGATCAAATGTCAAGCTGGAGGCTTTTCCTGACTCTTGCAGCTGCAGGGGCTGAGAAGCTCAAGGTTGGCAGGCAGTATACTGGCTGTTAACTCCAACGAATAACAAATCCAAGGTCTCCAGGCCAAATGGTGGATTGTTCATTCATGGACAGTTGTAGGCAGCACAACAGAATCCCGATCCACAGAAGAATGTCTCTTTTCCCAGCATGTCCATAAATATACTGGAAGCATGCCACACCCCTAGGGAAACTCCCTTTCAATGGGTTGGCTGCTCAAAACATAATCATCTGATCCCATCATGGGAATAACCACATCACAGCTGCTTAAACCACACAGAATTGTGTCTAGCTAAGTTGACACACAGCTCCAGCTATCACACACACCAACCACCAAAGCCAAAGATGAAGAAATTGAAGATTTTCACTAACTCCTGCAATCTGAAATTGACTGAACGAACATGCAGTCAGGATGTGTTAATTAGCATTGGTGACTGGAATGCAAAAGTTGGACACAAAGAAGAATCACTTGTAGTTGGAAAATATGGACTTGGTTATAAAAATTTTGCTGGAGATCGCATGATAGAATTTTGCAAGACCAATGACTTACTCATTGCAAATACTTTTTTTCCACAACACAAATGGTGGCTATACACGTGGACTTCGCCAGACAGCATACACAGGTATCAGATTGACTACATCTGTGGCAAGAGGCAAGGCCAGGAGCTGACTGTGGAACAGACCATCAACTGCTCATATGCAAGTTCAAATTGGAGCTGAAGACAATTAAAAGATGTCCACAAGAGCCAATATATGACCTTGATCATATGTCTTCTGAATTTAGAGACCATCTAAAGAATAGATTTGATGCACTGAACACCAGTGACCAAAAACCAGAATTATGGGATGACATCAAGAACATGAAAAAAGCAAGAGGTCATTAAAATGACAGGAAAGGAAGAAAAGACCAAAATGGATGTCAGAAGAGGCTCCAGAACTTGCCCTTGAACTGAGAATAGCTAAAGTGGGTGGAAGAATTGACAGGAAAAAGAGCTGAACAGAAGATTTCAAAGAGCAGCTTGAGTAGACAAAGTCAACTGTTATAATGAAATGTGCAAAGACCTGGAGTTGGAAAACCAGAAGGGAAGAACACACTCAGCATTTCTCAAGCTGAAAGAACTGAGGAAAAAAATTTAAGCCTTAAATTGCAGTATTGAAAGATTCCATGGGCAATATTTTGAATGATGCAGGAAACATCAAAATAAGATGGATGGAATACACAGCCTCACTGTACCAAAAAGAATTGATAGATGATCATCCATTTCAGGAGGTGGCATATGATCAAGAACCAATGATATTGAAGGAAGAAGTTGAAGCTGCACTGAAGGAATTGGTGAAAAACAAGTCTCCAGGAATTGGCAGAATACCCACTGAGATGTTTCAACAAATGGGTGATGTGCTGGAGCACTAACTCATCTATGCCAAGAGATTTGGAAGACAGCTACCAGGCCAACTGACTGGACGAGATCCATATTTGTACGCGTTCCAAAGACAGGTGATCCTACAGATTGTGCAAATTATTGATCAATAGCATTAATATCACATATAAGTAAAATCTTGCTGAAGTTAAATCAGAAACAGTTGCAGCAGTATATTGACAGAAAACTTCCAGAAATGCAGGCTGGATTCAGAAGCGGATGTGGTGTGGAAGATATCATAGCTAATATCAGATGGATTTTGGCTGAAAGCAAAGAGATACCAGAAGATGTCTGTTTGTGTTTTATTGACTATGCAAAAGCATTTGATTGTGTGGATCACAACAAATTGTGGATAACATTGAGAAGAATGAGAATTCCAGGACACTTAATTATATTCATGAGGAACCTGTACATAGACCAGGAGGCTGTTGTTCCAACAGAACAATGAGATGGTTTAAAATCAGAAAGGGAGTATGTCAAGGTTGTATCCTTTCACCATACTTATTCAATCTGTATGACGAGCAAATAACCCGAGAAGCTGGATTATATGAAGAAGAACATGGCATCAGGATTTGGGGAAGAAGGCTCATTAACAACCTGTGATATGCAGGTGACACAACTTTACTTGCTGAAAGTGAGGATGACTTGGAGAACTTACTGATGAAAATTAAAGACTACAGTCTGCAGTATGGATTACACCTCAGTATAAAGAAAACAAAAATTCTCAGAACTGGACCAATAAGCAGCATCATGATACATGAAGAAAAGATTGAAGTTGTCAGAGACTTCATATTGCTTAGTTCTACAATCAGTGCCAATGGAAGCAGCAGTCAAGACCTCGAAAGATGTACTGCATTGGGCAAATCCGTTGCAAAAGTCCTCTTTCAAGTGCTGAAGAACAAAGATGTCTCGTTGAAGACTAAGATGCACCTGACCCAAGCCATGGTATTTTCAATCGCCTGATCCAACTCATAGTGACCCCTCCTTGGGTTTCCGAGGTGGTATCTCTATGGAAGTAGATTGCCCAACCTTCTGTTCTGGTTCCCTAGTGCCGCTCTGACAAGAATATACCACAAATGGGATGGCCTTAACAAACAGGAGTTTATTCTTACAATTTGGAGGCTTTAAGTCCAAGTTCAAAGTGCCAGGCTCTAGGGGCTGGGTGAAAGCCCCTCTCAATTTTGGGGTCCAGCTTTGCCTCTTATTCCTGGCCCACTGGAGCTAGAGGCATTTCTTCACTCAGACAGTTGCTGGCTGCTGAGGCTGAGAAGCCCCGAGGTTGACAAGTCAAAAGGCACAGTCCCGATGTTACCAAACCACATGGCAGGCCATTAACTTCAGTCCACTGTAAGTTCCAAGGTTGGCAGAGCATAGCAGGCTGCTCAACAATGACATGGCTACATGCAGGGTCCAAGCATGCCATAGGCTAGAGACCATTCCCAAGGCTTCTCCTTAAATACAGGAAGCAGACCACATCCCAAAGGCAGCTGCTCAGCTACTTGTGGTAGATTCCCTCATGGAGCTGATTGCCAGTCTCATCATGGAGAACAACTACCACCAGCTGCCCAGCCACTCAGCCAGGCCCAGCCAAGTTGACACACAAACATAACTACCACAACTTCCATCTGAGGAGGGGTTTTGAACCACTAGCCTTCTGGTTAGCAGTCAAATGCCTTAGGCACTACATCACCAGAGCTCCCATTTCATGTGCATGTGAGAGTTGGACAATGAATAAGGAAGACTGAAGAAGAGTTGATGCTTTTGAGTTGTAGTGTTGGCGAAGAATGCTGAAAGTGCCGTGGACTGATAAAAGAAGTAATAAATCTGTCCCAGAGAAATTGCAGCCGGAATGCTCCTTGGAAGTGAGAATTACCAGACTTCATCTCATGTGCTTTGGTAATGTTGTCAGAAGCGACCGTTCTCTGGAGAAGAATGTCATGCTTTTTAAAGTGGAGGGTCAACGAAAGAGGGGAAGGGCCTCAACAAGGTGGATTGACATGGTGGCTGCAGCGATGGGCTCAGGTATAGTAGGGATTGTGAGGTTGGCACGGGATCGGGCAGTGTTTTGTTCTGCTATACATAGGGTTGCTATGAGTTGGAGACAACAGCACCTAACAACAACAACACCAACAACAATTTTGCTGTCATTTTTTTTTTCTGACATCATGTGATGAATTCTTAGATAATTGTAATTTTCAGCTTTTCTTCTTTTCTGGTATCTATCCATTTGCTTATCAGTGATGATGCAGGTGGCACAGGATCACACAACATTTTGTTCTGTTGGATGTAGGGTCTCTGTGGCTTGTAGTCATCTCAACAGCACCTAACGACAGCAGTCTGTTTGCTGTAATTACTGTTTTAGTTGCATTGTATACATTTTGATCTGGGCTGCTGTATGTCATCAGATCTAAGATGCTTTTGACTTCATCTTGCCTACTTTGGTCATGTTATCAGAAGGGACTGGTCTCTGGAGAAGGACATCATCCTTGGTAAAATAGAGGGTCAGTGAAAAGGGGAAGACCATCAACAAGATGGATTGGCATGGTAGCTGCAATGATGGGTTCTAGCATAGCAGGGATTGTGAGGCTGGCAGAGGACAGGGCAGTGTTTCGTTGTCTTGTACATAGGGTTGCTGTGAGTTGGAGGCAATTCGATGGCATCTAACAACAGCAACAAGAAGGCTTTGATGGTAAGATGCTTTGTTATATTGCTTCCCTCCAAGAAAGAAAAATCTTATCACTTAGAATTTTTTCTTGATACTTATTAAAGATGACATTTTAGAGTTTGATATAAATTACACACAAAAAAAGAGAACATATAAATGAAATAAACTGGACATAAAATGAAAAACCAAACTCACTGCTACTGAGTTGATTCCAAAAGAGAACATATAAATGAAATAAACTGGACATAAAATGAAAAACCAGACTCACTGCTACTGAGTTGATTCCAGCTTATAGCAGCTCCCTTTTCTGAGGTGGTAAACCTTTACAGAAGTGGATTGCCTAGTCCTCCTTCCAAGGAGTGGCTGGTGGGTAGTTTATCTCAATTTTTTCTACATCAAAGGCCATTGCCCCTGAGTCATTTGTCAGCCCAGAGTCTGGAAATCTTCTTTTTGTGTACAGTACCCTGTCCCACCAGGATATTTGTGATGCAGTATTTTGAAAAAGAATCTTTAGAGCACCTCTTAGCCTTAGGTCTTTAAGCAGTCCCAAGCCATTTGGTTCCTAGGGCTAAAGAGTATTCCACCATGGTCTTTGAGATTTGTCAAACCACTGGTACCCATTCTTCAGGTTTTCACAATGATGCTTCAGATGTTTGTACGTGCACAGTGGCACCTGTATGACACAACCCCAGTTGGCTGCCATCACTTGTGAGACAGCATTGATGATAGCAAATTCCAATTTGAGAAATGCAAAAATGTGGAAGAAAGGCATGCATACATCCCCCCTTGATAAATGCGCCATCTCACTACAATTGAGTTCAAAATATTTTCTGATGTCCATTAGAGTTTCTTCTTGGGTTCACTGGTTATTTACTTACATAACTTTAAGATTTTTAAGTAATCAATTTTATTTTTAATAATAAACACACACCATATATTTAAAGTTACTGATTATAATCTTTGAAACGAGTCTAGAAGAACTGTAATATTATCCCCACTGTGTAGAGGAAGAAATAGAGGATCAAAGGAACATGTAGCTTGCCTCAGGTGACAGTTAGTAAGTGGAGAAAATGGGGCTTGAACACAGGTCTGTCTGTCTGGACACAGGTCTCTCTGTCTGGAAGTCTACACTCTTTCTACTGTACCTCTGTGTCATATCCTTGTCCCTCCTCCTCCTCCTTCTTTTTTGTTTTCTCTGGCCTGCTTGATCAGAAAAGCAAGTGAATGGTATAGAGATATATTTGGGCATATACACCTGCATCATTTACAGCACATGACACCACTTAGGAACATCCATTATACACATCTAAAATACTTGGATTCCCCATCTTGTCAATCTCAGCTGTGGCATTCTGATAGTAAATCAACCAGGTTACATCTCATTAAAACAGAGTCTAATTTTCTTGGTATGGATTTCACTACACAGATGGCAATTAAAAAGCATCTACCTGCTTAAGTTGATCAGAGTTCTGGTGGTGTAGTGCCTAACCAGAAGGCTGGCAGTTCAAACCCATTAGCCACTCCTTGGAAGGAAGATTGGGCTATCAACTTCTGTAGTGATACTTCCTTGGATACCCACAGAGGGGTCACTATGAGTTGGATTCGACTCGACGGCAGTGAGAGTGCATTACCTGCTTCAATTATATTTCTTCTTCTTCTTTTTTAATTATGCTTTGGGTGCAGATTTACAAAGCAAATTTGTTTTACATTCAACAGTTCATGCACATTGATTTCCACCACAATTACCAACACCAACCATAAAAAAAACTCCCCTCCCATCCCCTCCCTGTGACTACCCCTCCCTGTGCCCTTCTTATCTATGCATTCCTGTCTGTCCAGCTTTTCATCTGTGTGAATTCTGCCCCTCTGGTGTCTCATGGCTGATTGCTCTAAGAGGTGCATCTCCTAGAGTTAGTGGGTGCTTCGCTGTGGGGTAGGTGTTCTACATGTAGGTCTTTCTACTGTTGGGCTGAGAGCCAATCCATGGAAGTGAGTCCATTTCTAGGCCCTAAGGGTAACCCAGGGCCATCATCTTGGGGCTTCCACCAGTCTCTATCTGACCAGTAATTCTGGTCATTTTTGTGTTTTTGATTTGTTGCATGTTTTTCCTCCCACTCTATCCAAGCTCTCCAGTTTTGATTCCTTTCCAAGTGGTTGACATTGGTAGCTGGGTGCCATCCAGTTTTTCTGATTTCACGGTCATGAAGGCTGAGGTCCTCATGGACCATCTTACCTTGGACTAATTGTTTCCAGATGCCTTTGATTTTCTTCACTCTTCTTTGCTTCAGATGAGAGCTGACCAATAGTTGCATCTTAGATGGCTGCTTGGAGCTATTAAGACCTCAGTCACTACTTACCAAAGTAGGTTGTGGAACAAGTTTTTTATGGGAGCTCTGGTAGCACTTGACTGCTAACCAGAAGGCTGGCAGTTCAAGCCCACCGGCCACTCCTCGGAAGGAAGGTTGGGCAATATACTTCCGTAGTGATACTGCCTCGGCAACCCAAGGAGGGTCGCTATGGGTCGGGTCTGACTCCACAGCACATAACAACAACATGTTGTGCCAGTTGAGCATGATGTCCCCCAAGACTGTGGTCCCAAGCCCACCGGCCTGGTGATTCTCTTTCTCAAGGTGTTTGGTTGTCTCTGAGAAGTTACTCCAACTCTATTTTCTGTTGCTTCTGTAATTTATGTGGCTAATTTTGTAGCACAAATGCATATGTAAGATTATCTTCAGCCAAATCTATTCTTGGTCTAGGGTGTATTCCTGTTTGCCAACCCCCCTGATCTTTGCTCCTGTGTATGCGTTTATCTGTAGCCTGGTGTTTGATGTTAGTGGTAATGCAGTATTGTGCATGTACTAGTATTTGCCTCTGTTGTTTATATCTTATGTGCATGTTTCATTGTCCTTCCTTTCCCCAATGTCATCATGCTGGTCATAGACTCTTTTATATCATCCCTTCCCTCACCAAAATGAACATGTGACCCCCAACTAGTCTGAAATTTTCCCTCCCCTTTCCTCCCATCCCCAGTAACCAACAAAGTGAATTTTCTTCCTTGAATAAACCTTTCCCTGACTTTTTAGAATAATGGGTTTCATAAAATATTTGTCCTTCTGTGATTGACTTATTTTACTCAGCATCTTGTCCTCCAAATTCATCTGCATTGTGAGATGATTCTTGTATTCTTCATTAGTCTTTAGTGTTGCATAGTATTTCATTGTGTGAATGTACCATAGTTTGGTTATCCATTCATCTGTTGATGGGCATTTAGGTTGTTTCCATCTCTTTGCTGTAGTGAATTGTGCTGTAATGAACATGGGTGTACACATGTCTGTTTGTGTCCTGTCTCTCACCCCTGTAGGATATATTCCCAGAAATGGAATTGCTGGATCAAGGGGTATTTCTGTTTTCAGTTTTTTAAGGAAACACCATACTGTTTTCCATAGTGGTTATACCATTTTACAGTTGCACCAGCAGTGTGTGACAGTTCCAATCTCTCCTCAAGCTCACCAGCATTTGTTATTTTCTGTCTTGTTGAACTTTGCTATTATTGCTGAGGTCCACACTCTTTCTACTGTACCTCTGTGTTATCTCCACATCCCTGCTTGCTGTCATTGTTGTTAGGGTGCTGTCGAGTTGGCTCCGACTCATAGTGACCCTGTGTACAACAGAATAAAACACTGCCTGGTCTTGTGCCACTCTCATAATCACTACTATACCTGAGCCCATTGTTCAGCCATGTTGTCAATCCATTTTGTTGCGGGCCTTCCCCTCTTTTGCTGACTCTCCACTTTACCAAGCACAATACTCTTCTCTAGGGAATGGTCCCTTCTGACAACATGACCAAAATTCTTGTTGTTGTTATGTGTTGTTGAGTCATCTCTGACTCATAGTGACCTTATGTGCAACAGAACAAAATACTTCTCAGTCCTGTGCCAGCCTCACAATCCTTTCTATACCTGAGACCATTACTGCAGCCACTGTGTCAATCCATCTTGTTGAGGGCTTTCCCCTCTTTCATTGACTCTCCACTTTACCAAGCATGAAATCTTTCTCCAGAGAATGGTCCCTTCTGACAGCATGACCAAAGTAAGTGAGATGAAGTCTGGCCATTCTCACTTCCAGGGAGCATTCCAGCTGTACTTCCTCTCAGACAGATTTGTTACATCTTTTCACAGTCCACGGTACTTGCAGCATTCTTTGCCATATGGTACTTTCAGCATTCATCACCAACACCATACCTCAAAAGCATCAACTCTTCTTCAGTCTTCCTTATTCATTGTCCAGCTCTCACATGCATATGAGGTGATTGAAAATACCATGGCTCGTGTCAGGTGCATCTTAGTCTTCAAGGAAATATCTTTGTTCTTCAGCACTCGTAAGAGGTCTTTTGCAACAGATTTGCCCAATGCAGTATGTCTTTTGATGTCTTGACTGCTGCTTCCATTGGCATTGATTGTAGAATCAAGTAATGTGAAGTCTTTGACAACTTCAGTCTCTTCTCCATCTATCGTGATACTGCTTATTGGTCCAGTTGTGAGGATTTTTGTTTTCCTTATATTGAAGTATAATCCGTACTGCAGACTGTAGTCTTTAATTTTCATCAGTAAGTGCTCAAGTCATCCTAGCTTTCAGCAGGCAAAGTTGTGTCACCTGTGCATCTCAGGTTGTTAATGAGCCTTCCCCCAATCCTGACGCCACATTCTTTGTCATATCGTCCATCTTCTCAGTTTATTTGCTCAGCACACAGATTGAATAAGTAAGATGAAAGGATACAGTCCTGACATACTCCCTTCCTGAATTTAAACCATGCAGTATCCCCTTGTTTTGTTGGAACGATAGCCTTCTGGTCTATGTACAGGTTCCTCATGAGTACAATTAACTGCTCTGGAATTCCCATTCTTCTCAATGTTATCCACAATTTGTTGTGATCCATACAACTCAATGCATTTGCATAGTCAATAAAACACAAGTAAACATCTTTCTGGTAAGCATAAAAAAAGATGGAATACTCCTAAACTCATTTTATGAAGCAAGTATAATGCTTAATACCAAGATCAGGGAAAGACACCACTAGAAAGGAAAACTACAGACCAGTATCCCTCAAGAACATGTTGTTGTTGTTGTTGTTATGTGCTGTCAAGTCGCAAAAATCTTTCACAAAATCCTTGCAAACAGAATCCAACAACATATCAAAAAATTAATACACCCAGACCAAGTGGGATCCATACTAGGTTTACAAGGGTAGTTCAACATCAGAAAAACAGTCAATGTAATCCACCACATAAGCAAAACAAAAGAACCATATGATTATATCAATTGATGCAGAAAAGGCATTCCTGTTCAGAACTCTTAGCAAAATAGGGATAGAAGGGAAATTCCTCAACATAATCAAGGATATATATGCAAAGCCAATGGCCAACATCATTATTAATGGAGAAAGACTCAAGGCATTCCCCTTACGAATGCGAACCAGACAGGGATGCCCTCTATCACCACTTCTGTTTAACATTGTATTGGAAGTCCTGGTCAGGGCAATAAGGCAAGAAAGAGAAATAAAAGGTGTACAAATTGGCAAAGAGGAACTAAAACTATCTCTATTTGTGGATTATATGATCCTGTACATAGAAAATCAAGGCACTCAATAAAAAGACTACTGGAACTAATAGAGAGGTTCAGCAAAGTGGCAGGATACAAGGTCAACATACAAAAATCAGTTGGATTCCTCTACGCCAACAAAGAGTCCTCTGATAAAGAAATAAGGGAAACAATACCATTTACTATAGCTATTAAAAAGATAAAATATCTAGGAATAAACCTCACCACAGACACTAAAGACCTATACAAAGAAAACTATGAAACACTGTTATAAGAGACAACAAGGGAACTACATAAATGGAAGAATCTACCTTGTTCATGGATAGGTAGACTAAATATTGTGAAAATGTCATACCTAAAGCAATCTATACATTTAATGCAATCCCAATCCAGATTCTAACAAAATTTGTTATGGACATGGAAAAACCAATTACTAATTTCACATGGAAAGGAAAGAGACCTCGGATAAGCAGAGCACTTCTCAAGAAAAAAACAAAGTGGGAGGTCTCACACTCCCAGATCTTAAGAACTGCTATATAGCCACAGTAGTCAAAACAGCATGGTATTGGTACAATGATAGATAGACCAGTGGAACAGAATTGAAAGTCCAGATAGAGACCCATCCATCTATGGATAATTGATTTTTGACAAAGGTCCAAAACCCATTAAATGGGGAAGAGACAGCCTCTTTAACAAATGGTGCTGGTGAAACTGGATATCCACCTGCAGAAAAATGAAACAAGACCCATACCTCACCCCATGCACAAACTCAAACTGGATCAAAGACTTAAATGTAAAACCCCAAACTATAAAATTCATCAAAGATAAAATAGGGGTAAATCTGGGAGCCCTAATTACGGCATAAATAGACTATCAAGCATAACCCAGAATGCGCAGGAGATAGAAGAGAAACTAGATGACTGGGACCTTTTAAAGATTAAATTCTTACATGCATTGAAAGACTTCGTCAAAAGGGTAGAAAGGGAACCTACAGATTGGGAGAAAATATTTGCCTATAATGTGTTTGATAAAGGACTTATCTCCAAAATCTATAGAAAACTTCAACACCTCAACACCAAAAAGACAAATAATCCAATTCACAAATGGGCAAAAGACTTGAACAGACACTTCACCAAAGAAGCTATACAGGCAGCCAACAAACACATGAGAAATTGCTCGTGATCATTAATCATTAAAGAGATGCAAATCAAAACAACAATGAGATATCATCTCACCCCAGCAATAATAGCAAAGTTCAGCAGGTCAGAAAGTAACAAATACTGGCGAGGTTGCGGAGAGATTGGAACTCTTGTGCACTGCTGGTGGGATTGTAAAATGGTACAACTATTGGGGCAAACGGTATGGTGTTTCCTTAAAAAACTGAAAATAGAAGTACCATTTGATGCAGCAATTCCATTACTAGGAACATATCCTGAAGAGGTGAGAGATAGCGCACAAACAGACATACGTACACCTATGTTCATCACAGCACAATTCACTATAGCAAAGAGATGGAAACAACCTAAATGCCCATCAGCAGATGAGTGGATAACCAAATTATGGTACATGCACACAGTGGAATACTGTGTCGCATCAAAGAACAATGAGGGATATGTGAATTATCTCACAATGTGGATGAACCTGGAGGACATTATACTGAGTGAAATAAGTCAATCGCAGAAAGACAAGTACTGTATGAGCCCATTACTGTAAAAAGACAGAGAAGGGTTTGCTTGGGAAAGGGAACTCACTTTGTAGGTTACCGGGATGGGGAGGGAAGAGGAGGGATTAATTTCAGGCTAGTTGGGGCCCACACACTGATGTGGGTAGGGGGAGGGATATACGGAAAGGATCTATGACCACCTTGATAACATTAGGAAATGGGAGGACATTGAATTGTGCTCATGACAGGCGACAGATGCTAATACCAACCAATGTGTCCACAATACTGCATTGCCATTAACACCAAATGCCAGGCTACAGATAAACTCATAAACACCTGAGAGGGTCAGATGGGGGTCAGTGAACAGGAGTATACTCTAGACCAAGGATAGATTCAGCTGAGGCTAATCTTCACAGACACCAGTGATACAGAAACAGTAGAAGACAGACACAGAGTAATCCCTCACAGACACCTGGACACTATGGGAGAGAGATGCAATAGATCTACCGTCTCAGGACCACAGTACTGAGGGACACCAGACTCAGTTGGCACAAGAAAATACATAAAAGCTTTGTTCTGCATCTTACATTGGTGAGTAGGACTGGAGTCTTAAAAGCTTTCAAGCAGCCATCTACGAGGCAGCTAATGGTCTCCTAGCATCAGAAGCGAAGAAAAAAAAAAAAAAAAAAAAAAAACCCGGAAAACCAAGGGCATTTGGAAGCAATCACCCCTAGGACATGATGACCCTCAAGACCAGAAGAACTAGATGGTGCCTGGCTACTAATGCCAACCACTCAGGAAAGAATTAATCTGGAGATCCTGGATAGAGTGGGAGGGAAAATGTGGAACAAAATCCAAAACCTCAATAATGACCAGAATTACTGGTCAAATGAAATCTGATGAGACCCCCAAGACTATGGCCCTGGAATACATTCTGGGCCTGGAATAAAAAGCGCACCCCCAGGGGCTGCCTCTCAGCCCAATAGTTAACAAGGTGTACACACAGACAACTAAACCCAGGATGATGTACCCACATACTCTATGGTAATACATCCCTTAGAGCAATAGACCACGGGGTACCAGAAGGGCAACATTCACACTGAGGAAATGCAGGACAAACAGGAGTGCATAAATATGAGGGGCACAGGGGGAGAGTTACAGGGTCGGGAGGGGAGGAGACTGGGTTAGGCTTGGACATGGTGAATGGGGAATGAAACTAAACGTGCACATAATGTTGAATGTAAACCAAGCTCTTAAAATTAAAAAAATAAAAATAAAATAGCCCCCCCTCCATCTTTCTGGTATTTTTTGCTTTCAGCCAAAATTCATCTGACATCAGCTATGATATCCCCCACTCCACATCCCCTTCTGAATCCGGCCTGCATTTCTGGAAGTTCTCTGTCATATTGCATATTGCTGCAATCATTTTTTAATTATCTTCAGTAAGATTTTTACTTGCATGTGATATTGTTTGATAATTTCCACATTCTGTGGGGTCACCTTTCTTTGGAATGGGTACAAGTATGGATCTCTTCCAGTCATTTGGCCAAGTAGCTGTCTTCCAAATCTCTTGGCATAGCTGAGTGAGTGCCTCCAGCGCAGCATCCGTTTGTTGAAACATCTCAATGGGTATTCCATCAATTCCTGGAGCCTTGTTTTTCACCAATTCCTTCAGTGCAGCTTCGATTTCTTCCTTCAATACCATTGGTTCTTGATCATATGCCACCTCCTGAAATGGATGTTCATCTACCAGTTCTTTAGGTGTAGTGACTCTGTATATTCCACGTATCTTATTTTGATGTTTCCTGCATCATTCAATATATTGCCCATGGAATCTTTCAGTATTGCAATTTGAGGCTTAAATTTTCTCCTCAGTTCTTTCAGCTTGAGAAATGCCAAGCGCATTCTTCACTTTTGGTTTTCTGACTCCAAGTTTTTGCACATTTCATTATAATAATTGACTTTGTCTGCTCAAGCTGCTCTTTGAAATCTTCTCTTCAGCTCTTTTATCCTGTCAGTTCTTCCATCTGCTTTAGCTAGTCTTTGTTGAAGGACGAGTTTCAGAGTCTCTTCTGACATCCATTTTGGTCTTTTCTTCCTTTCCTGTCCTTTTAATGGATGATGTTCTTGATGTCATCCCACAATTCCTCTGGTTTTCACTGGTGTTCAATGCATCAAATCTATTCTTTAGATGGTGTCTAAATTCAGGAGGGGTATAATCAAGGTCATATTTTGGCTCTCATGGACTTCTTTTAATTGTCTTCAGCTTCAGCTTGGACTTGCATATGCGCAGTTGATGGTCTGTTCCACAGTCAGTTTCTGGCCTTGTTTTGACTGAAGATATTGAGCTTCTCCATTGCTTCTTGACACAGATGTAGTCAATCTGATTCCTGTGTACTCTGTCTGGCGAATCCCATGTGTATAGCCACCGTTTGTGTTATTGAAAAAAGGTATTTGCAATGAATAAGTCATTGGTCTTGCAGAATTCTGTCATGTGACCTCCAGCATCATTTCTCTCATCAAGACCATATTTCCCAACTACTAGTGATTCTTCTTTGTTTCTTTGTCTTTTTCCAGTCACCAGTGATAATTAACACACCTTGATTTCATGTTTGGTCAATTTCAGACTGCAGAAGTTGGTAAAAATTTTCAACTTCATCATCTTTGGCTTTGGTGGTTGGTGCATAAATTTGAATACTAGTAGTATTAACTGGTCTTCTTTGTAGGCATATGGATATTATCCTATCACTGACAGCATTGTACTTCAGTATAGATCTTGGTACATTCTTTGTGATGACGAATGCCATGCCATTCTTCTTCAATTTGTCTGTCATTCCTGACATAGTAGATCATATGATCATCTGATTCAAAATGGCCAACTCCAGTCCATTTCAGCTCACTAATGCCTAGGATATAAATCTTTATGCATTCAATTTCATTTTTGACAACCTCCAATTTTCCTAGATTCATACTTAGTACATTCCATGTTTCAATTATTAATGGATGTTTACAGCTGTTCCTTCTCATCTTGACATGTGCCTCATCAGCCAATGGAGGTCCTGAAAGCTTTACTCTATCCACATTATTAAGGTCGGCCCTACTTTGATGAGGCAGCCCTTCTCAGTCATATTTTGAGTGCCTTCAGACCTGAGGGGCTCATCTTCTGGCACTTTATTGCACAGTGTTTCACTGCTATTGATAAGGTTTTCACTGGCCAATTCTTTGAGAAGTGGAAGGCCTCTTCCTTCTTCCAAGTCTGTCTTAGTCTAGAGGCTCCGCTGAAACCTGTCCACTGTGAGTAACCCTGCTGGCATTTGAAACACCAGTGGCATAGCCTCCAGCCTCATAGCAATACTCAGACCACCACAATAGGACAAACTGACAGACAGGTTTGTCTCCCCTAGCTGTTCTGCACTGCTCTCCTCATTTCCTGGTACAAGTGACCAAAGTAGGTGAGACGAAGTGTGGCCATTCTCACTTCCAAGGAATACTCCAGCTGCAGTTCTTCCAGGATGAATTTGTTAGTTCTTCTGGCAGTCCATGGTACTTTAAGTACTTTTCGTCAACACCACAACTCAAAAAACATCAACTCTTCTTCCATCTTCTTTATTCATTCTCCTGCTTTCACATGCACATGAGGTGATTGAAAACACCATTGGTTGGGTTAGGCGCACCTTAGTCTTCAAAGAGATATCTTTGCTCTTCAGTACTTAACAGAGGTCTTTTGTAGCAGATAGGCCCAGTGCAATTCGATGTCCAATGTCTTGACTGCTGCTTCCATTGGTGTTGATTGTGGAACCAAGTAATATGAAACCTTTGACAACTTCAATCTTTTCTCCATTTATCATGATGTTGCTTATTGGTCCACTTGTAAGGATTTCCGTTTTCTTTGTGTTGAGGTGAAATCCATATTACAGACTGTAGTCTGGAACACTTCATGTTAATGTAATTTTAGGTTTCTATGTGTTATTTGGTATGATTTTGTAGGTGATTTTTTGGGTCTGGGAATGCTCCAAAATTTTTCCCATATAAATTAGTGATAATTGCATGTTTACTTAATGCCATTTCAGCTTATAAAAGGTTTCGTAGGAGCACTCTGTGTTCAGATAGCCAGGAAAACCTGTACTTCTGTTTGAGTTCACCAGTGAAGCCATTTGGACTAGAGATTTCTTTGTCGGGAGATTTTTAATCACAAATTCAATGTTTTAATAGATGGAAGACAATTCAGATTTTCTGTTCCTTTTTGTGTCTGTTTTAATATTTGTATCTTTTAAGGGGGAGCTCTGGTAGCATAGTGCCTAAGCTATTTGACTGCTAACCAAAAAGCTGGTGGTTCAAACCTGCCAGCCACTCCTGGGATGGAAGATGGGAGAATCTACTTCCATAGAGATACGACTTAGGAAACCCAAGGAAGGGTTGCTATGAGTCAGGATTGACTTGAGGCAGATCTTTCAAGGAATTTTTCCATTTCATCTACATTGTCCAATTTGTTACTATAAACTTGTTCATAATATTCCCTTCTATCTTTTTATTATCTGCAGAACATATGCTACTGTCTTGCTGTTAGATGCTCTGGAGTCAGTTTCAAGTCATAGAAGCTCAATGTGACAGAGTCAAGGCTGTAATCTTTATGGGAGCAGATTGCCAGTTCTCACTCCCACAGATGCACTGGATGGACTTGAACTGCCAACTTTTTAGTTAGCAGCCAAGTACTCTAAATTCATTTTGTATTGGGCCCACAAATTACACAGCTGGTTCTACTAAACGTTCATATATATGAAATCAGATCATATGCAGTTTTTGTGTGTAAAGCTGCTTCACTCAACATAGTTTGAATTCATCGTGTTGCATGCAGTGAAATTTGATCTCTCTTACTGCTGAGCGGTAGTCTGTTGTATGAATGTACCACAGTTTGTTTTCCAGTCTGTTACTGAATACCTGGGCCACTTCCAGTTTTTAGCTACTGTGAATAAAGATGCTGTGAACATTTAAAAAAAAAAAAAAATTCTTGCTCCAGCTGGATGCCCCCCCAACAAAAAAAACTAGCAGACCAACCAGGTGTTGGGAGAGTCAATTCCGACTCCTGGCAGCCCCATGTGTGTCAGCGTAGAGCAGTGCTCAGAGGATTTCCAGTGACTGATTTGTTTGGAAGCAGACACTAGGACTTTCTTTGTGAATTTGAACTATCAACCTTTTGGTTAGTAGGTGAGTACTTAACAGTTTGCATCACCCAGAATTTTCACTTTGATCTAGGAGTGTTTTATTAATCTGTGGCTTGTTAATTAACATAGAAATTATCTACTTAGTCATATCGTTGTTGTTAGGTGCCATCAAGGCAGCTCTGACTCATAGCGACCCTGTGTACATCAGAACGAAACACTGTCCAGTCCGGCACCATCCTATAATCCTTGCTATACCTGAGCCCTTAGTTGCAGACACTGTGTCAGTTAGTCATAAGAAAAATCAGCCGTCCTTGTCTTCTTCCTCTTTAGCAAAATATTATTTTTTCCAATACAGGTCCACAAAGTGATTTATGGGCCTTTTCTGGCTTCCCAGAAAGGGCCTGCCATTCTAAGAGTTATTTTGCCAGTACTCACCAGTGTGGGTGCCACCAAGTCGATTCCAGTGCATGTTAGAATAGGATTGTGCTCCACGGGGTTTGCAATGGCTGATTTTTCACAACTAGATCACCAGCCCTTTCCTTCAGAGCACTGCTGGGTAGACGCAAACCTGCAACCTTCCAGTTGGTAGCTAAGCACATTAGCCTTTTTATGTCACCCAGGAACTCCCATCAGTGCTAAGCACAATATCAATGCTCAGAGGGTTTGGTAAAGAATAAGTGCTGAAGAGGAAAAGGGCAGGAGCTTACAATGCTTTCCCTACTCATTGCTTCTAGTACTGACATCTCTCTCTTATGCATAATTTGGAATTCATTCAGTCAACAAATATGTACCAAGTACCTACCATATGGCATACCCTATGCTAAAAACATAGACTAAAAACATAAAAACATTGAGCAGAAGACTAAGTCACCTTGTGGCCCTGAGGCATCTAGGCCGGTGACAGGCAGGAGGCACCCCCGCTTGAGGTGAGGAGAAAAATGCTGGGACCTGGGGAAGGGGAGGAGTCGGGCACTAGGAGGCGCTGCGGGTCTGCCCGGGAAACCCCGACTCCAGGGGAACTCCCATCTGGGCCCTCCTTCAGCACAGGCATTCTCCTCCTGCCTATTTGTGGGGCGATAAGGAAGCAAGGGAGCTCTGGTAGCATAGTGGCTAAGACACTTGCCTGCTAACCAGACGGCTGGCGGTTCAAACCCACCAGCCACTCCTCGGAAGGAAGGTTGGGCAATCCTACTTCCGTAGTGATACTGCCTCGGAAGCCCAAGGAGGGGTCGCTATGAGTCGGGTTTGACTTGATGGCACATAACAACATGCTAAAAACAAACTAACAAACAAACAAACCGCCAAACGGATCCCATCAAGTCCATTCTGACTCCTGGCAACCCCAGGTGTGCAGAGTAGAACTGAGCTCAGTACGGTTTTTAAGGCCATGACCTTCTGGAAGCTGGTCACCAGGGCTTTCTTCCGAGGCATCTCTCAGTGGGTGCAAACTACCAACCTTTCTGGTTCGTTGTGTCACCCAGGGACCTATACCATGCACTGGATGTTTTCCTGAGAGCAAAGCAGACCATTTCTCTGTTCTACACGAACCTCACAGACTTGAAAAAAAACTCACAGCCATCGAGTCGCTTCTGACTCATAGCGACCCCCACTGGCATTCCAAGGTGGTAAATCTTTACAGAAGTAGATGGCCCCATCCTCCTTCCATGGAGTGGCTGGTGTGTTTGAACTGCCAGCCTTCTGTTTAGCAGGCAGATGCCTTGAGCACAGCACCATCAGAGCTCCTTGCTCACAGACTAGCAGAGGGAATTGGACCATTAAGCAAGCAACTGCAGTGTGACGTTGCTGAGTACGTGTTACTGCAAAATAGTATCACTAGGAGGTCTGCTAGGGTTCTCTTCCTGTTAGGACCTCTGTTCCTATGGGGAAACACTTTGTTCCAGAGCAGGGCTTTCCAGCTCCCACACTGTTCTCCTCCTGGGCTGGATAATTCTTTGTTGTGGGGGCTGTCCTGTGTATTGTAGGATGATTAACAGCATCCTTGGCCTCTACCACCTAGAAACCTATGAGCATCTCCCCACTCTGTCACTACAACCCAAAATGTCTCAAGACATTACCAGATATTCCCTGGGGAGAAAAGTCACTCCTGCTTGAGAACCCCTGTTTTAGAGACATGTATCCATCAAGGAATAAAAATGTTCTCATGAAGCTAAGATTTATTAGGATGGCTAATGTTATGTTTAAGGAGCTCTGGTAGCATGGTACCTAAAGCATTTGACTGCTAACTGATAGCATGGTACCTAAAGCATTTGACTGCTAACTAGAAGGTTGGTGGTTCAAACCCACCAGCTGCTCTGCTGAAGGAAGATGGGGCGATCTACTTCCGTAAAGATCTGCTGCCTTGGAAACCCAATTGAATAGACTCAATGACAATGAGTTTGGTTTGATTTTGGAATGTTATTTTTAAATTGCACTTTTTATTGACATCATTTGACATGCTTTACCTCTCTTTGTGCTTTTGAAAATTCACCGTTCTGTGTTCTTTCTCCTGGCGTAAAAGGTAAAGGTGGGCGACATAGTGAAGGCCTTGAATGGGCAGTTCCTTCCTGCAGACATGTTCCTGGTTTCTTCCAGGTGAGTTATATTAGGGAGCCTGTAAGTAACCTCTATTCTGAATCAGAAACTGCAAAAAACAAAGTCAGAAGCCATTCTTTCCTTCCTCACACCCTTTACTATCCTTTTCACTATACCATATACCAGAGGTTGTAGACTTTCTATAAAGGGCCAGGGAAGAGGATTTTGAGCGTTCTGGGTCATGTGGTCTCTGTTGCAGGTATTCAGCTTTGCCATTTTATCAGGGGAAGCAGCCATAGACACGATGTCAACAGATGGTGTTCCTGTGTTTAAGTAAACCTTTATTTACAAAAAGAATTGATTCTTCCTCTAAATATTTATTGCATTTTCTGTACTTTCCCTGGACATATTTTCTTCTATCCTAATTCTTATATTAATTCCATCCCTTCTACAATTTCTATAGACATTCAACTAAAGTAAAAGAAAAACCTTTACATTTATTGTTTTGTTTATTCTTATGGCAATCCTAAGGAGTCTTGGAAAGAGAGACAGATTAGTTCTGGAGACATTCTTCAAGCTTCTTAAAGCAGTATACAAGCACAAGCTTTACTTTTTACCAGATGCACTTCCTTCTGTTGCCATCAATACATTAACCCAGTTGACAAAGGAATATACTGTTGATAATGCCTATTCCTTCTTGGATTGGGCTCAGATTATGGGTTTGACAAAGGAACCCTGGTGACTCAGCGGTTAAAAGTTCAGTTGCTAACTGAAAGGTTGGCAGTTCAAATCTGTCAGCCACTCTGTGGGAGAAAGATGAGGCGGTCTGCCTCCATAAAAGATTTACAGACTTGGAAACCCTATGGTGCAGTTTCACTCTGTCCTCTAGGGGCGCTGTGAGTTGGAATTGACTCTACAGCAGTGGGTTGGTTTGGGCTTTGCTTCTGCGGAGATTGAGTCTTGGAAACCCTGTGTGGCAGTTACACCCTGTCCTCTAGGGGCGCTGTGAGTCAGAATCAACTCAATAGCAGTGGGTTTATGGGTTTAACACAGGAGGTGAGGCATGTGCCATAGAGAGATTGGTTTTTATAAGCATTGCATCATTCTTACATGTGACTTTCTTTGTTTCTTCCTTGTTCCTGATAAAATACTGCTTGTATGAGAATTGATCTTTTTTATTTTTTTTTTCCTGAAGGATGTGGGAGATAAAATTAATATTCTTGGACTTGCAGTTTTGTAGATTACAATCTCTAAATGATGCTTGTGTTACTTAAGATTATGTGTTGACTTGGCTGGGCCTGGTTTTGAATGTCTGGGCAGCTGGATGTAGTTATTCCCCATGGTGAGAGTCAAATCAACTCCATGGTTGATGGAGCAGCTCAGTAGCTGCCTTTGGGATATGACCTGCTTCTAGTATGTAAGGAGAGGCTTTCAGGAAGGTCTCTAGCTTTTGCCACATCTGGATCCCACATTTGGCCAAGTCTTCATCTCAGTGGCCTGCCATGTTGCTTAGTGATCCTGGACTAGAAGCAGTGGTCTGCTGTGTTGTTTGCTCTTGGAACTGTTTCTGGACTAGGACCAGTGGTCTGCCGTGTTGTTTGCTAATCTGGGAACTGTGCCATTTTACCTGTTGATTTTGGGTTCATCAGCCTCAGCAGCCAGCAGCTGCATGAGTCAGAAAAAGCCTCCAGCTCTAGTGGGCCTGGAACAGGAGTCAGAGCTGAAGCCCAAGGTTGAGAGGCCTTCACCCAGCCCCTAGAGCTGGCATTTTGAACTTGGACTTCTAGCTCCTAAACTGTAAGAGAAATAAATCCCTGTTTGTTCAAGCCATCCATCCAGGTGTGGTATTTCTGTTAGAGGAGCACTAGAGAACAAAGACAGTGCTCCTCCCACTTTTGCCATTAAAACAACTAAGATGTACACACACACACACACACGCACACAAATGCTTAATTGAACTGCATAAAAGTAATAAATACAGAGAGTTCCAGAATTCGCTGAAATCCCCGGAACATGTCCAGGAAGTTAATCCCATGCCAGTGACGGCTTTTGTCCTGGGATTTTTTGCCATACATTGCAGAGCCTGGGCTTCCACGTTGAGGAGCACAGGGTGTACAAGGGGACGAGGGAGAAAGCCCAGAGGACACTTTCAGGTAGGGAATCTAATAGGTGATCCTTGTGTAAGGCTGAAACCCCACAGGGTGCTCTCTTAGCCAATGGAAAAGGGAAAATGAAGCCCATCCTTCTAAAGGGTAATGTATAGAAATGTGCCTTCTTTGACCATAGCAGTGGGTGGAGGGAAAAAATTATCCCCACAAACATTCAGACAGGCACTCGTGCAGACCTGAGCTCTGAATATAACTTGCCTATGTGCCACATAGTGGCTAAGGCACTTGACTGCTAACCCGAGGGTTGGCATTCAAACCCACCCGCCACTCCTCAGAAGGAAGATGGGGCAATCTACTTCCATAGTGATACTGCCTCGGAAACCCAAGGAGGGATCACTATGAGTCGGGTCCAACTCGACGGCACATAACAACAGTTCAACAACATGTGCTGCAAGAGTTGTAAGTAAAGAAATCATTTTAATGAAATTGTGGAGGATAAAGAGAAAAGATCTAACTAATTTGATGGACATAATGCACAGAGTGAGGAGAAAGCAATAGTCCAAATTAAAACAAATGGACTTAAAGATAACAAAGACTGATAATTTTTTGAAATCATTGAAAGACCAATTTTTTGGATTTGTTGGGTTTCCTGGATCCAAAGTAAGAGCTTAAAATACTAGAAAACACCACCATAGAAGTTGTAAGCATGATAATTAGAACTGGTTTTAAGATGTTTGTATTATTCAGGACGAGGATAAAATTGTCGATTAACTCTAAACTTCAAAAATAGGATATATGTCCACAAAGTTGCTTTAACAACTAAAGATTAGACCTCAAGCATGTAACTTCCAACCACAAGAAAGGGAAAAATGACTTTAAGAAAAAGGAAAAAAAAAAAAAAAAAGTTCTTCAAGGGTAGCCAAAGGATTAAAAAAAAGAAGAAAAAGACAAAAATAAATAAATAAATAAATTAGTAGAATAAATGAAAATATGTTAATAATCATAGTAAAAACAAATGGACTTAAAAATAACAAAGAAGATTGTCAGATTGTCCAGCTACATGTTGTTTAAAAGAAATTCCCTGAAATACAAGGGCCTATGAAGATTAAAAGATTATTACTTTCCCTTGTTACCCTCCCGAGAGGAACCGGGTCTCTGGGAGCAAGGTAAGCACGGGTGGGCTTGTGCTT
>NW_006921679.1:9868218-9876367 GCF_000298275.1 Orycteropus afer afer | reverse complement strand
GGGATCGGGCAGTGTTTTGTTCTGCTGTGTATGGGGTCGCTATGAGTCAGAAACGACTCGACGGCACTTAACAACAACAACATGAAGATTAAAATCAAAGGATGAAAAAATACCCATATAGAAAATACTAAATAAATAAATAAATAAATCTGAAATAAATTGTATCATCTGAAAAATAGATACTGAAGAAAACACATTACTTGAGTAACTACGTAATGACGAAAGTTTTAATTTAGTAGAAAACAATATATCTTTAATATAAAGCCAAAAATTGACAGATCTACTTGATATTTTAAAATCCAGTGTCATACTGGGGTGTTTGAACTTTTACCTTTGGCAATTATTTGATCCAATAGAGAAAAAAAAATCACGATAGAGAATATTTGAGCAGCACTCTTCACAAACTTACAATAATGCATGTAAATATAGAACATTGAGCTAAAAAGTGAAGTATGCATCCAAACCCAAACCAAAGTCACTGCTATCAAGTCAGACCCGACTCATAGCGAGCCCTCCTTGGGTTTCCAAGGCAGTATCACTAGGGAAGTAGATTGCCCAGCCTTCCTTCCGAGGAGTGGCTGGTGGGTTTGAACCTCCAGTCTTCTGTAGCAGTCAGATGCCTTAGGTATTACACTACCAGAGCCCCCCTGGTAAGATTAGTCAAGGAGAAAAAAAAGGCACAAATAAACAATGTTAATGTGGAAAATGTAGTATTATTATCGATGCAGTTAAAGAAATAATAAGATCTTAAGAAAATTTTCACAACATTTTAACATTTAAATGAAGTATATAAATTCATGGCATAGGAAAATTTATTCTAGAAGAGATGTTTTTGTTGTTGTTATGTGCTGTCGAGTTGGTCCCGACTCATAGTGACCCATCTTTGGGTTTCCGAGGGGGCATATAGACCCCCAAATGCCCCTGTAATCATTAAAGATAGTAAATAAATATTTTAAAGAACTTCCCACGAAGATATCAAAAAGACCAGACACTATCACTGTCAGATGCTACTGAACACTTAATATAGTTAAAAGTCCCAATCTTATAAAAACTCTTCAATGGAATAAAAAGAAAGAACATTCCCTAGTTAGTTTCCTGAGACCAAGGTAGCCATGACATTGAAACTCAACAAATTGACAGAAGAGGAAAGGAAACTTGCATGTCCTTTTTGTTATTAATAAAAATACAGAAACCATACAGCATAACAATATGAAAAATGGTAATGTAGCACAACTAAGAAGGTTTACTTCAGGAACGTAAATTTATAAGAACATGTTACAGTTTTTTTTTTTTTTTTTGTGTGTGTGTGTGTGTGGATAGCTTCCAAGCATAGCTATTCCTTCTTCCCCTTCTGTCCACATCTGGGCAAGAATGCCTGGATGTTCCCTTCTTGTGCTCCTGCGGAAGCTTCAAACCAAGTAAGCCCCTGCTTGTGCCCTGGTCTCACCATCTTAGCTCCAAGCCAGTCTCTTTTCCTCAGTCTTTCAAGCTATTTTTGGCAAAGCTTAGCTTGTCTTCCCCAGAAAACCTCATTTTGTTGGTAGTAAACCTTTGTATGACCTCTTGGTATATATGGCAATTTCATTCTTGACATCCAAACCAAATTTTGGGTTTGAGTGTGGGAGTCCATCCCACTTTTTTTTTTAATTATTATTTTTTAATTTTTGCAGTGATCCCTCTCCTCCCCTCCCACCCCTGGTAGGCAACAAAGACAATTTCCTTACATATGTAAACCCTTCCTTGACTTCTTACAATAATGAACTAATACTATATCTGTCCTTCTGTGATTGACTTACTTCACTCAGCATAATGTCCTCCAAGTTCATCCATGTTATATGGTGTTTGGCAGATTCTACATTATTCTTTAGTGTTGCATAGTATTCCACTATGTGTATGTCCCATGGTTTGGTTATCCATTCTTCTGTTGATGGGCACCTAGGTTGTTTCCATCTTTTTGCTATTGTAAATAGTGCTGCAATGCATGTGGGTGTGCATTTATCTGTTCTTGTCCTGGCTCTCACTTCTTTAGGATATATACCTAGTAATGGGATTTCTGGGTCAAATGGTATTTCTAATTGCAGCTTTCTAAGGAATCTCCATACTGCTTTCCACAGTGGTTGTATCATTTTACAGCCCCACCAGCAGTGTATGAGAGTCCCAATCTCTCCACATCTTTGCCAGCATTTGTTATTTTATGACTCGTTGAAATTTCCTGTTAGTGCTGGAGCAAGATGGTATCTCATTGTTATTTTGATTTGCATCTCTCTAATGGGTAATGGAGGAGCTCTGGTAGCATAGTGGCTAAAGCACTTGACTGCTCACCAGAAGGCTGGTGGTTCAAACCCACCAGCCACTCCTCGGAAGGAAGGTTGGGCAATCTTACTTCTGTAGTGATACTGCCTCAGAAACCCAAGGAGGGGTCGCTATGAGTCGGGGCCAACTCGACGGCACATAACAACAATAACAACAACAATGGGTATTGGGCTTTTCATTTTGGGGCAGCTCTGTTTTAAGGCCTGGGCCTGAGGTAGGTGGGCCTGGGGTTTGGGGACTGCTTTTCCCTTGGGAGCGGCTCTGTTTTAAGGCTGGGCCTGAGGTAGGTGGATGCAGTGCTCAGGGGCTGCTTTTCACTTGAGGGTGGCTCTAGTTTAAGGCTGGGGCCCGAGGTAGGTGGGTATGGGACTCAGGGCTTCTTTTCGCTTTGGGGTGGCTCTGTATTAAGGCCAGGATCCTGGGGAGGTGGGCTTAGGACTCAGGGACTGCTCTTTTGTTTTTGTTTTAATTTTTTTTTTTTTATTGTGCTTTAGGTGTAAGTTTATAGAGCAGAGTTTGTTTTACATTCAACATTTTGTGTACATTTGGTTTCACTCCCCAATTAACATTCCCAACCTAAAACACTCTCCTCCCCTTCCTTCCCAGTAACTGCTCCCCCCCTTGCCCCTTGTGGTTATGCACTCCTGTGTGTCCTGCATTTCCTCCATGTGAATGTTGCCCCTCTGGTGCCCTGGGTTGATTGCTCCAAGGGATGCATCTCCATAGAGTATGTGGGTGCGTCACCCTGGGTTGAGTGGTCTTCATGTACGTCTTATTTACTATTGGGCTAAAGCCCAGCCCCTAGGAGTGAGTTTTATTCAAGGCCCGAACTATATACCAAGGCCATAGAATTGGGAGTCTCACCAGAGTCCATCCGACCAGTGATTCTGGTCACTGTTGTGGTTTTGGATTTTGTTCCATGTTTTTTTTTCTCCCACTCTATCCAGGATCTCCAGTTTTGATCCTTTCCCTAGTGGTTGGCATTGGTAGCTGGGCACCATCTAGTTCTTCTGGTCTCAAGGTCTATCATGTTCTAGGGCTGATTGTTTCAAAATGCCCTGGTATTTTGCAGTCTTCTTCACTTCCAATGATAAGAGACCATTAGCTGCATCTTAGATGGCAGCTTGAAAGCTTTTAAGACCCCAGTCACTACTCACCAATGTAGGTTGTGGAACAAGATTTTTATGTATTTTATTGTCCCAATTTAGTCTGGTGTCTCAGGGGTTGCTTTTTGCTTGGGGGCGGTTCTGTTTTAAGACTGGGGTCCAAGGTAGGAGGGCCAGGGGCTTGGGGGCTGCTTTTGGCTTGGGGTTGGCTCTTTTTAAAGGCAGGGGCCTGAGATAGGCTGGTGAGGGACTCGAGGGCTGCTTTTTGCTTGGGGCCAGCTCTATTTTAAGGCCAGGGCCCAAGGTAGGCAGGTGCAGAGGGGTTAGGAACAACTAAGGGAGACGAACTTGTTTGTCAGTTTGTCATCCTGTGGTGGCTTACACGTTGCTGTGTGGCTAGAGGCTATAACACCAGTGTTGCAAAATGGTGGACAGTTTCAGCAGAGCTTCCAGGCTAAGACAGACTTGGAAGAAGGAAGTGGCAATCCACTTTTCAGAAAATTGGCCAGTGAAAACCTTATGAATAGCAGTGAAACATTGTTTCATATATTACTGGAAAACTTTATGAATAGCCCTGAAACACTGTCTGATACAGTGCCAGAAGTTGAGTCGGAAGGCACTCAAAATTTGACTGGGGAAGAACTGACTCCTCAGAGTAGAGATGACCTTAATGATACAGTAAAGCTTTTGGGACCTCCATTGACTGATGTGGCACGACTCCAAATGAGTAGAAACAGATGCAAGCATCCTTAATAATTGGAACATGGAATGTATGAAGTATGAATCTAGGAAAATTGGAAGTTGTCAGCAATGAAATAGAACACATAAAGATCGACATCGTAGGCATTAGTGAGCTGAAATGGAATGGACTGGTTTGGGCCATTTTGAATCAGACAACCATATGATCTACTATGCCAGGAATGACAAATTGAAGAGGAATGGTGTAGCATTCATCATCACAAAGAGCATTTCGAGATCTGTCCTGAAGTTATAGGATAATATAACTGTCAGTTACAGGATAATATCTATACACCTCCAATGAAGACCAGTTAATATTATGTGTTAGACTGGGTTCTCTAGAGAAACAAAACCAGTAAATCTTATATATATAGAGAAAGAGAAATTTATCTTAGGAAAATGACTCACACACTTATGGAAGCTGGCAAGTCCAAAGTTCTTGGATCAAATGTCAAGCTGGAGGCTTTTCCCAACTCTCACAGCTCCAGGGGCTGAAGAGCTCAAGGTTGGCGGGCAGTGTACTGACTGTTGACTCCAACGAATGATGAATCCAAGATCTCCAGGCAGAATGGTGGATTGTTTGCTCATGAACAACAGAATCCTGATCCACAGAAGAATGTCTCTTTTCCCAGGATGTCCATAAATATACTGGAAGCAGGCCACACCCCTAGGGAAACTCCCTTTCAATGGATTGGCTGCTCAAAACATATTCATCTGATCCCATCATGGGAATAACCACATCACAACTGCTTAAACCACACAGAACTGTGGTCCAGCCAAGTTGACACACAGCTCCAAGTATCACTACTACTATTATTCAAATCTATGCACTAACCACCAAAGCCAAATATGAGGAAATTGAAGACTTCTATCAACTTCTCCTGTCTGAAATTGACTAAACATGCAATCTAGATGTGTTGATTATCACTTGTGACTGGAATGCAGAAGTTAGAAACAAAGAAGAGTTACTGGCAGTTGGAAAATATGGCCCTGGTGATAGAAATAACACTGGAGATCACATGATAGAATTCTGCAAGACCAATGACTTATTCATTGCAAATAACTTTTTTCAACAACATAAGTGATGGCTATACAGGTGGACTTCACTAGATGGAATACACAAATATCAGATTGACTACATCTGTGGCAGGAGGTGATGAAGAAGTTCAGCATCTTGGGCCAAAACCAGGCCAGGAGCTGATTGTAGAACAGACCTTCAACTGCTCATATGCACGTTCAAGTTGAAGTTGAAGACAATTAAAATAAGTCCACAAGAGCCAAAATATGACCTTGATAATATCCCTCCTGAATTTAGATACCATTTAAAGAATAGATTTGATGCATTGAACACCAGTGACCTAAAAGTAGAGGAATTGTGGGATGACATCAAGAGCATCACCCATAAAGAAAGCAAGAGGTCATTAAAAAGACAGGAAAGGAAGAATAGACCAAAATGGACGACAGAAGAGATTCTGAAACTTGCCCTTGAGCAGAGAGTAGCTAAAGCAAATGGGAGACATGCCAAAATAAAAGAGCTGAACAGAAGATTTCAAAGAGCAGCTGCAGAAGACAAAGCCAATTACTATAATGAAATGTGCAAAGACCCCGAGTTAGAAAACCAAAAGGGAATTGCTTGGTGTTTCTCAGGCTGAAAGAACTGAGGAAAAAATTTAAGTCTTGATTGCAATATTGAAAGATTCCATGGGCAAAATATTGAATGATGCAGGAAGCACCAAAAGAACATGGAAGGAATACAGAGTCACTGTACTGAAAAGAATTGATTGATGTTCATCCATTTCAGGCAGTGGCATATGATGAAGAACCAATGGTATTGAAGGAAGAGGTTGAAGCTACACTGAAGGAATTGGCAAAGAACAAGGCTCCAGGAATTAATGGAATGCTCATTGAGATGTTTCAACAAACACTAGAGGCACTCACTCGGTTATGCTAAGATATTTGGAAGACAGCTACCTGGCCAGCTGACTTGAAGAGATCCATATTTGTACCCATTCCAAAGAAAAGTAATCCCACAGACTGTGGAAATTATTGAACAGTATCATTAATATTGCATGCAAGTAAAATCTTACTGAAGATCATTCAAAAACAGTTGCAGCAGTATATTGATAGAGAGCTCCTAGAAAGGCAGGTTGGATTCAGAAGAGGATGTGGAATGAAGGATATCATTGCTGATATCAGATGGATCTTAGCTGAAAGCACAGAATACCAGAAAGATGTTTACTTATGGTGGCATAGTACCTAAGGCATTTGACTGCTAACCAGAAGGCTAGCGGTTCAAACCCACCAGGCACTCCTTGGAAGGAAGGTTGGGCAATCTACTTTTGTAGTGTTACTGCCTCAGAAACCCAAGGAGGGGTCACTATGGGTTGGATCCAACTCAACAGCAGGGAGTTTGATTTTTGGTTTATTGACTGTGCAAAAGCATTCAGTTGTGTGGATGATAACAAATTATGGATAACATTGAGAAGAATGGGGATTCCAGAACACTTGATGCACTCATGAGGAATGTGTGCATAGATCCGGAGGTTGCCATTCAGACAGAACAAGGGGATATTGCATGGTTCAAAATCAAGACGGGAGTGCATCAAGGTTGTATCCTTTCACCTTACTTATTCAGTTTGTATGCTGAGCAAATAATCTGAGAAGGTGAATATCATGAAGAAGAACATGGCATCAGGATTGGAGGAAGACTCATTTACAACCTACCATATACAGATGACATAACTTTGCTTGCTGAAAGTGAGGATGATTTGAAGCATTTATTGTTGAAGATTAAAGACTACAGTCTGCAGTATGGATTATACCCTCAGTATAAAGAAAACAAAAATCCTCACAACTGGTCCAATAAACAGGTTCACGATAAATGGAGGAAAGATTGAAATTGTTGAGGACTTCATATTACTTGGTTCTATAATCAACACCAGTGGAAGAAGCAGTGAAGACATCAGGTGACATATTGCACTGGGCAGATCTGTTGCAGAAGACTTCTTTGAAGCACTGAAGAGCAAAGTTGTCTCCTTGAAGACTAAGGTGTGCCTAACCCAAGCCATGGTATTTTCAGTAATCTCTTATGCATGTGAGAACTGGACAGTGTATAAGGAAGAGTGAAGAAGAGTTGATGCTTTTGAGTTGTGGTATTGGAGAAGAATGCTAAGAGTACCATGGTCTGCTAAAAGGACTAACAAATCTGTCCTGAAAGAAGTGCAGCCAGAATGCTCCTTGGAAGCAAGAATGGCCAGACTTTGTCTCATGTACTTAGATCATGTTGCCAGGAGGAATCATTCCCTGGAGAAGTATATCATGCTTGGTAAAGTGGAGGGTCACTGAAGAAGGGGGGGAAGGTCCACAGTGAGATGGATGGATACAGTGGCTGCAACAGTGGGCTCAGGTAGAGCAAGGATTGTGAGGCTGGTACAGGACTGGGCAGTGTTTCATTCTGCTTTGCATAGGGTCATTATGAGTCAGAGACAACTCAACGGCACTAACAGTGATAGCAATGGCTAATGATTATGAACATCTCTTCATGTGTTTGTTGGCCATCTGAATATCCTCTTCAGTGAAGTGTCTATTCATTTCTCCGGCCCATTTTTAAATTGGATTGTTTGTCTTTTTGTTGTTGAGGTATTGGAGTTTTCTGTAAATTTTAGAGATAAGTCCCTTGTCAGATATGTTGTTGCCAGATACTGTTTTCTAATCTGTAGGTTCTCCTTTTAGTCTTTTGAAAAAGTCCTTTGAAGCTCATAAAAATTTAATTTTTAGAAGATCCCATTCATCTAGTTTCTCTTCTACTGTTTATGCATTTTAGGCTATGCTTGACATTCTATTTATGCCATAAATTAGAGCCCCTAAATTTGCCCCTATTTTTCCCTTAAGGAACTTTATAGTTATAGGTTTCACATTTAAGTCTTTGATCCATCTGGAGTTAGTTTTTGTGTATGGTGTGAGGTATGGATCTTGTTTCATTTTTTCTGAAA
>NW_006921679.1:9849888-9867603 GCF_000298275.1 Orycteropus afer afer | reverse complement strand
TTTTGGTAGCTATTGTAAATTGTATTGATTTCCTTATTTCCTTCCCAGCAATCTCTTTGCTAGTGTAGGGTAATCCAACTTTTTTTTTTATGTTAATCTTGTATCCCACCACTATGCTGGATATCTCAATTAGTTCCAGTAATTTTTTTGCTGTCTCTTGGGTTTTCTAGGTACAGGATCATATATCATCAGCAAATAGGGATAGTTTCACTTCTTCCTTACCAATTTGGATGCCTTTGATATCCTTTTCTTGCCTTATTGCCTTGGCTAGGACTTCCAATACAGTGTTGACTAGAAGTGGCTGTGGAGGGCATCCTTGTTTGGTTCCTGTTTGCAAAGGGAATGGTTTCAGTCTCTCTCCATTGAGATTAATGTTGGTTGTTGATTTTGCATAGATGCCCTTTATTATGTTGAGGAATTTCCTTTCTATTCCTGTTTTGCTGAGAGTTTTTATTAGAAATGGGTGTAGATTTTATCAAATGCCTTTTCTGCATCAATTGATATTGTCATGTAGTTCTTTTCCTTTGTTTTATTTATGTGATGGATGATGTTGATTGTTTTTCTAATGTTGAACCATCCTTGCATACCTGATATGAACCCCACTTGGTCATAATGAATGATTTTCTTGATATGTTGTTGGAGTCTGTTGTTAGGATTTTGTTGAAGATTTTTGCATCTATATTCATGAGGTATATTGGTCTGTAGTTTTCCTTTTTAGTGGTATCTTTGCCTGGTTTTGGTATCATGATTATGTTTGATTCATAAAATGAATTTGGGAGGATTCCATCCTTTTCTCTATTCTGGAATAGTTTGAGTAGGATTGGTGTCAGTTCTACTCTGCACATTCAGTAGAATTCTCCAGTGAAACTGTCTGGGCCAGGGCTTTTTTGTTAGTAATTTTGTTGTTATTGTTGTGAACTTTTTATTTTATTTATTTTTTTATTATGATTTGGGTGAATGTTTACAGAGCAAATTCATCTTCCATACAGCAGCTCACATTCTTGGTAATTTTTAAATGACCTGTTCAATTTCTTATTTTGTTATGGCTCTGTTCAAATTTCTCACCTCAGTTTGTGTTAGTTTAGGTAAGTAGTATGTTTCTAGAAATCTGTACATTTCTTCTAGATTTTCAAATTTGTTGGAGTACAGTTCTTCATAGTATCCTGATATTATTCTTTTAATTTCTGTTGGTTCTGTTGTGATGTCACCAAATTCGTTCCTTATTCTTGTTATTTGTATTCTCTCCCTTTTTTCCTTTGTCAAATTTGCCAGTGGTTTTTCAATTTCACTAATCTTTTCAAAAAATCAACTTGTAGTCTTGTTGATTTTTTTGTGTTGTCTTTTTATTTTCTGTTTCATTTATTTCTCCCCAAATCTTTCTTATTTCTTTTCCTCTGGGGACCATAGGCTTTTTTTGCTGCTCTTTTTCTAATTGTTGGAGATGTAGGGTTAAGGTGTTGATTTTGGCTCTTTTTTCTTTTTTGATGTGTCCATTTGTTGCTATAAATTGGCCTCTGATCACTGCTTTTGCTGTGTCCCAAAGAGTCTGGTATGTTGTGTTTTCATTCTTGTTTGATTCAAGGAATTTTTTAATTTCATTTTTTTTATTTCTATTACCCAGTGATTTTCAAGGAGGGTGTCAAGTCAAGGGACTTCTTGAATGGTTATATTATCATCTTTCATCGTATCAGGGAAGAAATCTTTGACACTTTTCTCTGTGGTTTTAGTTATCTCTTCCTTTTCTGGAATTCTGATTACACATAGGTTATTCCTTTTGATGGTATCCTACATGAACCTTAGGATTTCTTCATTTTGTTTTGATCTTTTTTCTGATTGATCCCTTTCCAAAAAAGTATTAAGGTATTTGTCTTCAATCTAATTCTGTCTTCCATTGATTCAGTTCTACTCCTTCACCTGTTCAATATGTTATCTATTTCTGAAAATTTAGTATTAATCTTTTAGATTTCTATCTTGGATTTTATATCATTTCTAATTTTTCATTTGTTTTGTCATTTTATTCTTGTATTGTCTTCCAAAATTGTCTAGGGTTTTTCTGTGTTTTCCTTAATTTTGTCAGTGTTTTCCATGATCTGTCTCTCAATCCTTTGAAGGTACCTAAATATAATTCTTTTGAATTCCTTATCAGGGAGTTCCAATGCTGCTTCTTCCTCAGGAATGTGTTCTGGGTCTGTATCCTAGTCCCTTGTTTTTCCTGCTTTGTCTTGCTTCTTTGTGTGGACTCTGATGCTCAGTTGTCTCCAAGACATTGTGACATTTTTGTGTTTGTATTTAATTGATGATTGTATGTTGGAGTGATTCATCCAAGATTTTCATTTTCTTTGTTTTGTTTGGGTGTTGTCTGAGTAAGTAGGGTACTGTGCTCCTCTAGTCACTAGATGGTAGCAGTTATGCACTCACTGCCTTTCTCTTTTCCTGTTGTCAGCCTTCCATATGTCTGTGCTGTCCTTGGCAAGTGGAGCCTATTCTTAGGTCACTGAATCTGAATGATAATGTTGTCACTTTAAATATCCATAATGGCCACCACTTGTAAACATTAAAATGGCTGTGGTTGCCAGACAGCCAAAAGTTCAAATCTCAGTTTGTCTCCTTCTTTGCTGGTTCCCTTTTTAGTCATTAGCCAGCAGCGCAGTTGTCCCTGCAGCCCTTGGCAAGCAGGGCTGATTTTTAGATTATTTCTCAGGTCCTAACACTACTTGGAAATATTCAGGCTCTCTGTGCTATCAGGATAGCTGACAGTCCTCAGCTCCGTTTGTGTCCTTATTCAGTGTTTTCATTCAGGTTCTTCTACCAGTTGGTGTTTAATCCACTTCTGTATCCTTCCTTTGAAAGCTCAGGGCTCCAGGATTATCTTCTGTATCTGTGTCGTTTGGTTTCTCTTTTCTTTATTGAAGAGGGTCTGTGTAGTTTGTCTGCCTATTCTGTCATCTTACTGAAGTCCCCTCCAACCTACGTTTTAAAAGTGTCCACAACAGTTTTGTTATTAGAAAATCAAAGAATGCAATTTTTCACTTCAGGAGATTAAAAGGAGAATTGTACCGTGATTGTATCAGTAAAAGTATTTCAAAATATGCAACATTCATTCATGATTAAAAACTCTTAGAAAATTATCAATAAATAGGAACTATCTAAACCTTCTAAAAGGAAGAAATGAAGGTACATAAAAAGTAGAAAATAGAAGAAAATTCTAATATTTTCATAATATTATGTCTACGTTGTCGTTGTTGTGCTAGTTGCTATTGAGTTGATTCTGACTCATGACCACCCCGTGAGTGTAGAATAGAATTGTTCCATAGTGTTTTCAAGATTGTGACCACTAGAAGTAGACTGCTAGGTAATTATTCTGAGATGGCTGTGGGTGGATTTGAACCACCTACCTTTCAGCTAGTAGTTGAGCACTTAGTAGTTTACCACACCTAGAAACTTTGTCTACATAAACTCCAGACCAAACCCACTGCCATCGAATCTATTCTGACTCAAAGCAACCATATAGGACAGAGTAGAGCTGCCACATGGGGTTTCCAAGGCTGTAAATCTTTACAGAAGCAGACTGCCTCATCTTTCTTCCGCAGAGTAGCTGGTGGGTTCAAACAGCTGACCTTTTGGTTTGCAGCTCAATGCTTTAGCCACAGCTCCACCAGACTCCTGTATCTACATTACACCCCAGAATACTAAGTTTGTGGATGCATTGTTGTTGTTAGGTGCCATCAGGTTGGCCCCAACCCCTAGTGGTCCTGTATGTAGCAGAACGGAACCCTTCCCAGTCCTGTGCCATCCTCACCATCCTTGCTGTGCTTGAGCCCGTCGTTGCAGCCACTGTGCCAATCCATTTCATTGAGGGTCTTCTGCCTTTTCACTGACCATCAGCTTTGCTAAGCATGATGTCCTTAAAGCATTTGGCTGCTAACCAGACAGTCTTAGAAACCTTAAAGGGCTATTCTCTTCTGTACTGTAGGGCTGCTATACGGTCTCTATGAGTCAGAATTGACTTGATGGCAGTGGGTTTGGTTTTGGCTTTTCTTGATGTTTGGGCCATGCTTACTTATTTCTTTGCATGACTTGTAATTTTTGGTTGAAAACTGGACATTTTATGTACTAGAATATGACAGTCCTGGAAAGCAGGTTTTCCCTCCTCCTTAGGGTATGTTTTTGTTGTTGTAATTTTTGTTGTCTGTCATTTTTAGTGATTTTTGAGGACTCCTTTTGCAAATTTTGTATTTTTGCTGTGGGTAGACACGTCTCTACTCAACTGAATTGTCAACCTATGGTTTGAGAGAGATTTTCTTAAATGCCTGGAGCCAATAAATCTTCCAGTCTTTGTTGAGAGGTTCTTTGTGAATGTTGGAACATGCCTTCAACACTCAGCCAGGAAGTTTACAGCTGTGCTAGCCTTCATTACCTGCTGGAGCAGAGCACAAGGTTATCCAGAGGTGAGAATTCAGGGCCTTCTTGGGTCTCTTCTGAGCATGTGCACATTCCTCAGTTTGCAAAAACCTTGTAGTTGCACGTAGCTTTCTAGATTCTCGAGAATATATAGGAGCTTTTCAAAGCCTATTTGGACATCTCATTCCTCAGCTTTTCTTTTTAGCTTTTGGATAGTCTATTGTTTGCCCCAACTGTCACCCCTCATCTCACACAGCTGTGACATTAAAACACTTTCCTGTAAATATTTTTGACAAACTTCCTCCCTCCCACTCAGGAGAAGCTTTTAGCACTGAATAAACTCAAGGCAGATCAAATGAAAATAAGCCTTTCAAGTGAAGTCTTTCAGACAGTGACTAAACAGGTCAAATAATTAAAATTCTGTGGAAATGAGGTTTTGAAAGAGCTCCAGTTCTATTTTCCTCTTTTCAGTACTAGGAATGGAGACTAGCAATGGGTACTAGGAATGGGGACTAAGTGCTCAACTTCTGTTTTCCTCTTTTCAGTACTGGGAATGCTTGAGCTTGTCGTTGTAGCCACTGTGTCAGTCCAGCTCATTGAAGGTCTTCCTCTTCTTTGCTGACCCTCCACTTTACCAAGCATGATGTCCTATGTGGATATAATGATATATCATGGATATCATGAGAGAGCCTAACTAGGGAGAGTTAAAACATTACAAAACTCATTGTGTTGCTGTTTTTAAGCCAAAATTCACCTATTTTTCTTGAATAAAAGCTCCCTGATCACTTCAAATCTTTGGTTAATTTTCTGAGTTCTGAAAAAGTTATTTCTGACAACTTTTGTTAGCTTTTTTATTGTTCTTATAGAAGAGAGAGTGTTAAGAGTTCTTTACTCTGTGTATCACTGACATCTCCCAGTGAAGCTACATTTTTTTTTTTTTTTTTTTATATTAGACTATATAGTAGCCATTATTTGGGGGCATATAGTTTTGGATACGAGCCTAGAAAAAATAATGCAAGATTGTTTTACCTTAAAGCTGCTTTTTCAATGAATGAGAGACAGCTAAAGACAAAAAACAGTAACAAAAGAAACTCAGTGCTGTAGAATCGATTCAACTCATAGCAACCCCTTTTGGATTCAGGGAGCTCTGGTAGCATAGTGCCTAAAGCACTTGACTGCTAACCAGAAGGCTGGTGGTTCAAACCCACCAGCCACTCCTCGGAAGGAAGGTTGGGCAATCCTACTTCCGTAGTGATACTGCCTCGGAAACCCAAGGAGGGGTCGCTATGAGTCGGGGCCGACTCGATGGCAAATAACAACAACAACAACAACATCTCTATGGAAATAGATTGCCCAGTCTTCTTTCCACAGAGTGGCTGGTGTGTTTGAACCACCAGCCTTCTGATTAGATGTCTTAGACACTATGCCACCAGAGCTCCCATAGCTACAGAGATGTCTGAATTTAGGGCTAGGTAAACTTTAATGGAGAGTTTTTGTTTTTCTTTGTGGAATTTCCTGCACATGATTAATTTTTCATAAATGACTTGGCATTTAACATGGAACAAAATCTAGCAAGGCAAGTGCTTGCTAACTCAGGTCCTCGACTCCCTAACTGTTGAGACGAGGGAACAGAGAAGTGCAGTGTTTGTCTCTGGGCCTCTGCTCTGTCCAGAGCTGTCTAGGAAGTAGATTTTCATTCCAGAGACCCTAAAGCCTTGGACTTTGGGGATTATAGTTTCCACTTCAGAAAATAACAGAATTTTAGGTTTAATACCAGATGTGACTTTGGAACAGTCTGCAGTCAGGGATGTTCTGAATTACATAGCATCTCCTGTTCATCCTCAGCCATTTCTCTTCCTGGATTTATAGGGTAATCGGTAGGTTTGTAATGGTGAAACATGTGGCCAAGACCTTTTCTACTGATTTATTCTGTAAGATAAATTTTAGGCTGCTAGGATCAGATTGCTAATGTCTTTTGGTAATGCAGTTGTTCATCGTCCTTTTATTTTCGGAGGATAGTTACTGATATAGGTCACATTTCTTGGTTACCACAGGTGTGACATTACTGGGAACATAATTTTGTGGAGAGATGTTAATTCAGTATTATTATTCTTATTTTCCTCAGTGAACCTCAGTCAGTGTGTTATATTGCAACATCTAACCTGGATGGAGAAACAAATCTAAAAATACGGCAGGTAAAGATACCTTCTTATTTCTGATTTTACACCTGAACCCATTATGTCAAGTTTTGTCAAATACCAGTTGTTGTTTTTTTCCTAGCAAAGAAGTTTCTCTAATCACCATTGCATGGACATATTTTATCTTCATCAGATATTTAGTGGGTATTTTTTTTATTATTAAGGAGCTCTCGTGGTGTAGTGTTTAAGGCATTTGGCTGCTAACCAAAAGGTCAGTGGTTTGAACCCACCAGCTGCTCTGTGGGAGAAAGATGGGGTATTTTGCTTCCATAGAGATTATTTATTTATTTATTTTATTGTGATTTGGGTGAAAATTTACAGAGCAAATTCACTTTCCGTACAGCAGTTCACATACACTTTGTCTCATGACATTGACCACAATTCACCACAAAGCAAAGCTTCCCTCCCACTTCTTCCTGATAGTTTTACCTCTTCCTTGTGTCCTTCCCTCCATGCACTCCTACCCCCTGGGCTGCCTCCCTGTGCATAAACAGCCCTTCTTTCTCCCGTGCTTCTTCTCTCCAAGGAATGTATCTGCTTCTGGTAAATGTTCAACTCCTATACCTGTCTTTCGTTTGTCTGGAAGCCACAGGTGTGGGTGCAATTCCAGACCTGAAGGGCAGCTAGGGGCCATAGTCTCAGTGGTTCCACCAGGCTCTATCAGACCAGAAAACCTGGTCCTTTTTTTTTTCCAAATGATTTTGAGTTTTGTTCCACATTGTTCTCCCTCTGTATCCAGGATCTCCTACATAGATCCCCCTCTAAGTGATTGACAGTGTTAGCCAGGCGCCAGCTAGTTCTTCTGGTCTCATAGTCATACAGGCTGAGGATCGCATGGTGTACCGGTCATGAGGACTAATTGTTTCCACGAATCTTTGGTTTTCTTCATTCTTCTTTGCTCTGGAGGAGGACAGACCCATTGTTGCATCTAGATGACGCTTGCAAGCTTTTAAGATCCCAGTTGCTACTCACCAAAGTAGGAGGGGGAACAATGTTTTGTGTAGTATGTTGTGCCAATTGAGCTTGATGTCCCCTGTGACTATGATCCCCAGCCCACAGGTTCAACTACTCGGTTCCTCTGGGTAGCTGGCTGTGACCAAGAAGTGACTACAACCTTGTCCCTTGTCAGCTCTACTATACACCTAGGAATTTAGATCTGCAGTGTAGTAAATTACCTGATATGGCTTTACTAGCCATAAGTCTTTGTAAACTCCATGGTGGAATTTACCATGAGCAACTGATTAGCTCCTGATTGTTAAAGTTATCCACCTGGGGTATTTCTGTTGAGTGGCACAAAGCAATGTTCTGGGAAGTTCAGTCTCTCTCAGGTGTTTATTCTGGTGTTATGATTGGTTAGTTTGGCCACTCTGCCAGGTTCAAAAGGAGGCCTCCTAGAGGCAGAAGAAGTCTCTCTGACTGCTAGCTAACAAAGACATACTGCTGAGAGAAATGTGCTCCTGAGAGATATGTGCTGCTGAGAGATGCCAAGAGACATGCATTGCTGAGAGAGAGAGAGACACCAAGAGACACGAATTACTGAGAGAAAGACTAAAAGAGACTGTTGGCTGAGAGACAGCGGGCTGAGAGAGACTGAGTGTTGTTCCTGAACTAGAAATGTAGCCTGGTGCTTCCCTAATAAACCTCATAATCTGTGAATTCTGTGTAGCCACTGCAGTGAATTATCAAACCCAGCAGAGAGGTGGTGGGTGCTGCAGGAGGAACAGTTGGTGTCAGGGTTGGTGAAAGGGCTGGAGGGAGGTGGCATGTATGGCCTTGCAGGAATAGGCCTTGGGCTACTGATGGTGATTCTGTGTTCCCCTTGTGGGGTTAGAGGAGGTCAGAAGTTGTGGCCTCCCTGCCCCTTTGGCAAGATCATACAGATACACTTACAGGGCCATTGTCTGCCAATCCTATGCATGGTCTTGGGTACACTCCCTGCTTCATAGATATACCTAATAGTTCAGCCTGTCCACCCATCTGTCCACCCGTATACTCATGTTTGCCTTCACTTACAATGCAGTACTGTATGTGCAGAAGGGTTCATCTTTATTGTCTGTACCTCTCTATGTCTTCCTCTTCCTCAGTGCCACCATGTTAATCACTCAGCTTTGGTACATTGCCCTTCTCTTCACCCAAATCAGTACTTATCTCTAGCTATCTAACAGTGTTCCTTCCCCACCCCTCCCAATCTGGTAACCAACAAAGAAAATTTCCTTCCATAGTTAAACCTTTCCTTGACTTGTACAATAACAGACTAATACAATATTTGTCCTTCTGTGATTGACTTATTTCACTCAGCATAATGTCCTCCAAGTTCATCCACGTTATGTGCTGTTTTTCAGATTCTAGGTTATTCGTTAGGGTTGCATAGTATTCCATTGTGTGTATGTACCAAAGTTTGATTATCCATTCTTCAGTTGATGGTCATCTAGGTTGTTTCCATCTTTTGGCTATTGTAAATAGTGCTGCTATGAACATGGGTGTGCATGTCTGTTCTTGTACTGGCTCTCACTTCTTTAGGATATATACCTAGTAAAGGAATGGCTGGGCCAAATGGTATTTCTAATTCCAACTTTTGAAGGAGTTGCCATACTGCTTTCCACATGGTTGTACCATTTTACAGTCCCACCAGCAGTGTATGAGAGTCCCAATCTCTCTACAACCTCGCCAGCATTTGTTATTTTCTGTCTTGTTGAACTTTGCTACTAGTGCTCGAGCAAGATGGTATCTCATTGTTGTTTTCATTTGCATCTCTCTAATAGCTAATGATCGTGAGCATTTCTTCATGTGTTTGTTGGATGCCTGAATATCCTCCTTGGTGAAGTGTCTATTCATGTCTTCTGCCCATTTTTAAATTGGATTATTTGTCTTTTTGTTATTGAGGTGTTAGAGTTTTCTATAAATTCTAGTGATAAGTCCCTTGTCAGATATGTCATTACCAAATATTTTTTCCCAATCTGTAGGTTCTCTTTTGCTTCCATAGAGATTTACAGTCTTAGAAACCCAGTGGGGTTCACTATGAGTTGGAGTCGAGTCATTGGCGGTCTTGATCTTTGAGTCAGAATCAACTTGATGGCAGTGGGTTTGAGTTTGGGGTTTAATGGAACAATAGATGTTGATCTTTAAGAAAACTGATTTTCTGCTTTATTTGTTTTGGTAAAGAAGTCCCTGATTTTACCTTTGACCATGGGGGGTGGGGATTACCCAATAAGCAAAGTAAGCATGGGCTTACTTGTGCTTACTTAATAGTCTGTAGTAAACGTTTCATGTTAAGGAGCTCTGACAGTTCAATGGTTAAAGCCCTAAGCTCCTAACCAGAAGACCAAGGTTTGAACCCACCAGCTGCTCTGCAGGAGAAGGATGTGGCAGTCTGCTTCTGTGAAAGATTTACAGCCTTGGAAACCCTATGAGGCACTTCTACTTTGTCCTACAGGGTTTCTGTGAGTTGGAATTGACTCGCTGGCAGTGGCTTTCTGCATTTTTATTCTTCTTATTATAAGGGAGAGCGTCACTATTGCTATGAAAATTATTCCTGTAAAACTCAGGTTGAACAGGCTGTCATACATTTATGCATATTGTTTTGAGGCTGTGTCTGTTAGTATTTTAATGATGAAACTACTGTTGTGGGATTATAATCACCTCCATGGTGGACTCTGCTGTGAGAGGTTAATCATTGGAAAGGGAGCTGCCTTTGGAGTGTGGCCTGCTTCCAGTATATAAGGAGGAGCTTTGGGCGTGGTCTCTAGCTTTTCGGCACATCCGCATTTGACTGAGTCTTCATCTCCAGTTCCTGGACTTGAACCAGTGGCCTGCTGTGTTGCCTGCTGATCTTGGGGTTGTTCCTGGACTTGGACCAATGGCCGCCACATTGTCTGCCAGTCTTGGGATTTGCTATTTTACCTGGTTACCTTGGATTCATCAGCCTCAGCAGCCTGCAGCTGCATGAGTTAGAAAACACCTCCAGCTCCAGTGGACCTGGAATAAGAGGTAGAGCTGAAGCCTGAGGTCAAGCGGCCTTCACCCAGGCCCTGGAACCAGTACTCTGAAGGAAGACTGGGTGGTCTACTTCCGTAAAGATTTACTGCCTCGGAAACCCAAAGGGTGGTCGCTGCGAGTCGGAATCAACTCAATGGCAGTGATTTTTTTTAACTGTAAGAGCATAAATTCCTGTTTGTGAAGCCCTCCACTTGTAGTTTTTCTGTTATAGCAGCACTAGAGAATGAAGACTGCATCAGAAGCATTGACGTGTCCTGGGAGCTTGTTAGAACTAGAGAATTCCAGGCCCATCTCAGACCTGCTGAATCAAAACCTGCATCTTAACAAGGTCTTCCGGTGCTTTGTATGTACACTAAATCTGAGCAGCGCTTTTGGACACCAGAGGGGTTTTACGTACTGACTGCCTCGGTTCTGCCTGATGTGGGATGGAGCCCTTCGGGAGCTTCTGTTGTGTCAGGGCTGAGGATGCTGATGCGGATTGTTGCTCACCAGCCCTGGGGGTTTGAAGGCGGAGTGAGCAGGGTTAAAGGCTCACCTGGTCACTCCCAACCGGTATTACACAGTGATGCTCCCTTTGGCTTGATCTTGCTAGCCAGTGCTTACAGCACATCTGTACAAAACTAAAAACCGAACGGGATCTTTGCTTTGGTTTCCCTTACTGTGCTTTGGTTTGTTTGTTGATCTCATCTAATCCTCTCTCTCTTTTCTAGAAATTCTTCAAAATTTATGGTCTGCTGGTGGTATTCTTTCTTGTTTCATGTTTGGTTATTGCAAGATTGCAAACACCTCATGACACACACCCAAGCATAGATTTTAGATTTGCATATGCTTCCTGATTTTTAAAGTGGTAGACTTCACATTTTATTAAATAATTTAATGAATATTTTGTTGTCGTTGTTGTTGTTTGGTGTCATTGAGTTGATTCTTGACTCATAGTGACCCTACATGACAAGGTACAACTGCCCCATAGGGTTTTCTGGGCTGTAATCCTTAGGGAAGCAGATCACTTGGTCTTTCTACCGTGGAGCCACGAGATGGGTTTGAACCACCAGTCTTCTGGTTAACAGTTGCGCACTTAACCATTATGCCACCAGAATTCCTTAATGAACCCATTGCCATCAAGGTGATTCTGACTCATGGAGACTCTATGTGACAGAGTAGAACTGCCCCATAGGATTTCCAAGGTTGAGAATCTTTACAGAAGTGTGCCACATCTTTCTTCTGGAGTGGCTGGGGGCCTGAACTGTCCGTCTTTCAGTACGCAGCTGTTCTGGTTACCTCTGTGCTGCTCTAACAGAAAATACCACAAATGGGATGACTTTAACAAACAGGAGTTTATTCTTAAAATTTGAAGGCTTTAAGTCCAAATTCAAAGTGCCAGGGCTGGGGGCAGTTGTACCCCTCTAGGGGCTGGGTGAAAGCCCCTCAACCTTGCAGTCCAGCTCTGCCTCCTCCTCCGGGCCCACTGGAGCTAGAGGCTATTCTTCCCTCAGATAGCTGCTGGCTGCTGAGGCTGACAAGCCAAAGGTTAACAAGTAAAAAGGCACAGTCCCGATGTTACCAAACCACATGGCAGGCCATTCATTCAAGTCCATTGAAAGTCCCAAGGTCAGTGGAGCATAGAGGCTGCTGAACAAAGACATGGCTATGTGCAGGGTTCAAGCATGCTATAATCTGGAGACCATTCCCAAAGCTGTTTCTTATATACAGAAAGCAGACCACATACCCAAAGCAGCTACTCAGCTGCTCCAATAGATTCCATCATAGAGTTAATTACCAGTCTTATCATGGGGAATAACTACATCTGGCCACCCAGCCACTCAACCAGGCCTAGCCAAGTGACACACAGTCTTAACTACCACAGCAGCCAAGCACTTAACCACTGTGCCAGTAGGGCTCCATCAATGAATAGTTTGTTGTTGTTGTTATGTGCCATCAAGTCAGACCCAACTCATAGCGACCTCTCCTTGGGTTTCCGAGGTAGTATCACTACGGAAGTAGATTGCCCAACCTTCCTTCTGAGGAGTGGCTGGTGGGTTTGAACCACCAGCCTTCTGGTTAGCGCCAAGTACCTTAGGCACTACGCTGTCAGAGCTCCCATGAATAGTTTAGTAGTATCTAATTCAGCTATATACTTAAATGTTTCAAATATTATGTGGTGGTTGGTTATCACAATTATACTTTCAAAAATGATAGGTGAATATGCCCATGAATATATATATAGGTTTGCCCGATGGTATGCCTACGTAAGGAGCTCTGGTGGTGTAGGGGTTAAGGCATTTGTCTGTTCACCAGAAGGCTGATAGTTTGAACCCACCGGCTGCTCCATGGAAGAAAGATTAGGCAGTCTGTTTCCACAGAAATTTATAGCCTTGGATACCCAATGAGGATTGCTATGAGTTGGAATCGACTTGACAGCAATGAGTTTTAGTTTTAATTTTGAGTTTATTCCTGCATGTGTATTTGTATATGTTACAAAATGTTCATATGCAGTTTAAAGCTAACAGGAGGCAAAGTTAGGAAAACTTCTCAGTCACAAGTAAGCACCTTGAAGGGAGTGAGTCACTGAGCTTGGGGGCTTGGGACCGTGGTTGCAGGGACATCAAACTCAACTGGCACAACGTGGTATCAATAATATTGTTCTACATCTTACTTTGGTGAGTAGCAGCTGGGGTCTTAAAAGCTTGTGAGCAGCCTTCTAAGTGGCAACTATTGGTCTCTCCTCATCTGGATCAAAGAAGAATGAAGAAAATGAAAGACACATGGAAGCAGTTAGTCTAAAGGACTAATAGACCATGAGACCAGAAGAACTAGATGGTGCCCAGCTACCAATGCCAGTCACTCGGAAAGGGATCAGTGCAGGAGGTCCTCGATAGAATGGGAGAAAAATGTGGAACAAAATTCAAAATCATAAAAAAGACCAGGCTTACTGGTCCGATAGAGACTGGTGAGACCCCTGAGTCTATGGCCCTGAGTCACCCTTCAGGTCTGTAATTGAACTTACTCCCACGGCATAACTCTCAGCCAAACAGTAGACAGGCCTATGAGCCAAACCCCTACACTAGAGAGATGCACTCCCACTCACCCATGGGAGACCGGAGGGCAGCATTTACACAGTGAGAAAGGCAGGGAGGCAGCAGCGCATAAGCTAGAAGAACAAAAAATAAGATATTCTCAGCCAAGATTTAGAAAACTTAAGTTTCCTACCTCTTTCAACTTTATTAAAATCATTTTCCAAATTGCTGGTATGGCAGTATCTTGTGATACAATTTACATTAAAGTTGGATGTGTATTATTTTACTATTAAGTGTGGTGCTGTTGTAGACTCCAACTTTCATCTTCTTTTATTGACTGTGGGAGACATTGAACTTTGCCATAGTATGTTAAATGTTCATTTTCATCTTTCCCTTTGGTTTCATTTTATAGGCTTTGCCAGAAACAGCTAAAATGCAAAGGAAGAAACAATTATTGAGCCTATCCGGCAAAATAGAATGTGAAGGACCTAATAATCATATAAATCGCTTCGTTGGAACCTTGTGTCTCACGGGTAAAAGGTATCATCTCTCCCTTCTCCACCGTTTCTTTTTCTTTCATGGAACATAGAATGTGGTCCTTTTCACTCTCTCAATAGCATTTTAGAAGATTATAGTTGTTCACATTTTATGTGCGTATAAGAATGTAAATACCCTGAGCATCAGTGTAATTATTTTAAGAAATAATTAAAAGGTATGGCATGCTTCTAATCAGTATACCTGAAAATACTAGGCCTGGAGAAGTCATGTTCCTTTTGCATACACATTTAAAACATATCCCTTAGGGTAGATCAGTGGGAAGAGCAAAGTTCTAAAAGTGACGGAAGAACAAAAGCAACTAAGAATGTGATTTGATTATGATGGATATTTTCCCTTACCTCTGTTCTACTTCTGTGTAGTTATCACTTAAGATTTAATGAGCAACACAATGCACTGCCGTCTAGTTGGATCTGACTCACAGAGACCCCTCCTTGGGTTTCCAAGGTGGTATTGCTAAGGAAGTAGATTGCCCAACCTTCCTTCTGAGGAGTGGCTGGTGGGTTTGAACCGCCAGCCTTCTGGTTAGCAGTCAAGTGCCTTAGGCACCACACTACCAGAGCATTTGTGAAATACTGAGTCAACCCAGGCCTGGAGGAAGGACACCAAGTGAATATGGCAGCCGGGCTGGCTTTGTGTGCTCTGAATGACCATGTGCAACCCCCCTTTTATAACTCCTGGGTGGTTAAAATTAATGCCCTCAGCTGCTGACTGAAAGGTAGGCACTTGAAGCCCACCCGGAGACACCTCAGAAGACAGCTTGGTGGTCTACTTCTGAAAAGCGTGTGAAGCATAGTTGTACTCAGACACCAAAGGGGCCCCGTGAATCCCAGCCAGATGGCAACCACTTCATGGATTATGAAATCAGCACACGAGTCCCCTTAATCTTCAACGTGCCCACTTACTGCCTCCTTGGCAAGTGGACTATGTCGTTCGTAAAATGAGCAGTAAATGCAAAGTGGCTGAGTAATTAAATTTCTAGGTCTTGAGTAGAGGAGCAGGGTTATATGCAGGGTTGTTGTTGTTATATCCCGTTGAGTTGGACCCGACTCATAGCGACCTCTCCTTGGGTTGCCGAGGCAGTATCACTACAGAGGTAGATTGCCCAACCTGCCTTCTGGGGAGTGGCTGGTGGGTTTGAACCGCCAGCCTTCTGGTTAGTAGTCAAATGCCTTAGGCACTATGCTACCAGAACTCCTATATGCGGGGTAACATGAGGTAATATGAGCTTGTGCAGGTTAACCCAAAAACAGTCCCAGTTTAATCATATTTGTCTTGGCGCAGTGCCTAAGGCATTTAACTGCCAACCAGAAGGTTAGCTGTTCAAATCCACCAGCTACTCTGTGGAAGGAAGACGTGGCAGTCTGTTTCTGTAAAGATTTATTGCTTCAGAAACCCACTGGGGGGTCGCTATGAGTTGGAATCAACTTGATGGCAGTGGGTTTGATTTTTTTTGTTTTTAACTCTCACAAACTGTCCCAGTTTGGTTGAAAAAATTTATAAATGCCTTGGATATAAGAGATGTTTCATCCTCTAACATTTTTAAAAAGCCTATTTATGGAATGGTGGGAAATGAGTGGGAAGGTGCATCTGCCCATACTCTTTTAGAGACAGGTGTTTTTATGGATAAGCATTTATTTTATTGCTGCTAGCAATAAAAAGTTGAGCTTGACAACAGGAAATATATGTAAGGTGAACATCTGTGCTTTCTTTTACTCTGTGCAAAGAGAAGACTCTTTGATAGTTAATAAATGCTTTGTTGTGTTTTTAGCCCTGTGCCAATTGGGCCTGACCAGGTCTTGCTGAGAGGTACACAACTTAGAAACACTCAGTGGATCTTTGGCATAGTTGTTTACACTGGATTTGAAACCAAATACATGCAGGTAAAACAGTCTGTGATAACAAATAGCACTGCTTCTAGATGTCTCTGTTTTTGTTTTTTTGTGACGTGAAAGAGTTTCGTATATGTCTCTTCAATTTAGAAGGCTCATTCTGTTTACTAACCTGAAATTTGAAGGAAGGTCCATATTTTGTCTCTAGTTTCAGATATTTCCCTGACTTTTAATAGCATTTCTCACCAGGCCTTTATTTCCTAAAATGTTATGATCCTGTATCTTTGGAAATGAATCAAAGTTTATTTTAACTTAGGCTTAACTAATTTACATAAGTTGGATAAGTTATCGTTAGAAATGGGTTATTTCTATAACCAGTGTTTATTGCTTTGCTTTCAATGATCAAAAAAATGTGTTTCTAGGTTAATAATACTGGTTTTACATAATATTTATATGGCTACTTTTACTCATGTATGGTAAAACTTTTTTTTTTTTTTTTGCCAAGCTAACTTTAGAAATTTTATGTAAGTTATGACTCTCATGTACCATTTCTCTCAGTTGTTAACTTTTCTAAGAGTTTTATGATTTTAGCTTTCCCATTTAGGATTTTGATCTGTTTTAAATTGGTGTTTGTATTCAGTTATTAACTTTTGAGAACCCCTGGGAACCCCTTGGGTCCCTGCTCTTGTGGAGAGAGTAGCCGAAGAAGAATTTAAACAGGTTAAACAGAGTTCCAATAAACTGTACTATGTCTTCTGTTACAACAAATACTGTAAAGTAGGAGTGTACACAGAGTGTTAATCTAAGAGTCAGGTGCGGTCTCTCCAAGAAAGTGATGTTTAAGCTGAAATTTGAAATATGCATTAGAGTTAGCAAGGCATAGAAAAGCAGGTGGGGAAAGACTACTCCATGCAGGAAATTTTCTGTGCAGAGGTGTGTGGTGGAAGAGCCTGCCCTCTGCCATCAAGTTGGTTCTAACCCACAGGGACTCTATAGGACAGAGTCGAACTACCCCAGAGGGTTTCCAGATCTTTATGGAGGTGGACTGCTCCCACGCTTTTTCCCATAGAGCAGCTGATAAGTTGGAACCACTGACCCTTTGGTTAGCAGTTGCATGCAGACCTCCTGTAGGGGGAAAGAGAGAGTGAATCTTTCTCCTAAGGAATGGAGAATTCAGAGAGTTACCATATTGAATGGGCAAGGAGAGGGAAAGAGGTGAAAGGGAATGCTGAAGAGAAAGATGGGTTGGGTTGAAGAGGGTTTTATAGGTCACGTGTAGCAGTGATGCTTAGCTGCTCAACAAGATCCATGCTCTGATCTTCTACCTTGACACTGTGACTCAATGCTGCCTCATGATGGAATTTTAAAAGAAATTTTTTATTGTGAATTGAGTGAAAGTTTACAGAGTGTATTTGTTTTCTACACAGCAGTTCATGCACATTTTGTTTTATGAAATTGACTGTAATTCCCCACAATGTAACAGCTCTCTTCCCACTTCCTCCCCATAGTTACCTCTTCCCTGTGTCCTTCCATCCTGTGCACTCCCGCCCCCTGAGCTGTCTCCCTGTGCAAACACTGCCCTTCTGTTCTCCCATGATTTAGCGCTCCGAGGAGTGTTATCTATCTGATGTAAATGTTCACCCCACATGCCTGTCTATTGTTAGCCTGGAAGCCACAGGAGTGAGTTCAGTTCCAGACCTGAAGGGTAACTAGGGGCCA
>NW_006921679.1:9845344-9849788 GCF_000298275.1 Orycteropus afer afer | reverse complement strand
TCTATCCAGGATCTCCTGCACGACCCCCCTCTGAGTGGTTGACAGTGGTAGCCAGGCACCATCTAGTTCTTCTGGTCTTATGGTCATATGGGCTGAGACTTGTGATAGAATTTTTAATGAATGGAATATGAGCAAGAGGGTTATGCACAAACTCTCTCCTGCATGTTCTCCTATCTCTTTCCCCATTCTGGTTGACAGTCATGCAGACATGTCTGACAGTGATTTTTGGATCACATGTTGAAGATGCTATCAGCCTGGATTCCTGAATGACTTAGTGGAACAAGGCCATCCCTGTACTGATAGGTGAAACATAACTGTCCTTGTCTGTGAGGTATTATATATTTGAGGATTCTGTTTGTTACAGCTGAAGAGGAATGCAGTATCAGGCTGTGCTTCAGGACTGTGTCCTTCCACTACACTTATTCAGTCTATATGCGGAGCAGATAATCCAGGAAGTTGGACTATATGAAGAAGAACATGGCATCAGGATTAGAGGAAGACTCATTAACAACCTGTGATATGCAGTTGATACAGCCTTCCTTGCTGAATGTGAAGAAGACTTGAAATACTCACTGATAAAGATCAAAGACTACAGCCTTCAGTATGGACTACACCTCAACATAAAGAAAATAAAAATTGTCACAACTGGGCCAGTGAGCAACATTATGATAAACAGAGAAAAGATTGAAGTTGTCAAGGAGTTCATTCTACTTGGATCTACAATCATTGGCCATGGAAGCAGTAGTCAAGAAATCAAATGGGCAAATTGCCTGCAAAAGTCCTCTGTAAAGTGTTGAAAGGATGTCACTTTGAGGACTAAGTTGTGCTGAACCTGAGCCATAGTATTTTCAGTCACCTTGTCTGCATGTGGAAACTGGACAATGAATGAAAGAAGACCAAAGAAGAACTGATGCCTTTGAGTTATGGTGTTGGTGAAGGATATTAAATATTCTGTGGACTGCCAGAAGTGCAAACCTGTCTTGGATGATATCGAGCCAGAATGCTTATTAGATGCAAAGATGGAAAGACTTCACCTCACATGCTTTGGGCATGTAACCAGGAGGTGCCAGTCCCTGGAGAAGGACATCATGCTTGGTGAAGGAGGGTCAGCAAAAAAGAGGAAGACCTTTAACAAGATGAATTGACATAGTGGCTGCAACATTGAGCTCAAACATAATAACAACTGTGACAATGGTGCAGGACCGGGCAGTATTTCATTCTGTTGTACATAGGGTTACTATGAGTCAGAGGTGACTCTGTGACAACTGACAACAACAGCAACAACATTTGTTACAGAAGCTAGACTTCCCTGTATATCGCCTGAAGCAGTTCTGGATTTTATATTAAGGGAGGCCAACAAAAGGGTTCTGATCTCAGGGAGTAAAATAACCATTTTGTTTCTGAAAAGTAACTGTGGTTGCAATGTGGAAAATAGATTTTCCTTCTGGGAAAGCAGTTAGGAGTCTGTTACCCTGGTCTGAGGGAGAGGAAAAGGCAATGTGGACTAGGGTGGAAATAGGAGTGATGGAAGGAAATGGAGGAATTGGGATGATGTGGATGTGGTGGTTGTCCCCACAGCTGTCAACACAACAAGATGTTGATTGCTTAGATATGGAACATAAGGAAGATGAAAAAAAATGTGTATAGGCAGTTTTTGAGTTCCACACAGTCTTGGTTTTCTACATCATGTGTTGACACTAAGTTGATTTCCCTATGCTGAATGTAGACTTTGATGAGCTGTGGCATTGTTATAATGCTGTTAGGTAAATGTTTGCAAGTATTTCAGTATTTTATGAAAATGCATGGCCTAGAAAAAATGAAACTAATGGTACTAGTAAGAGTGCAAAAGAGGAAAACGTTGAACATTAAATATAGTAAAAGTGGTAAATTTCTTATCTTTATTGACTCCCAACTGGATTTTTATGTAGGAGATTGTGTGCTTTTTGTTCAAAATGAAAAGGAGCAAACAGTGTGTCCAAAAAGCTGAGAATATGTTATTGAAGAATAGATCTAACATTTGATAGGTTGTTATTGAGGAGATACAAACGTCTTGACGGGTATGGACAATGAATGAGCATGGAATACATTCCAGTGATGCAAATGCAGGAAAAGTTCAGAGGCTATTTGATAGGGGCGTCCCTTCTCCTGGATGCTCCTCCCCTCAATCTACTTTGCAGACAGGGTTGGTGTAGGGAGTATATTGAGTTTCAATGGACAGATGCAGTAGTAGAGGCACTCACTTGTTTATACTAAAAAATTTGGGAGACAGATACCTGGCGAACTGATTGGACGAGAACCATATTTATACTCATTCCAAAGAAAGGTGATCCAACAGAATGTGGATGAAACCATATCGTTAATATCACACACAAGTAATATTTTCATGAAAATGATTTAAAAATGATTGCAGCAGTGTATTGGCCTGAGAACTGCCAGAAATTCAAGCTAGATTCAGAAGAGGGTATGGAACAAGGAATATGGATATCATAACTGATGTCAGATGGATCTTGGCTGAAAGCAGAGAATACCAGAAAGATATTTACCTGTGTTTTATTTACTGTGCACAGGCATTTGATGATGTAAACCAAAAAAAAAAAAAAAAGAAACAAAAACTTACTGCCAATGAGTTGATTCTGATTCATAGCAACCCCCTTTGGTTTTCTGAGGTGGTGAATCTTTACGGAAGTAGATTGCCCAGCCTTCCTTCCATGGAGTGGCTGGTGGGTTTGAACTGCCAAACTTCTGACTAGTAGTCAAATACCTTAGGCACTGCGCCACCATTCCAGAACACTTAATTGTGGTCTTGAGGAACAAATGTGTACATAGACCAAGAGACAGTGTTTGAACAGAGCAAGGGGATACTGTATGGTTTAAAATCAGGAGGGGAGTGCGTCAGGGTCGGATCCTTTCACCATATTTATTCAGTCTGTCTGCTGAGCAGATAATCCGAGAAGGTGGACTATATGAAGAAGAACATGACATCGGGATTGGAGGAAGACTCATCAACAACCTGTGATATGCAGATGACACAGTCTTGCTTGCTGAAAGTGAAGAGGAATTGAAGCATTTACTGATGAAGATCAGACTATATACAGTCTTCAGTATGGATTACACCTCAACATAAAGAAAATAAAAATCCTTACAACTGGACCACTAAGCAACATCATGATAAATGGAGAAAAGGTTAAAGTTGTCAAGGATTTCATTGTACTTGGATCCACAATCACTGGCCATAGAAGCAGCAGTCAAGAAATCAGACAATGTATTGCAGTGGGCAAATATGCTGCAAAAGACCTCTTTAAAGTTCTGAAGAGCAAAGATGCCTCTCTGAAGACTAAGGTGCACCTAACCCAAGCCATGTGGTATTTTCAATTGCCTCATATGAATGTGAAAGCTGGACAATGGAAAAAGAAGACCACAGAAGAATTGATGTGTTTGTATTATGATATTGATGAAGAATATTAAAAATACCATGGATTGCCAGAAGAATGAACAAATATGTCTTGGAAGAAGTATAGCCAAAATGCTCCTTAAAAGTGAGAGTGGCCAGACTCGTGTCACATACGTTGGTCATGTTATCAGAAAGGGCCCGTCCCTAGAGAAGGGATATCATGCTTTGTAAAGTAGAGGGTCAGCAAAAAAGGGGAAGTTGCTCAAATAGATAAACACAGTGGTTGTCACCATGTTACATGGGAAAGATTGTGAGGATGGTGCAGGAGCAGGCTGTGTTGTTCTGTTGTGAGTTGGAGCCAACTTGACAGCACCTAACAACAACAACACTTGAGTCAATCTCTTTTGAGATGTAAAATATACTAGACAAGCAAGTGAAAGAAGCAGATATGGGGAACAAGAGATGCTAAGCCACGTGAAGATTGCCCAGGAGCAGAAGCTCAAAGAGACAGGACCTTCCTCCATGGGTGACAGAGAGAAAGCATTTATCCAGAGCCAGTGTCCGGAATTCAGACTTCTAGCCTCCTAAGCTGTGAGAAAATAAATGTCTGTTTGGTAAAGCCACTCATTTATGGTATTTCTGTTATAGTAGTACTAGAAAACCACCAATCTCACTGCCATTGAGTCGATGGTGACTCATAGTGCCCGCCTTTGGGTTTCTGAGGCAGTAACGCGTTACGAAAGTAGATTGCCCAATCATCCTTCTGAGGAGTGGCTGGTGGGTTTGAACCGCCAGCCTTCTGGTTAGTAGTCAAATGCCTTGGGCACTAGGCCACCGGAGCTCCTTTTTGACGGCACATGATAACACAATGCTGAACGGGTTTCACCAGAGCTTCCGAATTAAGATGGAGTAAGAGGAAAGGCCTGGAGGTCTATCACTGAATGTCAGCTGATGACAACCCTGTTGATCACAGTGGTGCATTCTGCAACTGATAATGGATGGTGTGATAGTTGAAGATGTGTCAACTTGGCTGGACTTCACTTGTGAGTGGTG
>NW_006921679.1:9839853-9844448 GCF_000298275.1 Orycteropus afer afer | reverse complement strand
TGATTTTTGTGTTTCTCTAGAGAACCCAATCCAACACAGATGGCGTAACAACTGAGAGTGTTTCATTGCATTTTATATGGGTTGCCATGGGTCAGGGCTGACTTGCCAGAAGATGACAGCAACAGTTGCTGAATTGCATCTGACTAGGCCACTCCTCGGAAGGAAGATGGGGCAATCTACTTCTGTAGTGATACTGCCTTCGAAACCCAAGGAGGGGTCACTGTGAGTCAGGTCCGACTCGACGGCACATAACAACAACAGCAACAGGAGATCTACCTGGCTGGAAGCCACAGCTGTGCATTTTCCTAAGTTCAGTGCAACTAACTTGTGACCAGACATCCCATTGCTGGGACCCAAGAGGCTCGCCCATGGGACTGTTTCAGGAGCTCTCCATTCATATATGGAAAGGGCTTTGTAGGGCAGGGTGGCTTCTGCCCCCATCTGTATGGTCTAGTTCTGTCACATCTGACCTGCTACTTGGGGGGCCAGTGACTAAACTAAGGACAGTTGTGAGAATGTCTCCAGCTGACAACACATGTCTGACACAGCCTTGTTGGCAGGCTGTTTCCTGTCCTGTGTGGTTCTCAATGAAACCAATGTGAAGTGAGTCATTGAAGGGAGATTAATTTAACTGACCAGTGGAGCTTAAGATCACCAAGAGTGGACATTGAGAATCTGGTGAAAGCCATAGACCACACCTGTTTGTTCATTTTTGTATCCTTACAGAGTAGATTGGAGTCTCGTGCATAGGGGTATATGGTGAATATCTGTTAAGAAACTGAATGGGCATTCTCTCAAGAAAAAAAGCCATGTATGTTTATGTAAGAATAACAATTTCAAGACTTTACCAGCTGTTCTTTGCTCTTTTAGGAGTAAAGTCCTTGAACTTCAAACCAACCAACCAACCCAATCTTAGTTCCTAGCATGGTGATGTAGCATGGGGTGGATATTGTGAAGCAAATTCCTTAGCTTTTATTTGAATTTCACCACTTTAGAATGTGCCTAATTTCTCTCAGATCCAGGATGTTGGAATAATTTGCATAATAAGTACCATTTTAAGAAGAAATGCGAAGCAACTGTGATGGAATCATGTGGGTGTGAGTATGTTTTCTAGGAACTAGTAAGAGTTGCTCTGAGGCTATTTAGGATTGGGGAAGTGGAAAAGAGGAGCCCCAGTGGCACCGTGGTTACGCACTAGGCTGCTAATCAAAGGGTCAGTGGTTCAAACCCCCCAGCCACCACTCAGTATAAAGGCCTGATCATCTACTTCCATAAATATTACAGCCTAGGAAGTCCTATGGGGCAGTTGTACTCTGTTCTCCAGGGGCACTGTGAGTTGGAATTGACTGAAGGGCAGTGGGTTTGGTTTGGGCTTTGCCTCTGTGAAGATTGACAGCCTTGGAAACCCTGTGGGGGCAGTTCTGCTATGTCCTGTAGAGTTTGTATGAGTCAGAATCAACTTGACAGTAGCAGATTAAATGGAAAACAAAAAGTCTCTGAGTGGCACAGATGGTTTGCAGTCAACTTCTAACATACCATTTGGTGGTTTGAACCCAGCCAGCAGCACCATGGAATAAGGGCCTGGTGATCTGCTTCTGTATAGCTCTACTGCCCAGAAAACTCCATGGAGTGGTTGTATTCTGTAACAGATGTGGTCACCATGAGTATGCAACTTTTTTTTTTTTTAATGTAGATAAGATGTGCTCATTCAGTAACGTGACACACTTCTGTTAGTTATTTGGCCAAAAAAAAAAAATGTATTCCACTTTCCATATGTTGGGAGTTTCTTGACTCCTTTCTCCATCAACATGTGCACTACAGTCCTTTTCGTTTGTGGATGTGGATGTGTGTGCTATTGTGCAGAATTCAGTCCGATCACCTCTGAAGACATCAAATGTTGAGAAGGTGACCAATGTGCAGATCCTGGTGCTGTTTGTCCTGCTCTTGGTCATGTCCTTCATGAGCTGCGTGGGAGCTGTGTTCTGGAATGACTCATTTGATGACAAAATCTGGTACTTCAAGAAGAAGGGTAAGTGTCCTGGGGTTAGCAAGAAACTGCCATTTTGGCAAGTTGGCATGCTTTGGAAGGTGACTCAAAATTTGTTTATGTTTTTATTTAAAAGGGAAGGCACTTGTGCTGTTTTTTGTTGTTACTCTTTTTTTTTTTTTTTGTCTTTAGAGAATATGAAGATCAATGAAATGTTCCCTTCTTGAGATTTTTAGTTTTATTGTTTCTTAAGTTTTTATTGTACGTTGAGTGAAATTTTACAAAGCAGATTTGTTTTACATTCAACAGTTCATACACATTTTGTTTTGTGACACTGGTTACATTCCCCGCAGTGTAACATCTCACCTCCCCCTTCCTCCCTGTGTTAGTTACCCTTTCCCTGTGTCCTTCTTGCATATGCGTTCCTGCCTCCCCACCTTTCTCCCCTTGCAAATGCTGCCCTTCTGATCTGCCATGGTTGATTGTTCTAAGGAATGCATCTCCCTGGTGTAGGTGTTCAGCTCATAGGCCTGTCTTTTGCTTGGCTGAGAGTTAAGCCTCAGGCATGAGTTCAATTCCAGGCCTGAAGGGTGACCAGGGCCATACCCTCAAGGTTTCACAAGTTTCTGTCAGACCAGCAAGGCTGTTTTTTTTTTTTTCCCTCATGGTTTTGAGTTTTTTCCACATTCTCCCACACTGTCCAGGATCTCTAATTGTGGTCCCTTTCTCAGTGGTTGACATTGGTAGCTGGGCACCATCTAGTTCTTTTGGTCTCGGCGTCATAGAGCATGAGGTTCTCATGGTCCATTAGTCTTTTAGACAACTGTTGCCATGTATCTTTGCATTTCTTCACTCTTCTTTGCTACAGACAAGTAGAGACCAATAGTTGCAACTTAGATGGCTACTCATGAGCTTTTAAGATCTCAGTCTCTACTCACTGAAGTAAGATGTAGAACATTATTTTTGTATGCCATGTTGTGCTAATTGAGTTTGATGTCCCCTGCAACCATGATCCCCAGCTTGCAGGCCCAGTGACCCCCTCCCTCAAGGTGCTTATTTGTGGCTAAGAAGTTAAACTAATTTTGCCTCCTGTTGTGTTTAAACTGCATATGAACATTTTTATAGCATATAAAAATACTTTTATAGGAATATTGCCGGCCAAACCTATCTATGGTCATGGGTATATTCCCATTTGCCTAGCCATACCTGTCTACTTGTGTATCGGCCCATAGATTGTTGTTGTTGCTGTTAGGTGTTGTCAAGTCGTCTCCGACTCATAGCGACCCTGTGTACAACAGAAGGAAACACTGCCCAGCCCTGGCCAGCCTTATGATCTTTGCTATAACTGAGACCATGTTGCAGCCGCTGTGTTAGTACATCCCATTGAGGGCCTTCCCCTTTCTCAATGACCCGCCACTTTACCAAGCATGATATCCTTCTCTAGGGAATGGTCCCTTCTGACAACATGACCAAAGTAGGTGAAGTCTGGCCATTCTCGCTTCGAAGGAGCATTCCAGCTTCATTGCCTCCAGGACAGATTTGTAGGTTCTTTTAGCAGTCCATGATACTTTCAGCATTCTCCTCCAACACTACAACTCAAAAGCATCAGCTCTTCTTTGGTCTTCCTTATTCATTGTCCAGCTCTCACATGCATATGAGGCAATTGAAAATACCATGCCTTGAGTTGTTGTTGTTGTTGTTATTGTTATGTGCCATGGAGTCAGATCTGACTCATAGAAACCCCTCCTTGGGTTTCCGAGGTGGTATCACTACAGAAATAGATTGCCCAACCCTCCTTCTGAGAGTGGCTGGTGGGTTTGAACTGCCAGCCTTCTGGTTAGCAGTCAAGTGCCTTAGGTACTACGCTACCAGAGCTCCTATAGGCACACATTAATCTTCAAGGAGATATCTTGCTCTTCAGCACTTGAAAGAAGTCTTTTCCAACAGATTTGCCCAGTGCAATATAACGTCTGATTTCTTGACTGCTGCTTCCATTGGTGTTGATTGTAGAACCAATAGGAAGTCTTCAACAACTTCAATCTTTTCTCCATTTATCATCATGCTGCTTATTGGTCCAGTTGTGAGGATTTTTGTTTTCTTTATATTGAGGTGTAATTCGTACTGCAGACTGTAGTCTTCAGTCTTCATCAGTAAGTGTTTCAAGTCATCCTCAATTTCAGCAAGCAAAATTGTGTCATCTGCATATCACGGGTTGTTAATGATTCTTCCTCCAATCCTGATGCCACATTCTTCTTCATATAGTCCAGCTTCTCAGATTACTTGCTCAACATACAGATTGAAAGAGTATGGTGAAAGGATATAGCCCTGATGCACACCTTTCCTGATTTTAAACCGTGCAGTATCCCCTTGTTCTGTTTGAATGACAGCCTCCTGGTCTATGTACAGGTTCCCCATGAGCACAATAAAATATTCTGGAATTTCCATTCTTCTCAATGTTATCCATAATTTTTTATGATGTACACAATCGAAACTTTCGCGTAGTCAGTAAAACATAAGTAAACATCTTTCTGGTATTCTTTGCTTTGAGCCAAGATCCATCTGACATCAGCAATGATATCCCTTGTTCCATGTCCTCTTCTGAATTCAG
>NW_006921679.1:9837956-9839298 GCF_000298275.1 Orycteropus afer afer | reverse complement strand
GTTTCCATGAATTTTTGGTTTTCTTCATTCTTCTTTGCTCTGGACGAGGAGAGACCCATCGTTGCATCTAGATGGCAGCTTGCAAGCTTTTAAGATCCCAGTCGCTACTCACCACGGTAGGAGGTGGAACAATGTTTTGTGTAGTATGTTATGCCAGTTGAGCTTGATGTCCTCTGAGACTATGGTCCCAAGCCCACAGGTTCAACTCCTCGGTCCCTCTGGGTAGCTGATATGACCAAGCAGTGACTACAACCTTGCCCCTTGTCAGCTCCACTATACACCTGGGAATTCAGATCATACATATAAAGTTATAGGACCATTGTCTGCCAACCCTATACATGTTCTTGGGTGCACTCCCCACTTCATAGACATACCTAATAGTTCAGCCTGTCCACCCATCTATAATCTATATCCACCCATATACATGCATACACACACACACACACACACACCATATATATACCATATATAATGCAGCAACCATTTTTTAATTGAATCTTCAGTAAGATTTTACTTGCATGTGGTATTAATAATGATACTATCTGATAATTTCCACATTCTGTAGGATCACCTTTCTTTGGAATGAGTGTAAATATGGCTCTCTTCCAGTCAGTTTCCCATGTAGCTGTCTTCCAAATCTCTTGGTATAGCTGAGTGAGTGCCTCGAACATGGCATCCATTTGTTGAAACATCTCAGTGGGTATTCCATCAATTCCTGGAGCGTTGTTCTTCACCACTTTCTTCAGTGCAGCTTCAACTTCTTCCTTCAATACCATTGGTTCTTGATCATATGCTACCTCCTGAAATGGATGAACATTGAGCAATTCTTTTTGGTACTGGTGACTGTGTATTCCTTCCATCTTATTTTGATGTTTGCTGCATCATTCAATATATTGCCCATAGACTCTTTCAGTATTGCAACTCAAGGCTTGCTTTTTTTTTCAGTTCTTTTAGCTTGAGAAATGCAGAGTATGTTCTTCCCTTTTGTTCTTCTGAGTCCAGGTCTTTGCACATTTCATCCTAATAATTTACTTTGTCTTCTCAAGGTACTCTTTAAAATCTTCTGTTCAGCTTTTTTTATCTTGTTTCTTCCATTTGCTTTAGCTACTCTTCATGAATAATAGTAGTATTAACTAACTGGTCTTCCTTGTAGGTGTATGGACATTATCCTATCACTGACAACATTGTACTTCAGGATAGATCTTGAAACAAATGGCCAGACTTCGTCTCACCTATTTTGGTCATGTTGTAAGAAGGGACCATTCCCTGGAGAAGGATGTCATGCTTGGTAGGGTGGAGGGTTGAAGAAAGAGGGGGAGGCCTTCAGGGAGATGGATTGATT
>NW_006921679.1:9834486-9837828 GCF_000298275.1 Orycteropus afer afer | reverse complement strand
TCAAGGGCAAGTTTCAGAGTCTCTTCTGACATCCATTTTGGTCTTTTCTTCCTTTCCTGTCTTTTTAATGACCTTTTGCTTTCTTCGTGAATGATCTTCTTGATGTCATCCCACAATTCCTCTGGTTTTGGGTCATTGGTGTTCAGTGCACAAAATCTGTTCTTTAGATGGTCTCTAAATTGAGGAGGGATATAATCAAGGTCATATTTTGGCTCTTGTGGACTTGTTTTAATTGTCTTCAGCTTCAAGTTGAACTTTCATATGAGCAGTTGATGGTCTGTTCCACAGTCAGCTCCTGGCCTTGTTTTGGCTGAAGATATTGAGCTTTTCTGTTGCCTCTGTCCATAGATATAGTTGATCTGGTTTCTGTGTACTCTATCTGGCAAAGTCCATGTGTATAGCTGCTGTTTGTGTTGTTGTAAAAAGGTATTTGCAAGGAATAAGTCATTGGTCTTGCAAAATTTTGTCATGAAATGTTCAGCATTATTTCTATCACCAAGGCCGTACTCTCTCACTACCGGTAATTCTTTGTTTCCAACTTTTGCATTCCAGTAACCAGTGATAATTAACACATCTTGATTGCATGTTTGGTTAATTTCAGACTGCAGAAGTTGGTAAAGGTCTTCAACTTCGTAATCTTTGGCTTTGGTGGTTGGTGCATAAATTTGAATAATAGTAGTATTAACTAACTGGTCTTCCTTGTAGGTGTATGGACATTATCCTATCACTGACAGCATCGTACTTCAGGATAGATCTTGAAACATTCTTTGTGATGATGAGTGCCATGCCGTTCTTCTTCAATTCATCATTCCCAGCATAATAGATTATATGGTTGTCTGATTCAAAATGGTCAGAACCATTTTGGCCATTTCAGCCCACTAATCCTAGGATATTGATCTTTATGCTTTCCATTTCATTTTGACAGCTTCCAGTTTTCCTAGATTCATACCTCGTATATTCCATGTTTCAATTATTAATGGATGTTTACAGCTGTTTCTTCTCATTTTGAGTCATGCTGCATCACCAAATGGAGGTCCCAAAAGCTTTGCCCCAACCACATCATTAAGGTCGGCTCTACTCTGAGAAGACAGCTCTTCCTCAGTTGTATCTTGAGTGCCCTGTGACCTGAGGATCTTGTCTTCTGGCACTATATCGGACAGTGTTTCAGGACTATTCATAAAGTTTTCCAGTAATTTATATAGTGTTTCACTGCTGTTCATAAGGTTTTCCCTGGCCAATTCTTTGAGAAATGGATGGCCTATTCCTTCTTCCAAGTCTGTCTGATTCTGGAACCTCTGCTGAAACCTGTCCACCATGGGTAACTCTGCTGGCATTTGAAACACTGGTGGCATAGCCTCTAGCCTCACAGCAACACACAACCCACCACAGTAAAACAAACTGACAGACAAGTTTGTCTTCCTTTACTGTTCCAAACTACTCCATCCACTTCCTGGTCTCCCATAGCTGTTCCAGACTCTGCTGGCTCACTTCCTTGTCTCCCTTAGCTGTTCTGAACCACTGGTGGTTCACTGCCTGGTCTCCCTTAGCTGTTCCGAAATGCCGCCGGCTTGCTTCCCATAGATTAGTGCATGATTTTTATTTTTAAATATTTTTCTGAGAAATCACACAATCCCAGCATTCCAGAATAAAGGAGATAACAGGGAAGAAGCACAGGATGGAGTCAGATGCACAAGGGTCCAGATCTTGAGCTGTCTAAAAACCAGGAGAACAGGTGAATAGTGGCAAGATGGCAGACTAGGCAGACAAGCTCTCCAGACCCTCTATAACAAAGACACAAGAAACCAAATGAAACAGATACAGATTATAATCCTGGAACCCTGAGCTTCAAAGGGAAGGGTAAAGAAGTAAATCAAATACTGACTAGAAGAAGAAACTGAATAAAAACAGACAATAAGGAGACAAACAGAGTTGTGAATTGTCAACTAGCCTGACACAGCATGGCCATTTGGAATTGGGTCAGGAATCTGGGAATTGCCTACTTTCTACCAGTATTAGACCAATACCCTGACTGGTGGCTGCAACCAGAAGGGCACAGTCTTTCTTCCCTTATTTCTCAGACCTTCTTGGTGACCAGAACTGTGGTCATATCCCACCCCCTCCCACTTGGTGGCTGGTGATACCCCCCCTCACACACACACACACATGCTGCCCCTGCTCTGTCTGAGGTTGAAGGCGTGCCTTCTTGGGTTGGGCTCCAGTTGCATGCCACCCCCATGTTTGGAGGCATGTGATCTCTGCCTGTCAGGCCAACAGAAGTGCCATCCTGGACCAGGAGCTCCACCCCCCAGTCACCTCCTAGGCTGGCAGATGTGCAGTCCCAGATCAGATCCCACCCCTGATCACCTGTATCAGTTATTGCATGGCTAAACCGAATAAACCCACTGCCCTTGAGTCGATTTTGACTCAGAGTTACCCCCACTGAGTTTCCAAGGCTGTAAATCTTTATGGAAGTAAATTGCCTCTGCTTCCTGTGGATCAGCTGATGGGTTTGAACTGCTGACCTTCTGGTTAGCAGACAAATGCCACTATGCCACCAGAACTCCTTATTACGTGGCTGGTGCCTAACAAATACTTTACACCAGTTTGTATTTGTGTTCACTCAACTGTACTTTAGAGACCTTGGTGGCGCAACAGTGAAGCATGTGGCTGCTGACTGCAAGGTTGGCAATTTGAACCCATCCAGTTACTCTGCGGGGGAAAGACCTGGTGATCTGCTTCCATAAAAATCATTGGTGTTAGATACTGTTGAGTTGCTTCCAACTGCTAGTGACCCTGTGTACAATACAACAAAATGCTGCCTATCCCTACACCACCTTCACAATTATTGCTGTGTTTGAGCCCATTGTTATAGCCATAGTGTCAGTCCATCTCATTGAGAGTCTTCTCCTTTTACCAAGCATGATGTCCTTCTCCATGGACTGGTCCCTCCTGAAAACATGTCCTGAGTGAGTCTCTCCATTCTTCTTTCTAAAGATTACAGCCCACAAAACTCTATGGGACAGTTCTCTAAGTTGAAATTTGACTATTGTTCTTGTTATGTGCCATTGAGTGGGACCTGACTCATAACGACCTCTCCTTGGTTTCTGAGGTGGTATCACTACAGAAGTAGATTTCCCAACCTTCCTTCCAAGGAGTGGCTGATGGGTTTGAACCACCAGCGTTCTGGTTAGCACTCAAATGCCTTAGGCACTATGCTACCAGAGCTCCTGAAATTTGACTGGACAGTATCTAACCACAACTGTATTTTTAATTGTACTTTTTGTGGTGAAATTTCAAAATTTTTTTTAATTTTTAATGTGTATTTATTTATTTATTTATATT
>NW_006921679.1:9832490-9834066 GCF_000298275.1 Orycteropus afer afer | reverse complement strand
ATCCCCTTCCAAGTGTATGACAGTGGTAGCTGGGCACCATCTAATTCTTCTGGTCTCAAAATTTTAAACAAGATAATGCAAAAAAAACAAAAAAACAAAAAAACTGTACTTGAAGCTGTGACATGATTGCTCTGATTTTTTTCCATAGCGTTCACCTTTAGCAACTTTGGGTTTGACCTATTGGTGTTCATCATCTTGTACCACAATCTGATCCCCATTAGTCTGCTGGTGACTCTTGAAATTGTGAAATATATTCAGGGTCTCTTTATCAACTGGGTGAGTATTAAAAGTAGAGAGTTAACAACATTCTCTCTTAAGCTATGGCTTTTGTTCACTTTCTAAGAATCCATTAAGATGATTTTAAGAATCATTGCTGTTCATTGCTGTTGAGTTGGCTCCAGCTCACAGTGACCTTATGTGTAAGAGAACAAAACATTTCCTGGTCCTGTACTAGCTGTCATATCTGAGAAGAGTCCCTGGGTGGGGCACATGGTTACGCACTCAACGGTTAACCACAAGTGGCTCAGACTCATCTAGAAGGGCCTACTCAGAAGGGCCTGGTGGCCTGCTTCTGAGCAGTTCCATTCTGCACACACAGGATCACCATGACTCAGAATCAACTCTGTGGCAACCGGTTGGTTCATTTATTTATTTATTTTTTATGAGAGGGCCAGTGCCACTGACTGACCCTGATGCCCTTGAGAGTCAAGCCAAGCACTGGTGTTAACCTGGGCCTTTCTGAGTCACTCTGAGGACAGCATTTTTTCAGATTTTATTTTGTTGATAAGAAAGATTTAAGAGATAATGCTTCAGTATCACTTTCAGTGGAGAGTGATGAAACCAAAACCAAACTCAGTGCCGTCGAGTCAGATCTGACTCATAGCAACCCCTCCTTGGGTTTCCAAGGCAGCATCTTTATGAAAGTAGATGGCCCAGTCTTCCTTCCGAGGAGGAGCTAGTGGGTTTGAACCACCAGCCTTCTGGTTAGCAATCAGGAGAAAAATTCAGGCTACTCGAAGAAGAGGATCCAGTAGACTTACCAGTGGATTCTGATATTTTCGGGGTGACATGCTTGGCAAGAATGATAGATTCTTTCTAGAATCACTCAAATTAAAGAAGAGATTTCTTAGGTGACAGCTTTGGGCTGATTTTAGTTAATACTCAACAAGTTCAGCAAACTCAGTGTGGTGTTGAAAGTCTTAATTATACAGGCAGCCCCCGAATTACAAACCTCCAACTTAACTACATACAACCCAGAGTTACAAGACATCCCCCTCCATAAAATTCGAGGTACATACAATGGTTCTTAGTAACAAACAGGTACTACTTTGTGACATGCATGAAAACATTATTATTATTATTATTACCGTATGGTGGCATAGTGCCTAGGGCATTTGACTGCTAACTAGAAGCTTGGTGGTTCAAACCCACTGGCCACTCCACAGAAGGAAGACAGGGCAATCTACTTCCATAAAGATTTATTGCCTCAGAAACCCAGTGGGGGTTGCTATGAGTTGGAACCAACATGATGGCAGTAGGTTTGGTTTGGTTTGGTTTACTATGTTAAAGATGCTTT
>NW_006921679.1:9825212-9831608 GCF_000298275.1 Orycteropus afer afer | reverse complement strand
ACTCTAAGCATGTGAGAGAGAGTGGGAACCTCCCAGAACAACAGAAATACTCCAGGTGGACAACTTCAGCAATCAGGAGCTCCTCAGTTGCTCATAGAAAATCCCACCTTGGAGTTTACAAAGACTTATGGGTAGAAAAGCCACACTAAATAATTTACTATACCGCATACTCCCATTTTATGGGTATAGTAGCTGAGGCCCAGAGACCTTAGTGGCTTACTCAGGGTCTCACAGTGTGTCTGACACAGAGCCAGCATCTGAAAGCCGAGTCTTCCAATTCCAAATCACCACTACTTGTTCCCCCATGGCACTGTTCTTCTGAATTGATTTTCCCAGTGCCTGTGAGAAACTAGCATGTATCTATTTATGTCCAAGTATTCTAGACTCTCCATTGTGAATTCCTTCTCCGTGGCAGTCACACTGGAAGATGAGTGGCCATATAGACTCCCTGAAGAAACTTGGAGCTTTGGTACTGACTGTGTAGCTAAGATTATGTTTTTGTTTCTTGCAGGATGAAGATATGCATTTTAAAGAAAATAATCTCTATGCTGTGGCCAGAACTTCCAGTCTCAATGAAGAGCTGGGGCAGGTGAGAGCCACGTTCAGGATGGGAGCTTCAGAGGAGGGTTTTAGGAGGAGTCTGTGTACAGTTGAAAGGGCCAGATTCAGCCACAGGGTAGAGTTTAAGTTGACACTTGTGGAGCTAGGTGGGGATTTAAAACTGTGATTTGTTCAAAATATTGATGATACAACATCGTGCGATTTCAAGAAGGGAGGTACTTAACACAGAGAACTGGGGGCTTATAAAAGAATGAGTGACCTGGAGGAAGATGGTGGGGAAAGCTGTTGTTAGCTTTCTGTTTGTCATTGGTTCTCAGCTTGTCATAAGCTTTCAGAGGGTTAGGGAATCACAGGAACCAGTGACACTTGTGAGAGGTGGCCACCACTCCCTGCCTGTGCGAGGCCGATGGCGCACAGATGGCCTCCTGGTGCTGCTGCAAGGCCTGCAGTCAGCCCAGGCTCAGCATCTGCCCACAGCAGCTGGAGGGCACTCACAGAGCTTCTATTTCTTTAAGCAGAAGCCGGTTGCCATTGGGTCAAATTCAACTCATGGTGACCCTGTGTATGTCAGAGTAGAACTATGCTCCTTAGGGTTTTTGATGGATTTTTTTTCAAAGTAGGTCTCCAACACTTTTCTTCTGAGGCACTTCTGGGTGCACTCATACCTCCATCCTTTTGGTTAGCAACTGTTTCTCCCAACCAGGGACTTCTGCTTTTACACAGCTGTCTAAATCTGGTACCCATAACATAACATAGCATAACAACATGGGGGAGAATTAGAACATGCTTTTTAAATCTTTTTTTTGGAGGGGTCATAGTGGTTCACTGGTAGAATTCTCACCTTCCATGCTGGGGACTCGAGTTTCAGTCACAGCCACTGTACCTCCTGCTCAGCCACCATTCGTCTGTCATCGGAGGTTTGTGTGGGGCTCTGATGCTGATGTGGATGGAGTACAGTTTTTGGGACCTCGGTTTGCTGAGGTGGCATGACTCGAAATGCAAAGAAGCAGCTGCAAATATCCACTGATAATTAGAACATAGAATATATGGAATATGAATCTAGGAAAAATAGGAAGTTATCAAAAATGAAATGGAATGCATAAAGATCAATACCCTAGGAGTAAGTGAGCTGAAATGGACTGGTATCGGCCATTTGAAATTAGATAATTGTATGATCTATGATTCCAGGAATGACAAATTGAAGAGGAATAGTATTACATTCATCATCACCAAAAATGTTTCAAGTACAATGCTGTCAGTGATGGGATAATATCCCTACGCTACAAGGAAGACCAGTTAATACAACTGTTATTCAGGTTTACATATCAACCACTAAAGCAAAGATGAAGAAATGGAATGAAGATTTTTACTGTCTGTCTGAAACTGACCAAATATGCAGTTAAAATGTATTGATTATTACTGGTGATTGTAATGCAAAAGTTGGAAACAAAGAGGAATCACCAGTAGGTGGAAAATACGGCTTTGGTGATAGAAATGATGCCAGAGGTCGCAGGATAGAATTTTGCAAGACCAATGACTTATTCATTGAAAATACTTGTTTTCAACAATATAAATGGTGGCTTTACATGTGGATCTGGTCAAATGGAATAAACAGGAATCAATTTGACTGCATTTGTGGAAAGAGGTGATGGAGAAGCTCAGTATCTTCAACCAAAACAAGGCCAGGAGCTGTGTGAAACAGACTATCAATTGCTCATATGCAAGTTAAAGTTGAACTGAAGAAAATGAAGACGAGCCCACGAGAGCCAAAAAAATGACCTTGATTATATCCCACTTGAATGTAGAGATCATCTGAAGAATAGATTTGATGCACTGACCACAAACCAGATGAGTTGTGCGATGACTTCAAGAATGTCATACACGATGAAAGCACACAGTCATTAAAAGGACAGGAGAAGAAAAGACTGACATGGATGTCAGACTCTGCAAACTTGCTCTTGAGTGGAGAGTAGCTAAAGCAAATAGAAGAAAGAATGAGATAAAAGAGCTGAACAGAAGATTTCAGAGGGTGGCTCAAGAAGACAGAGTAAAGAATTACAATGAAATGTACGAAGACCTAGAATTAGAAAACTAAAAAGGAAGAACACACTTAGCATTTCTCAAGCTCAAAGAACTGAAGAAGAAATTCAGGCCTCGAGTTGCTGTATTGAAGAATCCTGTGAGCAAAATATTAAATGATGCAGGAGGCATCAAAAGAGATAGAAGGAATACACAGAGTCAGTCTACCAAAAGGAATCGATTGATGTTCAGCTATTTCAGGGGGTATCATATGATCAAGAACCAATGGTATTGAGAGAAGAAGTTCTAGCTGCACTGAAGGAGTTGGCAAAGCAGCAAGGCTCCAGGAATTCACAGAATACCCACTGAGATGTTTCAACATACGGATGCAGTGGTGGAGTCGCTTACTCATCTATGCCAAGAAATTTGGAAGACAGCTACCCGGACAACTCACTGGAAGGGATCAGTATTTATGCCCATTCCAAAGAAAGGTGATTGAACAGAATGTGGAAATTATCAAGCAGTACCATCAATATCACACACAAGTAAAATTTTGCTGAAGATAATAGAAAAATGGTTGCAGCAGTCTATTGACAAAGAACTTCCAGAAATTCAAGCCAGATTGAGAAGAGGATTTGGAATGAAGGATATCATTGCTGATGTCAGATGGATCTTGGCTGAAAGCATAGAACACCAGAAATATGCTTACTTGTGTTTTATTAATTATGCAAAGGCATTGACTGTGTGGATCATAACAAATTATAAATAATGTTGTGAAGAATGAAATTTCAGAACACTTAATTGTGCTCATGAGGAACCTGTACCTAGACCAGGAGGCTGTCATTTGAATAGAACAAGGGGATACTGCATGGTTTAAAATCAGAAAGAGTGTGTGTCAGGGTTGTATCTTTCCACCATACTTACTCAATCTCTATGCTGAGCAAATAATCTGAAAAAGGACATGGCATCAGGATTGGGAGAAGGCTCATTAACAACTTGTGATATGCAGATGACACAACATTGCTTGCTGTAAATGAAGATGACTTGAAGCACTTACTGATGAAGATCAAAAACTGTGGTCTGCAGTATGGATTATACCTCAACATAAAGAAGACAAAAATCCTCACAACTAGACCAATAAGCAACATCATGATAAATGGAGAAAAGATTGACGTTGACAGGGATTTCATTTCAATTGGATCTATACTCAACGTCCATGGAAGCAGCAGTCAAGAAATCAGATGTCATACTGCACTGGGCATATCTGCTGCAAAAGATCTCTTTAAAGTGTTGAAGAGCAAAGATGTCACTTTGAAGGCTAAGGTGCACCTAACCCAAGCCATGGTATTTTTGGTCGCCTCATATGCATGTGAAATCTGGATAATGAATAAGGAATACTAAAGAAGAGTTGATGCCTTTGAATTGTGTTGGTGAAGAATACTGAAAGTACCATGGACTGCCAGAAGAATGAACAAATCTGTCCTGGAAGAAGTGCAGCTGGAATGTTCCTTGAAAGCGAGAATCGCCAGACTTCATCTCACCTACTTTGGTCATGTTGTCAGAAGGGACCATTCCTTGGAGAAGGATGTCATGGTTGGTAAAGTGGAGGATCAATGAAATGGAGGAAGACCTTCAAGGAAATGGATTGAACAGTGCCTCCAACCACGGGCTCAAGTATAGCAAGGATTGTGAGGCTGGCGCAGGACCAGGCAGTGTTTCGTTCTATGAGTGTTTCAGGTGGCTATGAGTCGCAGTCAACTTGATGGCATCTAACAACTGCATGGTGCTGAATAGGTTTGAGCAGAGCTTCAGACTAAGATAGACTGGGAAGAAAGTTCTGGGGATAAACTTTTGAAAATCAGCCAATGAAAACTCTATGGGGCACAATGGTCCAGTCTGCAACCAGTCATGGAGATGGTGAAGGACCGGGTAGCATTTCATTCCATTGTGCATGGCATCATGATGAGTCAGCAGCTAACAATTTACATCCTATATACTATTGTCCTGGTAAATTTTATAACACTCCATCTTTTGCTAGATTTATGTTTTTATTATACTGCTGGAGGTGCAAACTTGGGGTAAATTCCTAGAAGTTGGATTGCTGAGTCAAAGGGTGAGTGTGCAGGGAGTTTGGTCACCAGGGGGTGGTGGTAGTTCCCATCCTCAGCAGAATTCTAAAAGTACCTGTTTCTCAGCAGCCTTGCCTGCAGATTGTTTTGTTATGCTCTTGAGTTGTTGCCATCCTCATAGGTAAGTGATGGTTCTTGAGTGTAGTTTAAATTTTCTGGGCTGATAAACAACATCAGCGATAAGAGAAGAAGCAGTTGAAGTTTCAGTGATTTCAGTCTCCTTGGATCAACAATCCACGTCCACGGAAGCAGCAGTCAAGAAATCAAAAGCCATATTGCATTGGTAAAAATCAGTGGCAGAAGACTTCTTTAAAGGTTTATGAAGCAAAGGTGTCACTATGCTGAGTGAGGTGTACCTGACCCAAGGTTTACAGCCCTGGAAACCCAGTGAGGGTAGCTATGAGTTGGACTCGACTTGATGGCAGTGAGTTTGGTTTAATTTTGAGTAGTCTATTAAGTGTGCAATAGCATCATGAAAAGTTTGATATAGTGTGAGAATTATCAAAATGTGGCAGAGACACAAAGTGAGCACATGCTGTTGGAAAAATGGCACCGATAGACTTGCTCAACAAAGGACTGCAACAAATCTTCAATTTGTAAAAAGCGCAGTATCTGCAAAGCTCAATAGAGCAGAGTACAGTAAAACAAGGTTTCCTGTGAATATATGTTTGATCTGTTGATATCTATAGATATTTAGATACATATGTATCTCATATATTTGCACATATATATTCTTTTTTTTTTCCACTTATCAAGATGTTGTTTATTGGTCCAGTTGTGAGAAATTTTGTTCTCTTAGTATTAAGGTGTAGTCCATACTGAAAGCTGTAGTCTTGATCATCAGTAAGTGCTTCAAGTCCTCTTCACTGTCAGCAAGCAAGGTTGTGCACCTGCATATTGCAGGTCGTTAATAAGTCTTCCTCCAATCCTGATGTCATGTTCTTCATATAGTCCAGCTTCTCAGAGTATTTTCTTAGCATACAGATTGAACAAGTATGGTGGTGGATACAATTCTGATGCATGCTTTTCCTGATTTTATACCATGTAGTATCCTTTTTTTTTTTTTTTTTATTGTGATCTGAGTGAAAATTTACAGAGCAAATACACTTTCCATACAGAAGTTCACACACACTTTGTTTCATGACATTGACCACAATTTAGCACAATGCAACATCTCCCCTCTCACTTCCTCCCAATAGTTACCTCTTCCCTGTGTCCTTCTCTCCGTGCATTCCTACACCCTGAGCTGTCTCCCTGTGCCTGAGCAGCCCTTCTTTCTCTCATGATTGTTCTCTCCAAGGAGTGTATCTTCCTCAGGTAAATGCTCAACTAGAATGCCTGTCTACTGTTTGGCTGGAAGCTACAGGTGTGTGTTCAATTCCAGACCTGAAGGGCAAGCTAGGGGCTATAGTCTCAGTGGTTCCACCAGGCTCTATTGGGCCAGCAAACCTGTTCCTCACTTTTTTTTTTTCTTTCAAATAATTTTGAGTTTTGTTCCACATTGTTCTCCCTGTCTATCCAGGATTTCCTACAAAGATCCTCTTCCAAGTGGTTGACAGTAGTAGCTGAGCACCATCTATTTCTTCTGGTCTCATAGTCGTATAGGCTGCAGATTGGATGGTGTACCAGTCTCTAGGACTAATTGTTTCCATGAATTTTTGGTTTTCTTCATTCTTCTTGGCTCTGG
>NW_006921679.1:9822341-9824762 GCF_000298275.1 Orycteropus afer afer | reverse complement strand
GATCGCTATGAGTCAGAACTAACCCGATGGCACATGGCAACACTAATAAAATACATTCTAAAATCTCTAAATACATTCTGAATTCATGTGGTTTATCATGTTCCTCTTTTCATTTGTCTAGGTGAAATACTTATTTTCTGATAAAACAGGAACCCTCACTTGCAATGTTATGACTTTTAAGAAGTGTACGGTCGCAGGCATCGTTTACGGGTAAGTATTTTCTTTGCCAGGCTGTTGGAAATGCTTTTACTCTCTTTTTTTTTTTCCCCCAAAAAATCTATGAACTTTTATTCACTCCAAAATTTTTCTGAATTTTCAATGTTGTAACTGATCTGAATGAGATGAAATGAAACTTTCTGTTGTTGAAAACTGTGGTTTATGTCTGCTTTCTTTTCATAGTTAGAAATTTCAAGAAGTTTGATACTTATAGTGTAACATAAAACCAAAAGCAAACTCACTGCCATTTGAGACGATTCCAACTCATAGCAATCCCATTTGGGTTTCTGAGTCAGTAAATCTTTATGGAGGTAGATTGCCCAGTGTTTTGTGGAGTGGCTGGTGGGTTTGAACCGTCAACCTTCTGGTTAGCTGTCAGATGCCTTAGGCACTATGCCACCAGAGCTCTTGGTAGTCTAACATAGAGATAATAAATGATATAGTGACCATTTGGCATAATGTGTCCGTCTTATCATATTTCTTGAAACAATTGAATTTTTTCCCTTAGTGATTCCTCGGAAGGGAGTGATCCTGATACAGAAAAATTCAGGTACATGATAATACATTTTTCTACTTTGCCCTTTGTCCTTTTTTACCTGCCACAACTTTTATCAGTAGTGGAATACTTACATACAGTGACACATCTCTGCCTTGTTCAGACTTTAAATTAAGAAGCTTCCCTTGATAGGCTTTCCCTATGTGTCTTTCAAATAACACTGAATCTATACTTTCTTTTGTTGTTTTTGTGGTCACTCTGTCTGAAACCCCTTACTACTACATAGTTTCCAGTATACATTTCAGCATCTTTTTATTTTTCAAGAAAACAGATGACTTTATCAATAAAAAATATTATCTAAACAGGCTCTTCCTTTTCCTTCTACTATGGCTTCCTGTCAGCACCAGAATAATAGAAAGATTCAATTAGTATGCATTCAGTTTTTTTTTTTAAATTGTGATTTTGGTGGAACTTTACACAGCAAATTCACTCTCCATACAGCAGCCCACATACACTTTCTCACAATCCTGACTACAATTTCCCACAATGCAACAGCTCCCTTCCCACTTCCTCCCCATAGTTACCTCTTCCCTGTGTCCTTCCCTCCATGCGTTCCTGCCCCCTGAGCTGTCTCCCTGTGCATACACAGCCCTTCTATTCTCTGCGATTGTTCTCTCCAAGAAGTGTGTCTCCCTAATGTAAATGTTCAGCTCATATGCCTGTCTTTTGTTTGGCTGGAAGCCACTGGAGTGGGTTTAATTCCAGACCTCAAGGGCAGCTAGGGGCCATAGTCTCAGGGGTTCCACCAGGCTCTATCAGACCAGCAACCCTGGTCTCTCTCTCTCTCTCTCTTTTTTAATGATTTTGAGTTTTGTTCCACATTGTTCTCCCACTCTATCCAGGATTTCCTATGTAGATGCCCCTCCGAGTGGGTGACAGTGGTACCGGGCATCATCTAGTTCTTCTGGTCTCATAGTTGTAAAGGCTGCAGATCACATGATGTACAAGTCACTTGGACTAATTGTTTCCATGAATCTTTGGTTTTCTTCACTTCTTTGCTCTGGATGAGGAGAGACCCATCTTTGCATCTAGATGGCTGCTTGTAAGCTTTTAAGATCACTACTCACCAGAGTAGGATGTGGAACAGTATTTTGTGCAGTATGTTATACCAATTGAGGTGGATATCCCTTGCGACTATGGTCCCAAGTCTACAGGTCCAACTACTCGCTCCCTCTGGGGAGCTGGGTGTGGTCAAGAAGTGACTACAATTTTGTCCCTTGTCAGTTCTACTATATACCTGGGAATTCTTATAGAACAAAGCAATACACTTGTAGCAACGTTGCCTGCTAACCCTATACATGGTCTTGGGCACATTCCCTCTTGCATAGATACATCTAATAGTTCAGCCTGTCCACCTGTCTATCCACCCATATATCCATGTTTGCCTTCACTGACAGCACAGTACTGTATGTGCAAAAGGGTTCATCTTTGTTGTCTGTACCTCCCATGTACCTCTCTATGTCTTCCTTTTCCTTAATGCCACCATGTTGATCATTGCCCTTCTCTTCACCCAAATCAATACTTATCTCTATCTATCTAACAGTGTTTCCTCCCCTCCCCTCTCACCCCTGGTAACCAACAAAGAAAATTTCCTTCCATAGGTAAATCTTTTCTTGACTTTTTACAAAAACGGATTAACACAATATTTG
>NW_006921679.1:9819065-9821802 GCF_000298275.1 Orycteropus afer afer | reverse complement strand
GCAGTTCAAACCCACCAGCCACTCCTCGGAAGGAAGGTTGGGCAATCTGCTTCCATAGTGATACTGCCTCGGAAACCCAAGGAGGGGTCGCTGTGAGTCAGATCTGACTCAACGGCAGTGCGTTAATGGCTAATGATTGTGAGCATTTCTTCATATGTTTGTTGGCTGTCTAAATATCCTCTTTGGTGAAGTGTCTATTCATGTCTTCTGCCCATTTTTTAATTGTATTATTTGCCTTTTTGTTGTTGAGGTGTTGGAGTTTTCTGTAAATTTTAGAGATAAGATATGTCATTGCCAAATATTTTTTCCTAATCTGTAGGTTCTCTTTTGACTCTTTTGGAGAAGTCGTTGGAAGCACATAAAAATTTAATTTTTAAAAGGTCCCATTCATTTAGTTTCTCTTCTGCTGTCTGTACATTTTGGGTTATGCTTGACAGTCTATTTATGCCACGTATTAGGGCCCCTAAATTTGTCCCTAGTTTTTTCCTTGAGGAACTTTGTAGTTTTAAGTTTCACATTTAAGTCTTTGATCCATCTGGAGTTAGTTTTTGTGTATGGTGTGTGGTACAGATCTTGTTTCATTTTTCTGCAGATGGATATCCAGTTTCCATCCAATTTTTTTTTTTTTAATTAAAGTATCTTACTGTGTGTTTAGTGACAATTTACACAGTTTAGGTTCCCATTTAACAATATCTGCACATTTTGTTTAGTGATATTGGTTACATTTTTCACAGTGTGCCAACTTTCTCCTTATTTCCTTTCTGGTTGTTGCATTTCTGGTAATCTAGTTTCCCTGCCCTGACTGTTTGATCTCATATAGATGACCATTTAGGCCTCTTCTAATGCCATTTTGAAGCTTGGGGACGGGAAAGAGATATAATTTGATAGAACTTTAAATATTTCATATACAGTATGTCCCTGGGTTACAAACGTCCAACAATTTGTACTTGCCCTTTAATGTTATGCAAACTTACCCTCACTTTCCAATGATAGAACCAACCCCCTACTCAGAACAAATTCTTCATCACAGTCATCTTCACTCACTGCACATGCAGCTTTTTGATCATGGAAAAGCCATCAAGCCTTCAAGCCTTTCCTTGACTAAAATAAGTCTAAGTAAGGATCTCTGGTAGCATAGTGCCTAAGGCACTTGACTGCTCACCAGAAGGCTGGCGGTTCAAACCCACCAGCCACTCCTCGGAAGGAAGGTTGGGCAATCCTACTTCCGTAGTGATACTGCCTCAGAAACCCAAGGAGGGGTCGCTATGAGTCGAGGCCAACTCGATGGCAAACAACAACAACAAGAAGTAAGAACTGTAGGGACCTGTTTCAACTTCCCTACAGATTCGACTTAGAGACACACTTAGGAACAGAGCTCCTTCATAATTAAAGCTTGCCTGTAGACTCTTCAATCCTTACCGAAAGTAGGAGATTGGGTTGGTTGCATGTTTTCTTTCGATACTTTTCATCATCAACTGTTATCTCCAGGAAGTTTTTATTAAAAACAATCTTTCCTTTTCATAGTCATGCACCTCCTTTCATCACGGATCAAGGTGAATTTAACGACCCAACATTGCTGAAGAACTTTGAGGATGGGCATGTAAGTCTGCTTTTTCCATTCACAGTTGCCTGGGTCATGTTTGATATCTTTAAAACATATATATGGCTTCCTAAAAGGTATAATTTTCTGCCTCCAGGAACTAGAGATAGGCTTGAAAATTTTGTGATGTTCATACAGTAAGCAAAGGATGTGACCTTGATGTTATGTGCTGAGGCCTCTGCTTATGAGTGTGGATGAATTTTAACTTTATACATTATATTATATTATTTAACATTATACAAGAACATTTAAATATGCAGGAATCCATGTAAGACCCTCTTTATCTGCATGGTGTGGCCCTGGCCAGTGTCTGTTTGCTATTAGGCATCCCTGCCTCAGTACCCACGGTATCCTTGCCATGCAAGGGGCTTCTGTGTTTGGGGTAGAAGATGAATGGGGTCCTTGTAGCCAGAATATGTCTTACTTACAGAAGTTCCTACTCTGTTCTAGTATAGGAAGTTATCCTAGAACACCCCTGGGAATTGCTGGCCGAGTCTTGGCTTGGGCATGACTACCTCGTGAACTAAGATGACCCAAGAATGCATAGCAGAAGGTTCCTCTAAGAGGACCATTGACTGGGCGCCACCACTCTCCTGCCCACTTCTCCCCAATACTCTCTGACTGCTGAGATAGCAATTCCTTGCTCTGGACTCTGATTTGTGGTCAAGGCCATAATGTTAGTAGGGGAGAACCTGCCACCTACCCCTGGCCTATCGTTGTCTGCACCCCCCCTCCCCCCACCACCAGGCCATGGTCCTGATGCCAGAGAGAATCCTTCCCTTCCCACACTACCCATGATTGTCTGTTTTGCCTCTTAGTATTTCCCCAAGCTATAAAAGACCTCTTTCAGCTTCCCTAGTTAGAAAAATAGGGGTTAATCAGATTTGGCAGGAAGGTCATATTACAAGATCAAAGTGATGTGTGGTGTGATACAGCTGCTGTGAACTTGGCCCCTGACTCATGATGGCAGAATGAAGCACTGTCCGGTCCTGCTCCATCCCTGTCACTGGGGGCAGATTGGACCATTGTGGTCCTTGGGGTTTTCACTGTCTGATTCCTGGGAGGAGATCACCAGGCATTTCTTCCTCATCTCTCTTAGTCTAGAAGCTCTGCTGAAACCTGCTCAGCATCCTGGCA
>NW_006921679.1:9814560-9818965 GCF_000298275.1 Orycteropus afer afer | reverse complement strand
TATGCAGGAATCCATGTAAGACCCTCTTTATCTGCATGGTGTGGCCCTGGCCAGTGTCTGTTTGCTATTAGGCATCCCTGCCTCAGTACCCACGGCGAGAATTCTGCCACTGAACCATCACTGCCCCTGTGGTAGTCAGTAGGCAGGTGTTTCTGGAAGCCCCACTGGTGTGGTCAGAGCTGGTCTGTTGGGTGCACATCCACTCTGACCACGCTGAACACGGCTCCTCTTGCCACAGTCGTGTAGAGCCCAGGGTCCTGTTCCCAGGCAGCCTGTCAGAGGCATATTAGAAGCTTAGTTAACCGAATTGTATATAGTCCAGCATGTTTCATGTGGCAAATTGATGGCAAGTCCAGTTTCTCTTGGACGTGAAGCAGTAGCTGAACAACATGCCACAGCTCACAGCTGCAGCTGCTTCTGGCTTGCTCAGACAGAGAGAGAGTCCCCATGGCTCAGTTGGAAAGAATTAGTTCCTATTTGCATTCTATCATAGCATGACAAAAGAAACCCTGGTGGCACAATGGTTAAGTGCTCGCCTCATAACCCAAAGGTCAGCAGTTCAACCTCACCAGCGGTTCCCTGGGAGAAAGCCCAGGTGCTTTGCTTCTGTGAAGATGACAGCCTAGAAAACCCTGTGGGGCAGTTCTGTTCTGTCCTGCAGGCTGGCTGTGAGTTGAAATCTCCTTACTGTTGTGCACAACAACAATATAGTACCTAAAATGATAAGGTTATGGAGAAAAATAAAGTAGAAAAGGGGGATAGAGAAACTTTTTTGAGGGAAACACCCAATAAGTTCAGGGCAGTACTTACACTAAGGGCCGGAAGACTAGAAAAATGACCCAGAGCTGTGCTCTGCGACATGGACTTTGGTTTTTTGGTTTACTTACAGGGAGTCCAGGGACAGCAGGCTGGACAGACAGGAAAGAGAGAGAGAGAGAGAGAGAGAGAGAGAGAGAGAGAGATGGTACCACCTTAAAGCTTCAGGCGGTTTTTATACTGAAGTACACAAAAGAGGCCCTTTGCCAGGACGTACATGATGTTTGACTCCTACTCCTGCACACCCATGTTCCAGGAAGTAGAACTTTGAGTCCAGGTGTCCTTGTAAATGTCTCAGGGCTATTTCAAGCCCTGGCTTACAGCCCAGCATGTCTACAAAAGCAATGATCAAAACAGGACAACCTGATAAGCCCCTGCAGTACCTTTATCAGGACCCTCACAGTGTTAGGTATGCACAGTGTTTACCCTACATTGTTGCATATAAAATCAGGTAGTAAGGGAAAGTCTGACTAAGAAGATGTTGTTTGGGAAAAGACCTAAGGGAAGTAAAGACGTAGGCCCTATGGACATTTGGGATAAGAGTCCACTCAGTGCAGAGAGAACAGAGGCCTGGTCATAGCACACACCTGGGACGTAGGGAACAGCCAAGGATTAGTGTAGCTTAGAACAGGGTGCCTAAAAGAGATGAAATCAGGGCGATGGTGAGTTGGAGAGGACGGTGCAGGAGAGATTGTGCAAAATGGTAGGCTGTGGAAGGACTTTGAGTTAGATGAACAATTGGCTTCAGTATATTCCCTAGACGCAGTCTTTATCAGTTGAATTGCATGAATGACTTAGCTCCTGTGCAGTATATTTTGCCAGTATTTTTAGGATCCATTAAATGCTGCTAATTGCCCTTCTTATCCCCCAAACCGGCAAGCCTCAAGTCTGTCTTATTTTCACAACTCTCTCCTGAATGGCAAGGGCCTCCTGGCTGGTCTTCTTGCTTCTGTTCTTGCTTTGCCAAAGTGATCTTTTTATTTTTTAACCTTTTATTGTGATTTGAATGAAGTTTACAGAACAAACTGGTTTTCCACTCAACAGTTCACACATATTTTGTTTCATGACAGTGACTGCAGTCCTCACACTGTCATAGCTCTCTTCCTGCTTCCTCTCCGTGTTCCTGTTTCCCTTGTCCCTCTCTCCTGTCCCTTCCCACCTGGTGAGCTGTCTCCCTGGGCAAAAGCCGCCCTTCTGATCTCACATGGTTGATTGTTCTAAGGAGGGCATACTTCCCTGGTGCTGTCATTCACCTTATAGGCCTGTCTGTTGTGTGGCTGCAAGTGGAACCATGGGAGTGAGTTCAGTTCCAGGCTTGAAGGGTGACTAAGGGCCACAGTCTAAGGGGTTCTACCAGTCTCTGTCAGACCAGTAAACCTGGTCATTTTTATGATTTTGAGTTTTGTCCACATTCACTTCCCACTCCATCCAGGACCTTCTGTTACCCTTTTCAGAGAGGTTGGTAGTGATAGTTGGGCACCATCTCGTTCTTCTGGTCTCATGGTCATAGAGGTTTGGGTTCCTGTGGTCTGTTAGTCCTTTGGACTGTTTGTTTCCATGCATGTTTAATTCTCTTCACTCTTCTCTATTTCAGACAGAGAGAGACCAATAGTTGCACCCTTAGGGTGATGTCTCACTAGCTTTAAAGACCCCAGTCACTGCTCACCACAGTAGGATGTAGAATATTGTCTGTACACTATGTTATACCAGCTGAGTTAGCTGTCCCCCGAGGCTGTGGTCCTAAGCGCCCATGCCCGGTGACTTATTCCCTCAAGATGTTTGGTTATGGCTGAGAAGTTTTCATAATTTTACCCCCGATTGTTCCACTATATACATGTGTATAATTACCGCACATACAAATACATATGTAGAAACATCCTCTGCCACACCTGCCTATGGTCATAGGTGTAGTTCCATTTGTCTACCCATACCTGTTCAGCTTGTCTGGCTGCTTATGGATCCACTCATAGGTTGTTGTTTGTTGTTACTGATATTGCATGATTGTGTGTGTAACTCTTGGGCACCTCTCTGTGTCTTCTTTTACCTTAGTGATACTGTGCTGATCATTCCTTTATTGTGTATTGCCTTTCCTTTTACCCACATTAATACCTGTCTATTAACTAGTTAGTGATTTCTCCTCCCCTCTCCTCCCTCGTAATCATCAAAGAATGTTTCTTTCTGTGTATAAACCTTTCTGTGACTTTTTATAATAATGGACTCGTATAGTATTTGCCTTTTTGTGATTGACTTATTTCACTCAGCAAAATACCCTCTGGGTTCATCCACATTAATAGATGTTTCACACAGTTTTCATTATTCTTTAATGTTGCATAGTGTTCCATTGGGTGTATGTTTCTTTATCCATTCATCCATTTGATGGGCACTTAGGTTGTTTCCGGGAGCTCTGGTGGCATAGAGCCTAAGGCATCTGACTGCTAACCAGAAGGCTGGTGGTCAAACCCACCAGCCACTCCCTGGAAGGAAGGTTGAGCAATCTGCTTCTGTAGTGAATTCGCCTCGGAAACCCAAGGAAGGGTCGCTATGAGTCAGACCTGACTCAATGGCATTGGGTTAGGTTGTTTCCATCTCTTCGCTATTGTAAATAATGCTGTAATAAACATGGGTGTGCATATTTGGTCCCGACTGTTATTTCTCTAGGATATATACCTAGTAGTAGCTGAATCAAATGTTATTTCTATTTCCAACTTTTTAAGGAAGTGCCACACCATTTTTCTCAGTGGTTGTACCATTTTACAGTCCCATCAGCAGTGTATAAGAGTTCCAGTCTCTCCCCTCCCTCGCCAATATTTGTTCTTTTCAATCTTATTGACCTTTGCTGTTATTGCTGGCGTGAGATATCTTGTTGTTTTGATTTGCATCACTTGACTGTGTGTTCCAAAAAAAAAGAACTACACAAATTCAGTGTAATTATTGATAGGTATGAATTCACTGCTGTCATTCTTTTGTGTTTTTTTATTGTGGTGTTGATGGTTGTTTTGTTCCATATATTTTTCTGTGCTGAATTTGTTTTGTTATCAGATTTTATTTTATTTGTTGCTGTAGTTTTTGTGTTTATTAAGTCTTTATGATTTTGTTTTATCTTATTTTGGTTATAAGGTATACAAATTTTCTTTGTAGTTTCCTTGTAATTTACTTTTATCTTCCTAAGTTTAAAACAGTCTATTTTATCTTGATATCATCCTGACTTCCTCTCCATTTGCAAACTCTGCAATTATACCATTTATTCCCTCTTTTAAGGAGTTCTGGTGGTGTAGTGGTAAAGGCATTTAGCTGCTAACCAAAATGTTGGTGGTTCAAACCCACCAGCCACACCATGGTACAAAAATGAGCAAGTCTGCTTCCATAAAGATTTACAGCATTGGAAACCCAATTGGCGTTGTTATGAGTTGGATTTGACTCAATGTCCATGAGTTTGGTTCTTCTTGTTTGTCCTCTCTTTTTAGTTTGTAATTGTCATCACTTATAGAGTGACACCTCTAGTTCCTTATTTTCAGTCTTTATTTATTTATTTATTTTAATTTATTTTATTGTGATTTGGGTGAAGATTTACAGAGCAAATTCACTTTCC
>NW_006921679.1:9807712-9808360 GCF_000298275.1 Orycteropus afer afer | reverse complement strand
TGTGTTAATTGGTTTCCCTTTTCTTTGTTGAAGAGGGTCTGTGCAGTCTTTCTGCCTAGTCCACCATCTTGCTGGAACTCTCTTATTTTAAGTCTTACAAGTTTATTTTATTTTTGAGAACTCTTTTTTTGGTTGGTTTCCGGGTGGTGCTGTCATGTGTTTTAATGTCAGGTTGTTTGACATTATTGGTTCTCTTGTCTGAAGGGTTCCTTTTAATATGTCTTATAAGGTATGTCTGACTTTTACAAATTCCTTTAATTTCTGTTTGTCTGGAATTGTCCTAATTTTGCCATTGATTTGAGGGACAGTTTTGCTGGATATATAATTCTTAGTTGGCAGTTTTCTTCTTTCAGGGTTTTATATATGTCATCCCGTTGCCTTCTTGCCTTCATCTTTTCTGTCAAGAAATCAGAGTTTACTTAATCTTATTGGTTCTCCTTTGTAGGTAACATTTCATTTTTCCTGAGCTGCTCTCAAGATTCTTTCTTTGGTTTGGAAAGTTTAATTATGATGTATAGTGGTGATTTTATTTTGGAGTCTATCTTATGTGGGTGGGGTTCATTGAGCTGTTTGGATAGATATGTTTTCTTCTTTCATGATATTAGGGACATTTTTTGCTAGCAGGTCTTTTACAAATGTTTCTGGGTG
>NW_006921679.1:9789030-9806700 GCF_000298275.1 Orycteropus afer afer | reverse complement strand
CTGAGATGCTCCTTGGAAGCGAGGATGGCCAGACTTCATCTCACCTACTTTGGTCATGTTGTCAGAGGGGACCAGTCCCTGGAGAAGGATGTCATACTAGGTAAGGTGGAGGGTCAACGAAAGAGGGTAAGACCTTCTATGAGATGGATTGACACGGTGGCTGCAATAGTGGGCTCAAGAATAGCTAGGATCATGGAGGTGCTGCGGGATCGGGCGGTGTTTCATTCTGCTCTGCATGGTCGCTATGAGTCGGAATCGACTCAATGACACCTAACAACAACAGCAACAACAACATTCTTCTATTGGTTTGTTTCTATTCTTTTGTCCTTCCAATGTGTTATCTATCTCCAAAATTTAACCATTAATCCTCTGGATTTCTAATTGTGTTTTCATATGGTTTCTAATTTCTATTTAGTCATTTTGCTCTTGTATTGTTTTCCTGAATTATTCTTCTTTGACTTTGTTTGTGGTTTCCTTGAGCTCTTAGAAGCCCTGTATATAAATCTTTTGAATTCCTTATTAGGTAGTTCTATTACCTGATTTTCCTCTGGGAGATTTCCTGGTTCTTTATTTTGGTCACTTGATTGTACCACACTGTCCTGTTTTTGTTTGTTTGTTTGATTTGAAATTGTCTGTTGTCTCCAAGACATTTTGGAGTTAAATTCATATATTGATTGTATGTTGATTTATTTCACCCTCATATTTTGATTTGCCTTGTTTTGCTATGTTTGAGTGGTTGGGGGTTGGTGTGTTACTTTGGACTCTAGTTTTGGAGAAGTGGGGACACTTCCAGTGTGTCTCCAGATGTGTGGAATATCTGGTGGGAAGATGGACGCAGGTCTCTGTTTGCTGGTCATGAAGAGCAGCTGTGGACAGGGTGAGCAGGTGTTATCCACTGTCTGTTGTTGATCCAGTGGTGTAGGAGCAGATGGTGGATGGGACAGTAGGTGGCACATGTGGCAGGCATGGCTGACTAGTGGGGAAACAATCTCCACCTCCTACCAGACTGGGCAGAGAAAAAAATAAGCAGGGAGAATGAGGGAAAAAAGGAGATAAAAATGAAAAAGAGGAAGAAGGGAAAAAATAAACAAAAAGGAACACGTGGAAAAAGAGGGAAAAAAAAGAAAAGAGTGGAGTAGCAATGGTTGCCTGTGCTTCTAAGGTAATGAGTACACAGCACCCTATCCACTGGGACTCATGCTGCTTGCCACAGTGTTGACAGGCTGCTGTCATGCAATGCACATGAGTGCATGCGTCTAGTTGCCAGGGAAATGGCAGCAGCAAATGCAGGATCCATGATACATGGGAGCATGTGCTTGCAGAAGTGGCAGGAGCCTGGTGTACAGTCTCTGTGTGTGTGCCCTTTTACAGTAGAGGCTGTGGGCATGCAGTTTGTAGTCATTGAGAGTGTGCCCTGTCTATCATACACAGGCACCAGGCACATAGAGTGCAATCCACAGGCATATGGCTTGGTCCACTTGGGGCTGTGGTATGACAGGTGGTCATTGGGTTTTGGGAGTTAATCAGAACAAATCTAGTCACCAGTTTGTTGGCGGGGAGGGGAGCCACACCCCTGGTCACCAGGAACGTGTGGTGGGGAAAGTGGGAGAACGTGCTTCTCTGTTCATCATTTGCTGTGGGCCCAATGCACTTCTGGGTGAATGCAGCTGATTATCCTGTTCCTGCCACTACTCAGTCGGGGTAGGGGGTTGCTGTCCAGAGTCCACCATCTCCAGCTTTCACCTCGCAGGCTTTGCCCTCCACACGGGCCCTCAACCCAAATGACTAGGGTTCACTGCTGAGTGGATTCATCCCCAGCTACTGGCTCCCTCCTCACTCTGTAGTCACCACTGCCCCTCGAATTCTTGCCCACTTCCCTGCACTTTCCTCTCCTAAATCCAGCTCATACTCTGCTCACCTTGTTTCACTGTGGGTGTATTTACACTTTATCTGTCTTAATGGGGATTCCATAAAGTTGGCTTCTTCCTACTCATGTATGTTGCCGTCTGTGTCACAAAGAAGCCACTTTGTGTCAGGCCCCCACTCGGTCTCTCTCCTCAATCACTGTTTTCATTCCATTTCTTTTTCCCATTGATGTTTATTCCTATTCTTTATCTTTTCATTTGGTGCTCAGGGTTCCAGGAATATCATCTGTATCTGTATGTTCATTTGTTTTCTCTGGTCTTCGTTGTAGAGAGACTGGGTGGTGTGTGTCACCAGGACATCAGCTTGTCTCTGCTTTCACCCCCAAAGTGATCTTGATGAAAATGTAAATTGGATCATGTCACCTTCTTGCTTTAGTGCTTCAACTCTTGCCCAATATGACTTGGATAAAATCCCCCCAAGAGGACTCCAACCCCCTGTCCTGTGACTTCCCTCTTGCTTACGGTGTTTGAAGTTGTGGACACATGACAGAGACCCTGCTTTCTTATTGCTTCTACAAGAAAGAAGACAGACAAGAGACAACTAAACAAGTAAAAAACAAAACCAAACTCACTGCCATCTAGTTGATTCAACTCATAGCTACCCCCTTTGCGTTTCTGAGGCAGCAAGTCTTTACAGAAGTAGATTGCCCCATCTTCTGTGGAGCATCTGGTGGGTTTGAACTGCCAGTCTTCTGGCTAGCAGTCAAATGCCTTAGGCACTCTGCCCACAGAGCTCATTTAAACAAGTCAAAACCAAAAACCAAAACCAAACCCACTGCCATTGATTCAATTCTGACTCATAGCAACCCCCATTGGGTTTCTGAGGTGGCAAATCTTTATGGAAGTAGGTTGCCCTGTCTTCCTTCCATGGAGTGGCTGGTGGGATTGAACTGCCGACCTTCTGGTTAGCAGTCACATGCCTTAGGCACTGCACCACCAGAACTCCTTTAAACAAGTCAAGGAGCAGGATATTTCCAGGTCACGATTGCTGTGAAGACAGTCAAGTAGGCAGGGTGGTGAAAGCATAGTCTCCTCTCTGAGGAACTGTTATTGATCTGGTACTTAATCTATACTCTCCAGATCATTTCTTGTTGTTGTTGTTGTGTTTGCCATCAAGTCGGATCCGACTCATAGCGACCCCTCCTTGGGTTTCCAAGGCAGTATCACTATGGAAGTAGATTGCCCAACCTTCCTTCCGAGGAGTGGCTGGTGGGTTTGAACCACAAGCCTTCTGGTTAGCAGTCAAATGCCTTAGGTGCTACGCCATCAGAACTCCCCTCCAGATCATTAGGTTCACTAGTGATAATAGTGGACCTCCAGATTGTTAGGTCCACTATTATCACAGAAGGAGCCCTGATGGTGCCGTGATTAAGTGCTCAGTAGTTCAAACCCACCAATTTCTCTGCAGGTGAAAGATGTGACAGTCTGCTTCCGTAAAGAAGAAGTTCTGCTCTGTATTATAGGGTGGCTATGAGTTGGAATCAACTTGATGACAATGGATTTTTATTATTATAGGAAAAAACAAAATTTTTCCTGTAATAGTGAAACAACACTTATGTATAATCTCTTTATAATGTCATGTGACTCAAGGTCACATGATCACGAGTGTTCCTTGGTGTACTACACGATGTCTAATGAACTCCTCCTGGGGAAACGTTTTCCAGGAGGGCAGAATGGTCTTGTTCCCTGTGGTCTCCCCAGCCTCCTGCACCGTCCCTGACTGTGTGGCCACTCCACAGACCCATTATGAACGCGTGGTATGGTTTTTAGCTGGTGCCTGGCTCTGGGTTTACCTGAGATGGAATCTCAGCCAGTACCAGCTGTGGAATGGAACTGTTGTGGCACCGGCGTGGGAAGCAGTGCACTGACTCTAACTTGTTTTGTAGCCCACCGAAGAATATATAAAGGAGTTCCTTACCCTTTTATGTGTGTGCCACACTGTTGTTCCTGAGAGAGATGGGGATGAGATCATTTACCAGGCCTCCTCTCCAGGTAGGTGTTCCGGGCCCGGAACAACACTTGTGTATAATCTGATAGGTTTATAATCTCGTGTGACTCAAGGTCACATGATCATGAGTGTTTTTCCTTAATTTATTCCACAATGTCTAATGAACTCCTCCTGGGGGAACATTTTCCAAGAGGGCAGAGTAGTCTTGTGCCCTGTGGTTTTCCCCAGCCTCTTGCACCATCCCTGATGGTGTGTCATTGAGCCTGGCCTGTGACAAGCATCCCAAAGAGATGGTGATGCTGCAGGTCCCCTAGATTGCACTTCTCTCCCTCCCTGTTTTCCTTACAGATCAAGGTCACTCATGTTACAGCAACTCTGAACTGCTCTACAGCTCCTGGGCTACCCATGCCCCTAGATCCAAAGACACCCCCGGGAGGATTAGGGAGGGCACCTGAGCCCCACTAAGCACTTTAGTTATAATCAATACCAAGACAGAGGTACCATTAAGACTCTTCATTTCATGGGGATGCCAGTGGCCTTTCAAACAAACACAATTCTATTGAGGAGTAGTGAGAATGTAGGGTATTTTCAGTCTGGTGAGTTCATCTTCACCCCATGGCAAAAGGCTGATTTAACCAAATTTCCTCTTCCACGCACGCAAAGTGGTACCCATAGGCCCAAACAAGTGCATTCTAATAAAAGGAAAACAAAAAAGTTTATAAATCACATGACATTTTCAGTGCTAGAGAATGGAAATGTTGTTATGTGCCCTCGTGTTGGACCCGACTCATAGCAACCCCTCCTTGGGTTTCCGAGGCGGTATCACTACAGAAGTAGATTGCCCAACCTTCCTTCCAAGGAGTGGCTGGTGGATTTGAACCACTAACCTTCTGGTTAGCAGTCAAGTGCCTTAGGCACTATGCTACCAGATCTCCTAATGGAAATCTATATGACATGAAAATTCACAGTTAATACACTGGTTTAGTTCCCACTGACATGGACTTTCTGTTGGCAGATGAAGTGGCTTTAGTGAAAGGAGCAAAAAAACTTGGCTTTGTGTTCACTTCAAGAACACCGTACTCTATTACCATCGAAGTGGTGAGTAGGACCCTGTGTGCTTTCCGACGTCTCACGTCCATCTGCTCTGCCCGTGGAGCACGAGGCACAGAGACTGGTTCAGCCTGTGCCTTCTGGAGCCACAGTGCCTGGGAGTCATGTCCTGGCCTCACAACTTCTCAGCCCTTATTCTGGGCACTTCACTGAACTTCTCTGTGAAGTTTTCTCATCCTGTCATGTATACAGTAATTGGAGCACAGAGTAAGTACTCAACCAAAGTGACAGTTCCAAAGAGTTTGAATCATTGGACCTGAAAGAAATGCACTGTTTTTTTTTTTTTTTCCTATGAGGAATTGAAATGGTTCAAAATACTTTTTTTAATGAGTTCTGTTATTATTCTGATTTATTGACTTTTTTGTGGTCTTGGGGTGGTACAGACAATTAAGCACTAGGCTACTAACCAAAAGCTTGGCAGTTTCAGTTCACCTAGATGCCCTTCAATGAGCTCTGGTGGCATAGTGCCTAAGGCATTTGACTGTTAACCAGAAGGTTGGTGGTTCAAACCCACCAGCCACTCTGCGGAAAGAAGACTGGGCAATGTACTTTCATAAAGATTTACCACCTTAGAAACCCAAAGGGGGTTGCTATGAGTTGGAATCAACTCGATGGCAGTGAGTTTGGTTTTCTTTGTAATGTAATGTAATTAGATGTTACCAAGTAAAAACATGGTAGCCAACTAACTGATTTTTCACTTTTCTAGTAATATATGCACTGCTTTCTATGTTTACTAGACTTTGAGTCCTTGATAGAAGGCACTGGTTAGTTCATCTTTATATCCAGAATACCTGACACCTGGGAGGCCCTCAATTTACTTAAAATTCTTCAGTGCTATATTGGTGATAAAAAGGAGCCCTGGTGGTGCAGTGGTTACAGTGCTCATCTGCTAACCAAAAGGTCAGCAGTGCAAACCTACCAGCTGCTTCATGAGAGAAAGACTTGGTAGTCTGCTTCCATAAAGATTACAGCCTTGGAAATCCTCTGAGGATACTTCTGCTCTGTCCTACAGGGCCACTATGAGTCAGAATTGGCTTGAGAGCAAGGGTTTTTTGTTTATTTTGTGTTTCACATCAGTGAAGCTGGGAGCTGGCAGGTTGAGAGACACGTAGATCATGGCTCCAGCAGGTCAGCATTGGACTCAAACAAACCTACTATGGGGAGGATGGTGCAGGACAGGGCATCATTTTGTTCTATTGTATGTAGGGTTGCTATGAGTCAGAGTCAACTTACTGGCACTTAGCCTGCAGGAGGTTAAGAGGCTATAACTGGAAAGACTTCCAAAGGAATGCATATTGCATTGCTATACATTTTTATAGAATGCCACCTCTTTCCATCTTTACCTCTTCATATTACCTAAGCACAAAGGACTTCATTTAATCTGTACAGTTTTGTTTGTACTTTGTGTTAGGCTGGGTTCTGGTTACCTCGTGCCACTCTGACAAGAATATACTACAAATGGGATGGCTTTAACAAACAGGAATTTATTCTCTTACAGTTTGGGAGGCTTTAAGTCCAAGTTTAAAGTGCCAGCCTCTGGGGGCTGGTGAAAGCCCCTCAGCCTTGGGGTCCAGCTCTGCTTCTCTCTCCCGGTCCACTGAAGCTGGAGGCTTTCTTCACTCAGACAGCTGCTGGCTGCTGAGGCTGGTAAACCCAAGGTTGACAAGTAAAAAGGTGCAGCCCTGATGTTACCAAACCACACAGCAGGCCATTAATTCAAATCTGTTGGAAATCCCAAGTCAGCAGAGCATGGCACGCTGCTGAATGAGGACTCGGCTACATGCAGGGTTCAAGTATGCCATAGCTAGAGACCTTCCTCAAAGTTACTTCTTAGATACTAGAAGCAGCCCACATCCCTAAAGCAGCTACTCAGCTGCTCCAGTAGATTCCACCATGGAGTTAATTACCAGTCTCACCGTGGAGAATAACTACAACCAGCTGCCCAGCCACTCAAAACCAGGGCCAGCCAAGTTGACATACAGCCTTAACTACTACAGTTCCACCCCTTGTTATCTTGGCACCTGTACAGATCTTCATTGGGTGACATCTGTATGGATCTCCTTTGCTGGGTGGCTCCAGTCTCCTGGTTCCTCTGAGTGGTGACTTGACTTTACTCCTTTGGCCTGGCAGACCCCGTTCCTTTACCTCTTGGGCATGGCAGCCCTGCCCCCTCTCTCTTGGGCAGCAGCTATGGCTTCATCCCACTGGCTCACATGAACGAGCAGCCCCACATTCCAGAACCAATTTGGTGAAGGTCTGACTCTTTGAAACCTAGGAGGCTGTGGTGGTTCCACCCCCAGAGGCCATGGTCCTACCCTTGAGGCTGAGGCAGCTCTGCTTCCTGTGTCCTTGGTCTCTCTGCTTCTGCCGATTAGTGCCTAAAGCAGCCCACTCCACAGGAAATCTTCATGCCTAAAAAGCACTCAGCTTCCTTGCTCCATGGGCTGGCCAACCTGCTACTCCATTTCATGCTGGTCTCTTCCACCAATTAACACCTGAAGGCAACCCACTCCACCAGGAAGCTGCATACCCGAAGGCACCCAGCTCTCTCCTCCATGGGCTGGTGAGCCTATCACTGTCTAGTGCTGGTCTCTCAGCTCTGCTGCTGCCATCTCTCTGCTGGGGTCTCTGCCAGTGTCTCTTCATGCAGGGATGTTGGGTCAAGGATGCATTCCACTTCTGTTTCAACATTTTAGGTATCTGTCAGTGAGGATGACTTGAAGCACTTACTGGTGAAGATTTAAGACTACAGTTTGCAATATGGATTATACCTCAATATAAAGAAAACAGAAATCCTCACAATGGAACCAATAAGCAGCATCACAATAAATGGAGAAAAGATTGAAATTGCCAAAGACTTCATAGTACTTGGTTCTACAATCAATACCAGTGGAAGCAGCAGTTAAGATAGCAGAAGACGTATTGCCCTGGGCAAATCTGCTTCAAAAGACCTCTTACAAGTGCTGAGGAGCAAAGATGTCTCCTTGAAGACTAATGTGCATCTAACCCAAGTCATGGTATTTTCAGTCACCTCATATACATGGACAATGAATAAGGAAGACCAAAGAAGAGTTGATACTTTTGAGTGTGGTGTTGGTGAAGAGTACTGAGAGTACCATGGACTGCTAAAAGGACTAACAAATCTGTCCTGGAAGAAATGCAGCTGGAATGCTCCTTGGAGGCGAGAATGGCCTGACTTCATCTCACCTACTTTGGTCATGTTGTCAGAAGGGACCATTCTCTGGAGAAGGATATCGTGGTTGGTAAAGTAGAGGATCAGTGAAATAGAAGAAGGCCCTCAACGAGATGGATTGACACAGTGGCTGCAGTGATGGGCTGGGGTGTAGCAGGGATCATGAGGCTGGCACAGGACTGGACAATCTTTTGCTCTGTTGTACATAAGGTGACTGTGAGTCAGAGACGACTTGACGGCACCTGATAACAACAAAAACAACAGTCAGCAGCACCCCACTCCCAGTACCAGATGTTTAGGCTGCGTTCTCTAGAGAAGCAAAACCAGTAAAGTTTATATATATATATATATATATATATGGAGAGAGAGAGAGAGAGAGAGAGAGAGATTATCTTAGGAAAATGCCTCACACACTTATAAAAACTGACAAGCCCCACGTTCCTGGATCAGATGTCAAACTGGAGGCTTTTCCTGACTCTTGCAGCTGTAGGGGCTGATGAGTTCAAGGTTGGCAGGCAGTATACTTGCTGTTGACTCTAGCAGATGACTAATCCAAGATCTCCAGGCCAAATGGTGGATTGTTTGCTCACAGACAGTTGTAGGCAGCACAACAAGATCCAGATCCACAGAAGATTCTCTCGTTTTCCCAGGTGTCCATAAATATATTGGAAGCAGGCCACACCCTTTTCAAAACAAACACTTCTGATCTCATCATGGGAATCACCACATCACAACTGCTTAAACCAATCAGAATCATGGTCCAGCCAAGTTGACACACAACCCCAATTATCATATACTTAAACTGCTGTCTGCTAGTTATTGCATGTACTATACATACCTCTACCACCTGAGAGTGTTTATAAAATGTTTCTGAAAATGTTGATTTTAGATGGAAACACCTGTTCTATAGATCTAAAATAGGTGCTGGAATAAAACTCACTTCCAGAGGCTGGCTCTCAGCCAAATAGTTAACAAGATGTACATGCAGACCACTCCTGTCAGAAACATTCGTCCAGGTGGCAAACAATGTACCTAGCATGGAACACAAAGTATTGAATGGTTGAAGTATTGAACCCACTGCCATCAAGTTAATTCCAACTCACAGCAACCCCATCGGGTTTCTGAGGCAGTAAATCTTTATGGAAGTAGATTGCCCAGTCTTCCTTCTGTGGAGTGGCTAGTGGGTTTGAACCACCAATCTTCTAATTAGCAGTCAGATGCCTTAGGCACTGTGCTACCAGAGCTTCTTATTGAATGTTGTAGGAAGCATCAAAAGAAGATGGAAGTAACACACAGAGTCACTGTACTAAAAAGAACTGGTCAGTGTTCAACCATTTCAGGAGGTAGCATATGATCAAGAACTGATGGTACGGAAGGAAGAAATTGAAGCTGCCCTGAAAAAATTGGTGAAAAACAAGGCTTCAGGAATTGGCAGAATACCCATTGAGATGTTTCAACAAAAAGATGCTACGCTGGAGGTGCTTACTTGTTCATGCCAAGAGATTTGGAAGATAGCTACCTGGCCACCTGACTGGAAGACCTCTGTATGTGTGCCCATTCCAAAGAAAGGTGATTGACCAGAATGTGGAAATTATTGAACAATTATCATCAGCATCACACACAAGTAAAATTTTGCTGAAGATAATTGAAAAGTGGTTGCAGCACTCTATTGACAAAGAACTTCCAGAAATTCAAGCTGGATTCAGAAGAGGACATGGAATGAGGGTTATCATTGCTGGTGTCAGATAGATCTTGGCTAAAAGTAAAGAATGCCAGAAAGATGTTCACTTGTGTTTTTATTGGCTGTGCAAAGGCATTCAACTTTGTGCATCTTAACAAATTATGGATAACATTGAGAGGAATGGGAATTCCAGAACACTTAATTGTGTTCATGAGGAACCTGTACATAGACCAAACCTGTACATAGACCAAGAGGCTGTCATTTGAACAGAACAAGGGGATACTGCATGGTTTAAAATCAAGAAGAGTGTGTCAGGGTTGTATCCTTTCACTATACTTATTCGATCTGTGTACTGAGCATATGATCCAAGAAGCTAGACTATATGAAGAAGAATACAGCATCAGGATTAGAAGAAGACTCATTTAACAACCTGTGATATGCAGATGACACAACTTTGCTTGCTGAAAGTGAAGAAGACTTGAAGCTTTTACTGATGAATATCAAAGACTATATAGTCTTTAGTGTGGATTATACCTCAACATAAAGAAAACAAAAATCCTCACAACTGGACCAATAAGCAGCATCATAATAAATGGAGACAATGTTGAAGTTGTCGAGGATTTTGTTTTACTTGGATCCACAATCAGCACCCATGGAAGCAGCAGTCAAGACATCAGATGTCATACTGCACTGGGCAAATCTGCTGCAAAAGACCTCTTGAAAGTTTTAAAGAGTGAAGTTGTCATTTTGAAGACTACGGTACCCCTAACCCAAGCCATGGTATTTTCAGTAGCCTCATATGCATGAGAAAGCTTGAGAATGAATAAGGAAGACCACAGGAGAATTGAAGTATTTGAATTGTGGTGTAGTCAAAGAAAACTGAAACCAAATGTACACATAACATTGAATGTAAAACAAACCCTTAAAATAAAATAATAAATGAAATAAAATTAAAAAATAGAATCGGTGCCGTCAGAAACATTTGTCCAGGTGGCAAACAATGTACCTAGCATAGAACACAAAGTATTGAATGGTTGAAGTATTGAACCCACTGCCATCAAGTTAATTCCAACTCACAGCAACTCCCATCGGGTTGACTGACAGAAAAATGAACAAATCTGTCCTGGAAGAAGTACAGCTGGAATGCTTCTTAGAAGCAAGAACAGCCAGACTTTGTCTCACCCACTTTGGTCATGTCAGAAGGGACCAGTCCCTAGAGAAGGATGTCATGCTTGGTAAAGTAGAGGATCAGTGAAAAAGTGGAAGGTCCTCAATGAAGTGAATTGACACAGTGGCTGCGATGATGGGCCATGATTGTGAACATGGTGCAAGACCAGGCAGTGTTTCCTTCTGTTGTACGTAGGGTTGCTGTGAGTTGGAGCCAACTCAGTAGCATCTAACAACAGCATAGAGGGGCACCTTCATCTCATTAGAGTTGTAAGAAAAGTTATAATTTGAAAAAGATGTGTTCTTGGAAGGTAAAGCTTGTGTATGATGGAGAAAATAAGTTGTTTTGCTAGGTGAATAGTTTTTGCCTTAGGTAAGAAAGGATATTTTATTTTATCTTCCTACAGATGGGAGAAAAATTCACATTCGAAGTTCTCAACATCCTGGAGTTTTCCAGGTAAGCTACCTTTTCATGCATCATGTGCTTCCCAGGGCTAATCAACTGAGACTTGGCCACGTAAATTAAACCTTCAGTATAGGAACATGAAACGCTAGTCAGCTTCTCCCCACCTTTCACACATGAGCTAGTTCCCATGTCTTCACCATCATGGGACCACTTCTGTTTTGTTGGTTCGCATGGGTTTAGACACCTCTTCTTTCTAGCACTTTCCAATCAGACTTGCAATTTTAAATCTGTATTGTTACTTAATGACCATAAGCTCCATGAGGACAGGAATCGTCTCACACAGGTCTGTGGTCTGGGAAGTGCTCAAGAAATATTTGATGAATAGATGGATTTGAAAATTATTTTCACAGGTAAAGTAAAAACTGTCTCTTTAAAAATAGACAATGAAAGGTCTCTGGGTGACACAAACGGTTTGCATTCAGCTAACTCACCGAAAGGTTGGTGATTGGAACCCACCCAGTGTCACCATGGAAGAAGAACGTGGCGGTCTGCTTCTGTAGAGATTACAGCCCAGAAACCCTGGGGGACAGTTCTGCTCTGTGACACATGGGGTTACCATGAGTCATAATCATGAGACAGCAAAGGGTTTAGAGAGATTTGACGGGACCCTGTCTTGCAAAACAAAAAAGAATAATTGTGAAAAGTAGACAGTGAGCTAGTTCATTATTTACAAAAGGAAAATAAGTGCATCCAGATTCTTCTCTCCTTTCACGTTTCGGGGGCTCTGCGAGCAGTGGTCTGATCCCCCAGAGCACGGGGCATGGGTGTGAGGATTTGACAATGATGACACTGTTCCCACTGGACTTTTTCTCAGGACTCAGGAAGTTGTGTCTGTTGAACCCTCCGAGTATTTCTAGTGAGGAATCTGAAAAACTGGAAAGGGAAGTGACTGAGAGGATCATTTCGATCATGAGTTCGTCCTGGTGAAGGGTGATCATGAACAAGTCATATTTTGATTATTATTATTTTATTTTATTTAAGTTTTAAGATTGGGAAAAGTTGTTACCAACTCTGTACCTTTTCTGGTCGTAGTTGTGATTGTGGGACTCTTACTAGCTCATGACCTTGCTAGAACTAGAGTGGCACTGGTGGCCACCTTGTGTGAAGCTTAAATTCTAGTGGAAGAAGATAGGTGGTGAATAGATAGGTAACCAAGAGAGGAAATGAAGCAGTCAGGTCTGACAGAGACTGGCGGTGGAGCTGCAGTGTTCACTGAGTGGTCAAGGAAGGCCTTTCTATGAGGTGACATCGGAGCTGGTTTTGTGATTGAAAGAATGAAGGAGGGAGCCATGTGAAGATATGGAGGAAGAGCAGTCCTGGCACAGGTAACTGCTGGAACTAAGGCCCTAAGGGAGACTGATCTTGGCATCAACAAAGAGAAGGAACATCAATCTGGTGGTTGTATAGTGAGGGGTGTGGGACAGCAGTAATAGTTTGTGCCAACAGTTAACACATTCAGCTGCCAACCAAACAATTGGAGGTTTGCTTCCACCCAGAGGTATCCCGGAAGAAAGGTCTGGCAATCTACTTCTGAAAAAATCGGCTACCGAAAACCCAGTGAAGCACAGTTGTACTCTGAAACACCTGGGGTCATTGCGAGTTGGAATCAACTCGATGGCAAAGAGTTTGGTGCTTTTTGTTTTTAATAGTCTAAAAGTGATAGAAAGTCATTAGAGTGGGAGTGTTACCTGATTCATGTTTTTAAAAGATCACCATATTCTTACATGTGTTCATATATTTCTTATAGAAGGACATTGCCCAACCTTCCTTCTGAGGAGTGGCTGGGGGGTTTGAACCGCCAGCCTTCTGGTTAGGAATCAAATGCCTCAGGTACTACACCACCAGAACTCCCATTAGGAGACACAGTTGTGTGCAAAAATGATTTTACTACCGAGCCTTGAATGATCCATGTTAGATGGCTATACCAAGATCTGCTCCTTCCAGGGAAGCTTTGGGGAAGCTTTGTAGAGTAGGTTGCATCTTTGAAGGATGGGTGGGGTTCCAACAGGTAGATGTGGAAGTTGGAAAAGCAGCTCATTCCTTTGGAGGAGGAGGTACGGTCAGCAGTGGTGTGGAGGAAATTGCAAGGCGTTTGGGGAAGGTGCATATTCCATGTGCTTGAAGCATATATTGTATAAGCATAGTGTTGTGGGATTGGAGGAAGGTTGGGAAGGTTGGGATTGGAAGACAGATTATTGGTGGGGATTTCTTGGAAGGTCTTCGATGCCCAAGAGAGCTGGCAAAGGCTTAAGAGTGATGATGTGAGGAGGAAGTAGTGTTTCATGCAGTGCACTCAGACTGTGTGTGGGAAAGATGGAGTAGTGAGATCCCAAGTCTGCTTGGGTTGCTGACTGAGGAATAAAAGCAATGAGTTTGAGTTCTGTCCACAGGAAGAGGAAGAATGGAAGAAGAATGCTTAGACCCTTTAAGAATGATACAGAAAACACTCTCTGGCAGCCATTGAGAAGGCAGTTTAACATCCCTGTCTGGCCCAATGGGGGCAAAATGCTTACTTTACAGGGATGTTGTCAGGACCAAATAATGCATCTAAAGCAGAGTGCAAGGCTGCCTTCCTCTTGTTCCATCAGTGTTGTTAATGACTAAATTGCATTAGTTGTGCTAGAAGAAAGGGATAATAATGGAGAAATCATAAGAGGAGGAGGAAGTGGTGTTAGGGGCCCTCAAGTGGGTTCCACCTCACAGTGGCCGGATCTGCACAACAGAATGAAATGCTGCCCGGTCCTGCGCCAGCCTCTTGATCGTTGCTGTGCGTGAGCCCATGGCTGCAGCCACTGTGTCAGTCCGTCTCCTTGAGGGTTTGCCTCTTTTTCACAGACCCTCCCTCTACTTTACCAAGCTTAATGCCCTTTTCCCGGGATGGTCCCTTCTGATCACACGTCCAAAGTACATGAGACAAAGTCTCACCTTCCTCACTTCTGAGGAGCATTCTGGCTGTGCTTCTTCCAAGACAGATGTGTTTGTTCTTCTGGCAGTCTGTGGTATTTTCATTCTTCTTCCCTGTTCTGGTTCCCTGGTGCCGCTCTGACAAGAATATACCACAAATGGGATGGCCTTAACAAACAGGAGTTTATTCTTACAATTTGGAGGCTTTAAGTCCAAGTCCAAAGTGCCAGGCTCTAGGGGCTGGGTGAAAGCCCCTCAACCTTGGGCTTCAGTTCTGCCTCCTGCTCCCGACCCACTGGAGCTAGAGGTGTTTCTTCACTCAGACAGCTGCTGGCTGCTGAGGCTGAGAAGCCCAAGGTTGACAAGTAAAAAGGCACAGTCCTGATGTTACCAAACCACATGGCAGGCCATTGACTTAAGTCCATTGTAAGTCCCAAGGTCGGCAGAGCATGGCAGGCTGCTGAGCAACGACACGGCTCCATGCAGGGTCCAAGCATGCCATAGGCTAGAGACCATTCCCAAGGCTTCTCCTTAAATAAGGAAGCAGACCACATCCCAAAGGCAGCTACTCAGCTGCTTGTGGTAGATCCCACCATGGAGTTGATTGCCAGTCTCATCATGGGGAATAACTACCACCAGCTGCCCAGCCAAGTTGACACACAAACATAACCAGCACATTCCCCAACATCATAATTCAAATGTATCAATTCTTTGGTCTTTCTTATTGATTGTCCAGCTTTCACATGCTTATGAGGCGATTGAAAATACCATGGGTTGGGTCAGGTGCACCTTAGCCCTCAAAGTGGAGATTTAGAATTAGAACCTCAATTTATGGAACAAGGTAAAGAAAAGGACATGGAGACCGGCAGTTGCTGAAGTATGTGTTGTCCTTTTGACTAATTGTGAGCCCAATAGTGAGTGACTCAGAGCCCTTGTGTTGGGAGCAGGTAGAAGACTCCGTCATTTAGCATGGATCAAAATTCTGGACTTCAGGAATTCTTTTGACTTTGATAATTTCAGTTTTAGAGTCAGTTTTTAATCTACGAAAAGAGCAACTAATAATACTTTTTATATTGTTCTAGTAACAGAAAAAGGATGTCTGTGATTGTCCGAACTCCTACAGGCCAGCTCCGACTCTACTGCAAAGGGGCTGTAAGTACCGGGTTCATTGATCATAGTATCTCTGCCTGTCTTTCTTCCAGTAACTCAGGGGAAGCCTTTTGCAGCTTCACAGCATTTTAAAATCCTCTTGCCTTTATCTTCTGTAGCTATTGGTTGTTGAAAACATTATCCAAGATGAAAGTCCGTTTCAAGGGAGTCAGTAAGCTTATTCAGTAGCCAAAGCATATTGAAATTGGTGGTGGCTCACACCAGAATATTTATAAGGTTTTAATTTTAGCAAAGGGTTTGCTGTCATTAAATTCTCTTATAGAGATCATTGATACCGAGTGCTTGTAGCATCATGGATTGATTGCAAATACAAAGTTCCCATCCCAGATCCAAGCGCGATGTGCTTGGACCTGGCAAGTCTCAGGTAATTTGCTTCTTCCTCTATAAATACATATTTTTAAGTACTTATAGATTCATTCCCTACCATATATACTTTTAAAAAATAAACAGCTTTTTGAGGTATAATTGATATAAAATTAGCTGCACATATTTAAAATGTACAATTTGATAAAATCTGGTGTTTGTACATGCCTGACAAACCATTGCCCCAATCAACATTGGTGAACATAGCCATCACCTTCTAGGATTTTCTCTGACCCTTTGTAATTCTTCCCGCCTACTTCCTATCATTATGGCTTAGGTTGCATTTTATAAAATTTTATGTAGATGGAATCATGTAAATATACCTCTTTATCCTGCATGGCTCTCCCACTCATAATTATTTTGAGATTCATCCATGTTGTAGCTTATAGTTTGTTACTTTGTATTCTTGCTGAGTAGTATCCCATTGTACCAGCACTAGTCTTTTGGTTTGTCCTAACTGTGATGGCTTGCATGTTGCTGGGATGCTAGAAGCTATGCCACCAGTATTTCAAATATCAGCAGGGTCACCCATAGTGGGAAGGTTTCACAGAGCTTCCAGACTAAGACAGACTGGGAAGAATGGGCCACCCACTTCTGAAAAAATTGACCATTGAAAACTTACGAATAGTGGTGAAAACTTGTCTGATAAATTAGTAGAAAGTAATACGAGTATCAGTGAAACATTGTCTGATATAGTGCCGGAAGATGAGCTCGTCAGGTGAGAAGGCACTCAAACTATGACTGGGGAAGAGCTGCCTCCTCAAAGTAGAATCCACCTTAAGGACATGGATGGAGTAAAGCTTTCGGGACCTCCATTTGCTGACGTGGTACGACTCAGAATGGGGTGAATAGCTGCAAACATCCATTAATAATCAGAACATGGAATGCATGAAGCATCAATCTAGGAAAATTGAACATTGTCAAAAATGAAATTGAATGTATAAAGATCAATATCCTAAGCATTAGGGAGCTGAAATGGACTGCTATCAGCCATTTTGAATCAGGTGGTCCTGTGGTCTACTATGTCAGGAATGACAAGTTGAAAGTAAATAGAATTGCATTCATTGTCAAAAAAACATTTCAGGATCTATCCTGAAGTGATTCTGTTTTGCTTCTCTAGTGGTTCTCCAACAGAAAATGCCACAAATGTATGGCTTTAACAGGAATTTATTCTCTTAAAGTTTAGGAGGCTATAAGTTTAAGTTCAAAGTGCCAGCCCTAAGGGTGGGTGAAGGCCCTTTGACCTTGGGCTTCAGCTCTGCCTCTTGCTTCCAGCCCACTGAAGCTGGAGGTGTCTCTTAATTCAGGCAGCTTCTGGCTGCTGAAGCTGATAAACCCAAGGTTGACAAGTAAAATGGCACAATCCCAAAACCATCAAGCAACACAGCAGGCCACTAGTTCAGGTCCAGAAATAGTCTGAAGATCAGCAAACATGACAGGCCACTGATAAGAAGACTCAGCCAATTGCAGGATCCACATGTGCCAAAAAGCTCAAAGACCTTCCTCAAAGTTTCTCCTTATATACTGATAGCACACCACATCCCTGAGGTAGTGTTCTGGTTACCTAGTGCTACTCTGACAAGAATATACCACAAATGTTGTTGCTGTTGTTATGTGCCATTGAGTCAGACCTGAATCATAGTGGCCCCTCCTTGGGTTTCTGAGGTGGTATCACTACAGAAGTAGATTGCCCAACCTTCCTTCCAAGGAGTGGCTGGTGGGTTTGAATCACCAGCCTTCCAG
>NW_006921679.1:9787354-9788415 GCF_000298275.1 Orycteropus afer afer | reverse complement strand
TGATTACCAGTCTCATCATGGGGAATAACTACCACCAGCTGCCCAGCCACTCAACCAGGCCCAGCCAAGTTGACACACAAACATAACCACCATAGGTAGCTATTTAGTAGCTGGTCACAGTCAATTCCCCCGTTCAGTTGATTACCAGTTTCATCATGGGAATTCACTACATCTAGCTGCCCACACACTCAAAACCGGGCCCAGCCAAGTTGACATATAACCTTAACTATCACAATCAATATCCTTGGCATTAATGAGCTGAAATAGGACTGGTACTGGCCATTTTGAATCAGATAATCATATGGTCTACTATGCCAGGAATGACAAATTGAAGAGGAATAGAGTTGCATTCATCATCAAAAAGAACACTTCAAGATCTATCCCGAAGTACAGTGCTGTCGGTAATAGGATAGTATCCATATGCCTAAAAGGAAAACTAGTTAATACTACTGTCATTCAAGTTTAGGCACCAGCCACTAAAGCCAAAGATGAAGAAGCTGAAGATTTTTACCAACTTCTACAGTCTGAAATTGAGCACACAATGGGAAATTGACAGTTGGCTCAAACATAGCACATATTGAGGATGGTGTAGGACTGGGTGTTGTTTTGTTCTGTTGTGCATAGGGTTGCTGTCAGTTGGAGCCATCTCAAAGACACCTAACAACAAAACAATGACAACACCCTTTTATATGGGCACATCACAGTTGGTTTGTCCGTTCACATGTTGATGGACATTTTGTTTGTAGTTTTTGGCTACTGCTAACAAAGCTCCTGTAAGTGTTTGGATATATGATTTCATTTCTGAAATACATAACTAGGGGTAAAATGGCTCTATTATATGGTAGGTTGGGAGCTCTGGTAGCCTAGTGACTAAGGCATTTGACTGCTAACCAGAAGGCTGGTGGTTCAAACCCATCAACGACTCCTTGCAAGGAAGACTGGGCAATCTACTTCCATAGAGATACTGCCTCAGAAACCCAAGGAGAGCTCACTATGAGTCAAAAACTGACTTGATGGCAGTGAGTTTGGTTTGGTTTATATGGTAGGTATACACTGAACTT